>NW_021939395.1:15439871-15629250 GCF_001715985.3 Manacus vitellinus | reverse complement strand
TTAATTAGGTTAATATACAACTAACATTGCACAAACTATGCAATGACTGTCATGGGGTTATGCAACTCTCAGAAGGTTGTTTCACACTCCCAAAGGCATGGGAGTGAACTTTAAGTGCATAGAAAAAAATTTAAAAAATAACCCCCCGAATTTTTAAAGGCAGATATTAAAGATGCTGTATGTTGGTCAATCTGAGAAAGACCTGTACAAAATTGCATTTTGAAGACACTACGTATTTTAACTAGAGACACTCTATGGATTAACCTCCCTCCTTCAGGAGATCCCTGCTAATCCACTCATAATTAGGATTCTCTCTGCCTTCAGCCATACAGGACTGCACCCTCCAGCTCCTCAAGCCCGCTCATCTCACTGGGAGTTCAAAGGCAGTGAATGCCACCAGGAAAAATATCCCATAACAGCCCCATTTGATTCCCTTCTCCGATAGGAAATAAGAAATAAAACAGTTTAAAAATGAATCAGATCCCTTCAACCTCTGCTGAAAGAAGACCATCACAGTTTATAGTGCTCCAAAGGTGAAGAAAAAATATAAAAAAAAAGATGAAAACAATTACAAACCTTTACACGCCTCTCTGGAAAATATACACTTTTCTGGTTTTCTTTGATAATACCACATAACTCAAGGAGAACACACGGTCTCACATAAAACATCCACCCACCAGCAAAGGCATTTATTGGCCTCCAAAGGCAGATATCACCCAAACCAGAATGCACCATTATTTGGACAAAGATGAAATGACTTGTCATGATGTTGTCACCTGCAATGACTCTTCGTTACCAGTCAATATTCAATAACACTCATTAAATAATTGGACATTGGCACTGGAACTCATAGAACATGGCAGCTGCATTTGTTCCTATTGAGTTCTGTGGATTCTTCTTTATTCACTATGAGAGACACACAATATAAAGTAACTCTGAGCTAATATTTTTCTCATTTCCAAAAAATAATAACTATGTTAATAATTAAGGCATTTCTTCTTTGTACTGATTTGAAAAGGAATTAACACAACTGAATAAGCAGTGATTCTCATGATCAGCTCTTCAGTATTCTCCAAAGCACGAGCTTAATTTTCATGTTTGAGTTTCCTTATGACAAAGATCAGACTGAAATCTTTCCAGGCATCAATATATACCCCAAGCTTATAAATACAAGAAAAAAAGCCTGTGTTGAAGCAAGTAATTTGAAAAAGTTATGGAAATGTTTAATTATTAGAAAAATCAAAGGCAGAGTAAAATTCATGTGACTCTCTGCTTCTAAGAGCTTAATAAGAGCAGATCACCCACCACCCATGAGTTACCCAAGATAAATATTTCTTTCTAAACCAAAAGTGAAGCTTTTGGGGGAATAGTGATAAAATGGAAAAATATGTAATAACTGCTGAGATTTTTTAGTTCTCAGGAGGAGGTTTCTGTTAAACTGTCCTTATTTCAGACAGTGTTAGTTTTATTTTATCTCCTTGAGCAGCATGGTGGAGTCTTACTAGGGCACTTGGCTTAGAGCTTATTTTTTAAATTGAATTTCTGTTATAATAAACTCTTGCATAGATTAAAGCAAAATATTACAGCAGTAGCTTGTAGATGATGTTATTTCAGCGAAGAAATGTCGTAGGCTCAGAGTTTAATATTTCTCTAATGACGGCTCTGTTATTTAATTGAAACAGAGACATTTGTGCTCTTTGGCAAATGCCATTTTCACTAATGTTCGAGTAAAAGTAAACACGCTTTGGGTTCTGGAACCTCCTAAAGCCCTTGAGTAAGCTGAAGACTGAAATTTCAAAATTAACAATAAATTGAATTAAGTTTTGGGGGAACGAACCGAAAACGGGCCCCCCCGAGGGCTCCGCCTGGCGGCGGGTCGGGGAACTGCGGCGGGAGCGCTGCCCGGGTCGCGCCCCTATCGCGACAGTGCGACAGCGGGGAGACAATTAAACTCAGTTAGTGATGAATTAAACGCAGCCGCGGCCACGGAAATACGAGGTGCACCATGGATCTGCCGTGTAGTCCCGCTGAGGAGCAGGGCAGGGCTCAGACTCCCCTTCAACTCAGTCTGGTTTTGCTCCATAATATACCTCACTTCTGTTTTTGATCTGTCTAAAATACCTACAAATACCTTATTTTCCGCTACAGTTATCCATATTTCAGTATTTACATCACACATACCCTTCAGAGCCATTCTTTCCTTCCCACCCCTTTTGCAGCATGACCTTGTCTCCGTGGTCCCGTGGGCTTGGACGAGACAACAGGTGACAACAAACACCCAGCATCTGCCTTCTAGTTATTTCTAAGCTCTTACATGCCACTTGTTTAATCTTTCAAATGTACATATAAATATATGGTATTTATAACAATATATAATATATAATTTTAAAAAGTAAATCTCGTATTAAATTAGCTCCAGAACATCAAAATATTCTGGTTAGTGAACATACAGAGACCAAATTTGGTATATTGCCTTTGAATATGACAACAACAATTCTGTAACATTTCCTCAGACAGTTACTAAGCAGTACTAATCTACAAACAACCTCTAAGTATACAAGTCTGTTATGTGTAACTTGACAGGATTTGTATTTGCTATATACTATAAATTGTTCAGCAGCATAATAATTGAAAGTTATTAGTCCCTAAATGCAATATTCACTAGGAAAGTGACCTGTAAAGCAGTTTCCCTTCTGCAGACATTTGTTAATACTCTGTGGGAGCAGCATTACAAGATCTAGTTGAAGTGTCTTCATGTTTCTGAAGTGAACAATTCTGGCTGCTTTGCTTTTTCCTACAAGCATTAAAGGATCCTTAACTTTCCCCTGCCTGTGCAAAGCCTTCCAAAACAATCCACTGGTTGAGTTTACCTTTATTGTGTGGGATAGAAAAGAAATTCTGCACCTACCACCGGAACCTACCACAGTCAAAGAGACGTGGGCAGGGAAATATTTTTACCATTGTTCGGGCAATTACAAGAAAATAAACACTTCTCAATGACTCAATCCCGACTATCCAGCTGCTGGAATGGTTAGTTCAGCAGTACAGAGCTTGGGATAGTGCATTAGTTCTGGCTGGTGATTCCCAGCAATATTACAGTCCCCTGTCTATGGATTCCTTATCCATTTTCCCAGGCTCTGTCTATGGAAATCAGATTGAGAGTTGAAGATACTGTATTATAGGGACACATTTCAATACAGTTTTTCCAAATGCTTTTAAGTCTATGGAAATTAAAACAACTGATTTCCTCACTGAACAAGTGAAATAAACAAAAAAAATCATAATCACTAAAAAGTACTAAAATTATTTTAAATATTTCCCTTAACCCACACTGCCTAGTGACACAACATCCTTCTGCAGCCTTTTTGTGCCTCGTTTCCTTGCTTTTCTTGTATCTTTCCACACTAATTCCATACATTCAACTGAAATGATAGCTGCTTATCTGTCTGTATCTTGTATAAATCTTTGTGAATTTGGCTGCATGACCTTTTCATGGCCTTCCACTCCCCTACAACAGAGGAACCAAAGCCTGTGCTATCCCTTGGCTGCATGGTCTTTTCTTTTTTCCAGACCATTGGCTTATAAAATGAACAAAATTGGTCCTAATACTGATGTCCTGTAGCACTCCACTAATCACTTTCCTCTTTCCCAAGCCACTACCCACTCACAAATACCTTTGTCTTTGATGTCTCAGTAGATAATTTATCTATTCACATACCTCAGCTACTATAAAGCATCAAAATTACAGACCTTGCAGATTATTCTTTTGTGTTTTGCTCTACCAATAGATTTCCTAAATGCCAGGAAAATTATGTCTGTGGACTCAATTTACCTTGTTACTGCATAGCGATGATTTGCTAAACATAATCAAATTTTTGTGGCTGCCTTTAACTGTAATATTCCAGGTGCCTCCACTGGGGCCTGATGTAAAAATAAATGGAGTAGGAAAAAAAAATTAAACACAAAGATCCTTTTGTGCACTCATTTACCAACAGAGCTCAGGTCGTATCATGTCTCAACACTTCTATATGGAATATTAAAAATACCCAAACTAATGAACAATCAACATAACCTCTTACATCCAGACAGGAATGTGTAGGCATACAAACCCATGCATCCTCCTTTTTGTTTAGGAATTCATACACAGACCTAATTATAGCAATAATATACATCTTTATTACTCTGGAAAGGATTCTGTTCTACTCACAATACAGTTATGTTCCTACCCTTACTTCAACTACACTTATTTTCCTTGTTCTAGTAGTAGCTACAGCAGTGTTTCAGTCCTACCAGCTATATCCCCCACCAATTCCCTTGGGTTTATCCAATGATTTCCACGCTGCATTTCTCCAGCAATGTGGCAGAAACAGGCCCAGTCACAGGCTGGGTTGGGGGAGGGAGGTGAATGGGGTTCACTCTGTCCTTGGCACAGGCTGGTGGAGCAGTGGGTGTGGATCACCCCCTCCCTCACCATTACAGCCTATTCTGCATGGCCTTAGAGCATTCCTTAAATCATTATGGACATCTGCCTTAGAAAACCTTATAACATAGTCAGTTGACTATATTAATGGCTATATTAGTCTCTAGAACAGTCTATAAGTCTACATTATTCTCTATTAATAGCTGTCAATTGTTGTAACATCACCTGTTTAGTGAAGGGGGATGTGCTGTTTCTGATGAGGATAAAGCAGGTGATCCAGGAGAAAGAACCTGTGTGTTCTCCTTGCACTCACATGGTCTAATTTTCAGAATCTTGTGCCCACCATACTCGTACCTCTTTCCCCAAACAAAGCTTTAAGTCCTCCACCAACAGACAGGACCTGTGTTTCCCCTTCATCCTGAGTCGTTCTCCCATCACTCTCCCAGACTTGCACTCAGTTACTGTGAAACTCAGGGTGCTTTCCTGGGGCTTAACTACATGTGGGCATGAAAAAGGAGAAGAAAAGGAAAGTATTCCCTCTGCTCCCACATCCTTTTCTCCCACCTGTAGTGACAAAGTCCAGTTTGCATCCTGAGATATCTTAAGAAAGTGCAGCTTCTTCTAGACCTCAATTCTTCAGTTGTAAAACAGAGAGTGAGCAGTGACACCACCTCATGGAGTAACAATTGTGTACCACAGGCAGAAGTAAAGATTTGAAACAAAGTGAAAAATATTGATGGAAAAGTGTGCTCTGAGCTGCTGACATCCTTTAGCTATAAAGCAAAAATAAAAGCAAAATAAAGCTTGGAGAAAAATAAAAGTTCTGGTTTATATTTACTCTGTGCTCACAAAATTCATTCTTTCTTTCCTTGACTAGTCAGAGACATAAAAATTCTATTACAACAAAAGAATTTGTTCCAGACCCCATCAAATGTCAGAGGCATCCTAATAGCTAAGAGTCAAGACAAGATAAAGATTAATAATAGTGGCAGCAACCTCCTTTCCCAAGACTTCTATAAAGAAAAGGGACAGACAATTCCAAGGTGGTCACATACACACTTCTTGGATACCTTTCCATTTGTGTTGTTTCCAGTGTAAGCCTTAATATGAATCCCTTGAATAATAATTCAAGTCAAAATCCTGTGGATTATAATGACATGGTACCACCAATTCAACCTTTCCCCCTGGCAACAAATAAGTAAGTAAATAAATAAATAAATAAATAAATGGTTATGTCACAGTGCAGAAATATTGTTTTGTATTCCCAACCAGTAACACACGTTCCTGCAAACACAGTGACTATATGGATGTTCCTCTCATGCATAAAAAAGATCCTTAACAGGCTGTCTTTACTCACAGGGCCCTTCAACAGGTATTCCTGCTTATGTCTGGTGGTGATATGTATTGTAAACGTGTACACCATCTTATTTTATATTAAGACAGAAACAGATTGTTTCATATAGTTGAAATAACTGATAACAGAAGGCATAGCCATGCTAATTTATGTTGATCAGGATCTGTGCACATTTTCAAATCTTTGAAGGGAGGCAAGTCTAACTTAAGCTGTTATGTCTAAAACCATCACATAAAGCCCAACTGGAGAGAGCTGAAAAAATAGCTGTAAGAAAAAAGATACTTTTAAAAAATAGTTAAATTCTTGTTGACTTTGAAATTGAGGCAAGGTTTCTATGCTGAGATTGAGAAGAACCTCTGCATTTCCCTTGTGAACAAGTATTAATGGCTAGGATGCAATGAAAGGAGTGATTTCAGGTAACCCAGAAACTCTTAAGCCAACTACGAATTTAGGAGAGAAAAGCACAAATATCTTATTTTGATTACATAATTGATGACAGAAATCTTCTTCTAAAACATTGACAAGGATTTCCCCCCATAATTTCTACCCTCAGCATTATTAAGGAATGCTTTCCCAGGATGGCAATGGAGTTGTATCACCAAGGTGTACCTGAGCATTTCCTGCTCTGCACTGGCATCACCAGTAGTAATTCCAAGCTCCATGAGAAAGAAGACAACAAATCAATGCTTATCAGATGGAAAAAGACATAAGAGAAAAGAGAGAGAATTAGAAATGGTTATTTGGCAGCACTGATAAGGGTTGGAAAATGCCCTTGTGAAGAGCTGTGGCTGTTCCAGTGGCAGTGGCAGTGTCTGCTCCACCTCTGCTCTCCTCCTGCTGTGCTGGTAGGGAATTACCAGGGGTTAATCCTGGCAAAGCAGCAAAAGAGGCAGCTTTAACAGGCAATGAAACTTAGTACTCCACAAGGCTGGAACAATCAGGACAACTGATAACAGCCAGAACTGGTTCCTAACACTCCAAGAGTAAACCACCACAGGGATGGAAAGTGATGCCTCAGAGTTTTTTGAATTTTTTAACTTTAGTAGATTTTAGAAGTAGTTGTGTAGTAAATAAAAATTTTAATGTAGCTGCATTATATCCCTTACCCTTTAGCATAATAGTTACACATACCCAAGTCTATTACCCCATTTCATATCAGCTCCTCTAAATTCCATTGGTGTGTTTAGTCCTCTTTTCGAGGTAGAATTGTAGAAAAACACGTCTGCTTAAGAACATTGCATCCTAGGCCTGGACCAGAAGATATCACACAGACACAGCAACCTACAAGCCCAGAAGTTTGGAGAAGCTCCAAGGACTGTAAGTGCTGTGAAGAGGATGAAGATGAGGAAGAAGGGGTCCCAAAGATCCCAGTCCTCATTCCCAAAGGGGCATGTCAGGAGGCAGAACTGGGCAGAACTGGGAGGTGGACAAATCTGGGATTGGATGGACCTTACTATAAAATCATAGAAGCACTGTCTGGGGTGTGTGTTGGGTGTATTCCCCTGGGCCTGAGGCCTGATTAAAGGACCTGGTCTTTTTATCTTATCTTATACACTAAATTGGCCTGGAGTCTTTTTTCTCCAAGGTCTCCTCAGGCAACAAAAGTCAGTAGGGAATTCAGCAGCAGGTGCTTTTTGCTGTGGACATGGACACACTGAGTCAGGTTGGGGACACAAGGTTTCATTCCTTAGATCAAAATTGTATTTTTAGATAGCTCAATACATTAAAGCATGCAGGCACATATCTATACAAAACAAATATGGAAGCTTGAGCTTTTACTGGGATGGAGATTTCCTCATCACCATTCACCACCTGCTTCATGGCCACTACACACTGGCAGAGTCACAGTTTTAATTCTGATATCAAACATGCTTTCAGAGTACCAGAGATGACATCTATTTTGTAAGTGCAGGGCTAAAGAATCCCTATTCATGCAATTTTAATGACTAAAAATGGCTGAGGATTCTTTCTCACCAAGAAAAAGACAGTTATGAGGAGCTAGATTTCCAAGTCAATTATCCAGCCAAGAAAAGTTTAAACTTAAAAATCTTAACTTTAATAAGTGTATTAAGACAAAACAAGAAGTCTTCAAATGCTTTATGTTTTCAAAAATATCTTAAAAAAAATATTGGCTGCCTAAAATTGCTTTTGAAACTTTTTGCCTTTATGGAGAACACAGAATTGCCTTTCATTGCAGTGTTTGATGGAGGCCTTGCCCTACCATAGGAAACACAGAAAAAAAAGAGTGTTATTACAGAGGTATTAAATCAACGTTTGACTCTTTAATAATGCATGTAGAGATGCAGAACTTGGTAACATTGAAGCATAAGTATCATACAGGGATTAAAAAAAAAATATATTACTAATGCTTTGGCTTGCAGGGGTGGGTGCAACCCTGATCAGTGGGAATGGGTGTGCTGACAATGAATGAGACAGCTTTTACCTCCTTGGTACCTCCCTGCTCTTTTATGTCCTCTACCAGTAAGTCCAGGGCTGATTTCTATAAAGCACCTCAGAATGGAAAAATGGAAGTGGACATTTTCGATGCTGCACATCACTTGAGAAATCCCTGACAGACTCAGGATTTGCGGGACACTGAATTGTTAACTTTTAGAATTACAAATCAAGCATCATCCCATATGGCAGCACTTTTCAAACAACTTCCCTGTAAATCACAAATCTCAAAAGTCTGACTCATCAGCAATGCCACTGACTGTGCCCATGACAATAATTCAGGTTCCTCTTAGAACTGAAGAAGGTACCATGTCCCATTAAGTGCCCAGTGTAAACTGGGAGCAACTCAATTCTCCTTTTGTGTCCCCCTTTTCCCCCCTGTTTTTCTCAGTTTCTCAAGGGTTTGCTTTTATTTTGTATGTCTTTTCTGGAACTCCTTGGCTCCCTGCTGGCTCTCTGCCATGTGAGTACAAGATCCAGTAAATATCCAATCTAGGCATTTTTCTGTAAGTTTTATGCAAAGGAATGGGGACATCACCAGCATCAGCTGTACCAGTGCAATGCTGCTGTTTTAATCCTGCTTTCTACTGGTCAAGTACCAATTGCTTAAGTAAGATGACATTATTTAAATTAAAAATTTTCCTTCCATCTCCACTCTTACAGGGTTCAGAGTCAGGCAGAATTTGGAAGTGAATCTGCTTTTCATAATAAATCACCAAACAATGAATAAAACAGATAACATCTGTAATCAGAGAGTCGCATTTTGTGATACCAGAATTTCCTCTCTTCTCCAAAGTTTGCTTCTTTTCTGGGCCATCCAGACAAGACTCTTCTCTTACATATTTAGTGTACTGCATTGACAGTTCTGAATATCCTCCCCTTCCACATTTGGAATAGACTCATGTAAGCTTTCTGCCTTCTAGTATATAAACTGTAGCATAAAAAATGAGTTTTTCAGCAGCACCAGCACCAAATCCCATCTAATGTAGAGTGACCAACTAAATCAGTTACAAGAATCAGAGACAGAGAGGACTTTGCTTTCTTCAGCATCTCAGGCTTTTCCAGCACATGTATTTAATATATTTCTATTGAGAAAGATTATACCTTTGATTCTTTAGCTTTCAAAAATACAAAGACTCAAGAATGAGGGGATGAAATATGATTTTTTCAATAATTCCAACTGTGAATTAGTCAAAACTTATAGTACAGCAGGATACAAGCTTTGAACAGCAAATCCACACAGCTCACTCCTGAGATTATTTCATTGCCATCTGAAGCACGTATGGAGAGACAGGGCCTGCTCTAATTACAATATTGTAGTTTTGACTGACAGACAATATGTCTACAATCAACTCATTTGAAAGCCATGTGTTGCGACAGTTCCTTGTCCGACTCCATAGTGAGCAGAACCAAGAGAAATCAGTGCCTTGTTACTATACACTAATCCCACAGTTAAAAAAAAATCCTAGAAAACCCATGTATACAAAGAACAACAATATGGGCCAAGAGGTACCCCAGGTTTTTTTATCTTTTCCTAATTGTTAACATCTGTTGACTCTTTATACAGAGCATTTGAGACTAACACTTCAAGACATATATACCCCAAACCCAAAACTACTGTTTCCAAACTTCCCAACCTTCATGTTATTCTAAAGCAAAATTTGAACATGAAAATTTTAAAATCTCCATTTTTGAAATCACAAGAGAAACCACATTATTACACACATTACTAAGGCACACCAATATATAGCCGATGCTGAAACAATGTTTTTATTCTCACCTCACACAGGCCTGCATAAGTATAATTATTATGCAGCAAAATATGACAGAGATATCTGTCATTAGTAGAATTTCTGGAATTTTGCACATACATTTCAATAGCCTAAGTGGACCTAGCTTGGCAATTTAGCTGACCCTGGAAAAGAGTGCCTTATGTTCATCTTGTGCAATCTGTCCAGTAACAGATGTACACCATTAAGATGTAAAGTGAGGTGGAGGAGGATGGGAACAGCAGGAGAAGAGTCAGGCCATTTAGCAGAGGAGCCACGAGTTTCTGTGGGGCAGCACCGAGGAAGAGCAGGGACACACAAACCAGGCAAACCAGGTTTCGAGTAAACCCTTGATAAACAAACTACTATTTTTGAAGTATTGCACTTACTTTATGTTAAATGATATGTAAACATGAAAAAAGTACCTGCAGCGTGGTTGTGGTGAGCACAGGAGACGAGAAGAGAGTGCAAGGAGGTTTGGGTGTAACGGGGGCATCACTGCAGCTGAAGGAGTGAATTTAACCAGCTCCCCAAGACATGCTGGTGTCAAATGGAGAAGATTTCCTCTTTCCTGCAGCACATGGACCTGGCCATCAGGAAGCCCACAGGTGGTCAGGTTCTCCAGGTGAAGAGTCTGTGTTGATGACCAGCCACAGCAGGTCCCAACCTGTCACGTTATCAACTCATCCCCCTTATCACTGCCACGAATATACTGGAAGGGTTTTAATGGATTTAAGCTCTGTCCTGCCTACTGGTTTCTGTGAAATTTTCTCACCTTTGTTTATTCAGTTACTACTAAAAATGTGTAAAACCAGACAGGATTTGCAATTAATTGGTTTTTAAAATGTTCAAAGTGCCACTTTCCAGGATTATCGCAACATAAAAATATTCATCATATCTGCCCACACCAAATGTTGATATAAATTATTAATTTAAGGCAAATGTGACAATTAAGCAGATTTATTAGCCTTAATAAATCATGCAATTACTAAATGACTTCTTTTTAAAGCTCGTCTTCTCTTTTTCTCTGCAATTAAAACTGCTTTTGTTTTAGGTACCATATTTTATTTATTGATACACATCATCTTGAGAATGAGCTATCCAAGTTAAATTTTGTAGTGACAGCATTTAATTAACACACAAACAAAGTACATACAGATACTTATTAGCATCACAATAGCAGTCTCAAGGGAGGAAAAAAGTCTCTTTCAGACCGAATTTTCAGTAAATAATTAACAGACAAAACAATCTACGAAACTGTCGCTAAAGCACACCTCTGTTTGCAGTTTTAGCACATGGACCTCTAATTGACTGAGGTTGGATTGTTCATACCTAAAAGCAACCTCTTTTGCCACAGGGCTGATACCACAGATGGGAGAATAATGGCCACGTTTGTATTTCCCTTGCCTATGGCACAATGTCTACTCTGTCACTAATAGGAGAGTAGTTTTCAGGACTATCAGGATTATGATTTTCATGTTTGCAGAAGTATGAGAGTCCCTAGCCATCAATATATTAGAAGCAGAGATAGAAAATTTTTAAATCCACTTCATTATAATAAACACATATAAAATATGGCTCTTTGGACAACTCTGGTGTTTACCACGAACACAACTTATTCACCACATATTCCTTTGGGTGTCCTTTATAAAACATAAGCATTGTTGTGGGTTTGTTCTTCCCCCCCTCGCACATTACGTGTTGCTCTGGGAGCTTAAGATATTGTTTTCAGCTGAGCAAAAGGAAACGTCAGGGATAATTTTGATAAATGTGAGCTATCTCATATTTTCTGTTAACAAGTGCTTTGTGTGTCTAATAACATGCACCTGTGAAGCTGATTTTTCTTTTTCATGTGACCTCAAAGAACTAAAAAGAGACTGTGCAGTAAAAGAGACTATACCTGCTGCTCGGTCAATAACATTGATGGGAAGATTTAATCAATGCAGAGATAAAATAAGGCCTTCCAGCCCACTCCCCACCCAGTGGACTTTCCCTCACCTTGTCTGGGGGCTTGTTCTCTGTAATTTTCTTTTTCTCTTGCCATGGTTACCTGGTGAAGTACAAACCTGGCCCCCCAGACTCTGTGCTGTGAGGAACATGCTGGGGTACAGCCCTGAAGCGAGTTCACCTCAGCAGCAGCTTCAGTGCAAAACCTTCAAAAGCATACGAGATCAAAGGGTGGACTCCGAGGTCCTTTATGATTCTATGATTCTAAGACTTTAAATGGTTCCTCCAGTTTTCAAAAGGAACTAAACTCTCTTTGCATAAACTAAGACAATCAGTAATTCCTTCTTTCTAACAGACTCTTACTCGGAGGTGAAAAATGCTACGGCGTACAATGAGGATTGATACCAATCTGTTGAATATCTTGAATGCTCCAGTAAATTTCCTGTGTGTTATTCCCTGTAGCTAAATGCTAAATTTGATAACGGAAACAGATTCTCAAATTGTGAAGTCCAGGAAAATTCACTGTGGTTCCAACCCTCTTTGTTTTCCAAACAGATTTCCCACGACCATACTACACACATCTCTCCTTCTGAGCCATCACACAGCACTGTGCCCTCCACAGGGATGAGCTGTGGGTTTTTAAAGTTCCCTGATACAGACTGACAAAATTTCCAAGGTCTCCTTTGTTAAAGAGGATTAGGGAATGGTTATATATTTCCTTGTTTTGCACAGGTGGTTCTGGTTTGATTCTGTTGTTCTGGGGGTAAAATATTAGAAAGAAAGAATTATAGCCTGACAGGGAGAATTCTAATAAAACAAACAAAAAACCCCATTTAATTTCTTTAAAAATTCAAATTTCCTACAGAACCTCTACTGATATCTTTGTTACAAGGGAAAGCTCCAAAGTTTCTATTTTGAAAGGTGTTTCATTTTTTATCGTATAAAGGCTCCTGTGAATCTGGGTAAATAGTAATGAGTTTCTTTCAATCATCTGACAAATGCAAAAGAAGTGAATCTCCATGGGCTAATAAGAACTAAAAAGAAAATTGTAGTCTACCTGGTCTCCTGCAAAAAAAGATTTTCCTAAGCAGAATTGGTAGATATCCAAGTGACAAAATATTTTTGCTTTAGATGAAACAACTTTCTCAGCTTTAAAGCAGTTCTTTAGAAACAATTTAACACAGATTTGATATAAATGTTCTCCCATACTGATCCTAACATTAAAATACTTCACAGTTAAAAGAAATACATCCTTTACTATACAAATTTGCACAGATAATCTTAGTTTATAAACCTAGACTGGAATTCAATGTGTCTCTGAAGCCTGACTGAATAGAAATTTTCTTTTTAAATTAAACAGCTTGTAGTCAAACTTTTCTTTTTTTTTTAATTCAATCTCTGCTTCTAGACTCCTCTAAGCAAGGTTGTTTTATTTTAGGAACGCTCTTTTAGTCAATTATTTAAATTATAAAGCTGTACACCAGCATATAGTCTGTAGGGATTTGTTGTGTACCGAGGGGTCATTTATTTATGAAATTTCTGTGCTCTATGCCTGTTAAAATATTGATGTTCTTTCCCTTTGGCTCCTTTTTTCTGATTTAAGTAAAATGGTAGGTATTGAATTGAAGTAATTTACAGATTAGCCATTATAATGAAGTCTTATTTAAGCATTAAGACGAATCAAAAGAGGCAGGAGTTTTGGAGAAGTGCAGCTGTTCAGCAGGCAGGAATCCTGGGAGGAAACTTGGGTGAAGTCTCACCCACATGTTGGTTTAAACATGTTCTACCTGGGTTCCTTTTTCTTAGGAGGGAAATGTCAGTGCCATCTGCATCCCTCACTGCCCATCTCTCCCGAGGAGGTGACACACAGTTTACAGCCTCCCCTCACAGATGCCTTTGATTTAGGGTTTGTAGTAAAGTGGAAGTGTCAAGGTGATTCATCCCTCTGCCAGCACTGACAGCTGTGTTACACACACTACCTGGGTGGGAGCTGAGGGGCTCAGGAACGAGGGATTCCACGTATTCCAGTGGCAAAGGGAAAGGCTTTCTTTGTTGCTACAAACAGAGCCTGCACCAACACTATTCTGAATATTTCCAGGGACTAACAGCACTCTATCCCCTTGCAAACTTGCCTGGAAAAGAAATCGTGTTACCATGACTAAATTTAAAAAAAGGGGAAGTGATTACAAATATATTGGTTTCATAAAGAAGCCCCAAACCCTCTTGGTTATACCCTCGATCTGTCACATTTTAAACAACATCCCCTGCTAGCTGGAAGTGTTAGTGTAATTTTGCTACAAATCTTGCAGTGTGTTCCTGAAGTGTCTCAACACATTCCCATTCGTTTATGGCAAATTATCGCCCGTTTTCTATTTTGTGATTTGTCACTGCTGCTTTTACCAGGCAGCTGCTTTTATAAGGTTCTCATATTAGTAAAACATTTCCTACCACCATTTTGTAATCTAATTCCTGTTTTGCCATCCATACATGAGAAATGAACCTTGCTGGTCAAGTTGAGTGATAGACACGGTTGTGGTCTGAGGTGTCATTTGTAAAAGAATGAATTATTAGGAGAGGTAATAGGAGCAACCTATGATGATACAGTGTCAACTAGAGCTATTTGTCCTTCATAATCCCTGCCTTTATGGATTAAAAATAGTTGTATATTCAAAAGCAATCTGAAATTCAGTGTTTCAGTTGTTGATATGTCAGTAATTTATCTAAAACAGTCCATACTTTATCATAATATCCCAAAAATATTGCAAGTTCATTTAATAGTGTGCTATGCATTAGAAAAATACATAGTTCCATTTCAGGAAAAATGTTACATTCAAAGTTTTCTTGGTGTCCTTGGTATTTTGAAGAAGACAAGAGACTTTGAAATTCTAATATATGGGAGTTTAAAGAGCTTTAGAAACTACATTAATATGAAAAAAAATACAAAGAAAAAATTTTCTTTTCTATTGGAACACCACAGTCTGGAGACCAAAATGCAGCTCATGAGGTAATAAAAGAAAACCTTTATGTATATATTTGATCAGCTTTGAAATGCAAGTGAATAGAGAAAATTCTAGTCTGCAATTCCAGCTTCTAAACAGTTTATAAGGAACAATTGGATCATGAGGCAGCCTGTGGAATCATCAAAGGTGGGAGTCAGGACCTCCTGTATTTGAGTCAGGGCTCGACACCTGACTCTGCAGTCTTAGGAAATTTGATTTCCCCTTTCAATTTTATACCCGTAATGCCACACTTTCCTTTCACATAAGCTTATAACCAAAGGAAGAAATATCAGCCTCAAAATGCATAAGTAAAACCTGGGACTTATTGTGATCCATGAAATCCTAATTACTGAGCTGTTTACCAGAGACAAAATCTGGCTGACAGTGCAGTGTACAAGCACAGTTTGATCACTAATTTTAATATATCAGGAGCCATAAAAATTACTTCAGAATGCTAATTATGATTTTTAATTCTGAACTGGGAATTAGAAACCTTAAAATACTGTTAAAAGATCCTTTCTTATCTTGCCAAAATAAGCTTCTACAAGTAATTAAAGGAAAATAAGGGGTGGATGGAGGGATGAAAGGACAGACCTTGTAGGGTGCAAGCAGGAAAGCACATAGCTTAGGAATATTTAGGAGTTGGAATGACTTCAGGAGCCAGTTTAGAGGTTTTCTATGGATATCAGATGACCTGGTGGGACATCAGTATAGCAGGTACCTTACATGGGCCCACTGAGGTAAGAACATCTGAAGTACCTTGTTAGATCTCCAACATTCTTGAGGGAATGATGAGAAGCAAGTTAAAACATTCCTCTTCTAAGATTTACCAGTTGCTCTGCTGAACATCTGCTCCATAATTTCAGTCCAAAATTTAACATTAAAAGTTATGTAAAGAAATAATGTAAATAAATATGACTGGAACAATTTTTTCCTAATACTAAATTCCAATATTCTTCTGGTTATTGAAGCTGAGGAGCTTCATTGTTCTTTAGCTCTTTCAGTAAGCATTACATTCAAACTTAGCAATCAGAATATTTATATCACTAATCAGAATTTGGACTTCAATATAAACAGCAATAGATAACATGATGAGATATTCTAATGATATGTTAGAAAATCAGGCTGGCATTGCAATTTGGGAATGATGCAGATCAGGAATGTGGGATATACCATGCTATGAGAATTTGGTACAATGGGGATCTGACACAGTCAGTCTCTGGTACACGAAAATACTCTGGAGAAGTGTCACTGTGGGCTTGCTGTATTCTCACTATGGACACTGCTCTAACTTTCCAAAGTGCCCTTCAGTTGCCAATAACAAACCTGTTCTGAAACAGGAAAATCCTGAGGGAAAGCAGAAATTTTAGTGACCATAATTTTTTTTTTTTAACTAAGAATATGTGTCTCAATCCCTCTAAACATTAATTGTGAAGGTAGATAAAAGATATTTGACTGCTACTATTCCTATTTTCCTTGTGACTACTGGCCAGCTTGCTGACACTCTTCCCTGTGATATCTAGTTTCTTCCTGAATGAACCAGTGTTCTTACATAAAGGGCCATTTTGTTTTTCTGGTCTTCAGGGGAAAACCCTGGCCTTAGATCTCCAAAGAGCAAGTATTCAAATGACTGCTTATAAAATAGCATAAAAATTGCATTTGTCATAATCTCCTGTAAAAATATTTTCCTAAAGTCCAAAACACTTTAGCCTCGATACTTCAGAAAGTAAGTTCATTGCAGGAATCCTTCAAATTTGGAAAAGAACACCTTTGATCTCCAACTTTATTTACAAGGCAGTCTTTGACTATAACCTCTGGAGCAGCTCGGTTTCTAAATTCTACCTATTCCTTTATATTGTCATATTTACCCATTCTTACACATTCTTTTCTTAAAATGTAGAAATAGTAATTTATTTTGAAGGACTGGATGATTTTCTCCAGTTGTCTTTTCTTTTGCTGATGGAACCGTAATAATTTTATAAAATAAATTTAATAATTTTTTAAAACTACTGATGTGTCTACAGCTTGGCCAACAGACAGTTGTTCAGAAATGAAAATTTCTAATTTGATCTTTCAAAGCAAATTCAGCATCTGGTACACAGAAATAACATGCATGCCTATCTTTCATAGGATTTTCAATAAAGCAAGCCATTATTCTGACAATCATCCATCATGTAGTAAGGTTGTTCAAGAAATTTAGGTAAGTAAAAATCAGTAAAATAGTGGATATATTTAAAATTCTTTACAAATATAACTGACTTCAACTCAGACCAATATAATCAGACTGAAAATACATTAACACTTTACTGAAACACACATTTCTTTAATTTGTGCTCCATGAATTCCATCTCTGCAGTGTACACTGAGTGGAACTTCACTCAGAATATTTTTACAAAGTGCATTTAATTTTAAACTATGGACAACCTTTCACTGAGACTAAAAGAAGAAATATGATTTGAAAAATAACTGCTAAAAGTGAGAACTTGTGGATGTTGCATCAATACAGCATTAGTAAAATTCACTACTTGTTATGCACTTATTTAAAGTTTGAAACATATTCCAACCTGGTCATTAGACTTCAGCACAAATACACTCCAGAATAACCTCTCCATGATCCAAATCAGTCAAGATAATGTTTCAATTGGCTGATTGTAAATGTCTATGTGTTAATTCTGTAACATTTTTACAGCATTTATAGCATTTAAAACAAGCATTAGGCTGGTTTCATGGGAGATGTGCTGTAACTTGGCATCTGAAACAGAGACTGAACCACACACAGATCAGTGGAAAGAAATCTAAACTTCAATGTCATTATTCAAAAACATTTCATCACCCCAGATGTCTTACTGCAAAATCCTCTGACCGACAAAAAATCTTTCAAAAAGCACTGCATCCCACTTATTTGCACAAAAATTAAGAGCTGACCAACTATTGCTGAAAAGCCTTTTTCACTTTTTTTTTTTTAGGGTTTTATCAGTCTAATAGAGTTCAAATTATTTAGTTTTCTTCCCAAAGTTACATGGTGATCATATTATCATATTATAACCCCCTGCAAGTAAATCCTAGGCAGTAACTGGGGATAACTGAACTTCATCCATATTTGTGGCTACGTTTGTATTTATATTTCTGAAATGAAATACCCACCCCATGGTCCACACGATGATTTGAGGGAACGCTCAAGCAGTTTTTTCACATTTTTTTAAACTACTGATAATAGAGTGAGAGAGGAAAGGCTTAATCAAGCTACGAAAACATGAAAGGGAAGAAAAAAAAAAACCCCTTCCACGTCGATTTTCCACATTAAAATTCTTTGTCTGTTTCAAATTTAAAAGCAAGTAACAGCCAAAATACGCCCTGGGTTCTGTCAGCCGCAAAGCAGCCCTGGCTGCTGCACATCCACACACATCACTGGTGCTCTTTTCCACAGAGAGCTCTCGGGAGCCCAAATCCCTTGGGTGATTCCCAAAATGCTGCACATCCTCCCGGCGATGCCAAAGCAAACCGTGCCAAATCCGTGTTTCCTGCTCTGTTTGCACATGTATTACACCAGCCCTTCCAGGGACAGAGGTGTGTTTTCTGGGATGTTTGCACTTGGCTGGGTAAATTCTCAACACTCGGCACAGCCAAAAAAAAAACTGTTTCCTTCAGCTGAAGTTGATATCACAGGGATGATTTTGGTTTTGATTATAAAAGAAACCTTTCAGTTGTTAACCTGAGCCTTAATTATTTGCATAGGCAGAAGTTGCACTAAATTATAGGTATTTTGCTTGTGTATAGACTGAATTGTAGCCCGTAGTTTTTACAAATATGCAAGAATTCTTATGAGATAATACTGGGTAAAGTGATATGTCACATTTTCTAGAATTAAAAAATACTATATCTGAAATTTCAGTAGAACATAATCTAAATTAAATACTGAACTCAGCTCAGCAACAGTTCAATTAACTCAAGGTTATAGCCAAGGTGGATTTTGTTTTTTTTGTTAAAGACCGAATAAGTATCATAAACCCAAAATTTCACCTTGCTATAAGGTGACTCTTGAAGACAGGCAATTGTAATTTAAGACAACACTGTTGAAAATGAAAATCCAAATGAAATCCTGACAGGCTTTTTTTGTTTGGGGTTGGAGTTTTTTTTAGTAAATGAAACAAATAATACAGCAGCTCAAACCCTATTAGAGGAAAATCAAACAAATTTTACATAGGAAGTATTAAACAAACATTCATTTCCAATATTTAAATATAGTGCATTTCATCCCAACTGCCTTTGCATCTGTGTAATAGCACAATTAATGTGTCTTCCATGGATTACTTCACGGAAAATAACACTTTCAAGAGAAATTAAATATGGATACAACCTTCTGGCTCAAGATGTCCCTAAACTGCAGATTGCTAGAAGTGTCTCTGGGGACAAGGCAGGAGTGGCTGTGTACTTGCTTTGCTTTTTTAAGTATTCCAAGGCATCCTCTCTGGTCCAAGTGCTGGAGGGAAAGGCTGGTGGGACCCAGTGGCAGAGCCCGTGGACACCAGTCATTCCCTTCTCAGCAAGGTGACTCTGGAGTATTTTTGTGCCATACATTTGTTCTTGAGAGAGGGAAGGGACTGAGAACAGCCTTTAATAAAGGGACACAGATGTTTGTGTTTATTGCACCACCTGAGCTAATTAAAATTCTTACCTTTTTAAAAAAGAAAAAAGCTCCCTGTGGGAATGAGAAGTGGCTTTAAAAAAAAAAAATTACAGATGGGATAATGAAAAAAGACTATTTTCAAAATAAATTATTTGGTTTAGGGTTTTTGAGGAAAAAAATGAGTATAGTGTCACTGGTGTCCAATTTGAGAGCTTTCTTTGTCTGAATTAGGACATAAGGAAATGGGTTTGTCAGACAAGGGCCTGAAGTTCCAAGAAGTTCCCCAGCACCTTGTACTGGGTGAGAGCTTTTGTACTTATTATTTAAGAGAGAAAGGATTGGAAGAAAGGATCCTGTGTGTCTTGGACACTTAAAGGTGACAACCTTTGGCAAATAAAGACTGTCATGGCATTATAGCTGTTGCACGAATCCTAAAGAAGATGAAAAATCTTGTTGAGTATTTCCCAGATGTTACTGAGCTTTGCTGCACACACAGGGAATTCAGAGCAAGACCCACAAGAAAATATCAGTTTCCCTGAAGTGATCTATAGTTACAAAAATTCATACCTCAGTTGGAGGTCTACTTCCTTTTTTTTTAATGTCATTTTTTATTTTCAAGGGCTAAATTCTTTCTGTGGTGAAGTGGTTAATGAATATAAATTGAACAACCCCTTCCCATATTTCATTGAACTACTCTTGAAACCAAAATGTCAGATAAAAGAAAAAAAAAACCTTTAATCTGAATTAGTTTTAGAGTCAAATTCTTTTGTAGAGATAAAAGATATCTGTTCACAGATAGGTTGCTGTTTACCTAACAACTAACAAATATTTTCTAAAGGTCTGAGAATTTTCCATACCATCTTGATACAATTGAATAGAAGACCCATTTAGCCTAATGAGCATTAAGATTAAATCATTTACTCACAGATCAAAGGAGATTTTAATTATGTAAACGAGTTGTTCAGAAACACAAAGTGTTCCATTAAGCTTCACAATTAATACATACAATATTTATGAGTTCAGACTTTTTTCCTTGTTAAAAATTGATTGTTACATCAAAAAAAGTTTCCCTGGATGCACTGATTGAAGGAAAAATATTTTAAGCCATAAAAGTAGCAGGCATGCAAAAGATTTTACTGCCTTTTGCTTTTCCTTCTCCTCTTCTTTTACCCCCCCCTTTTCTTTTTTGTTGTTGTTGCTCTGAGCGTCTTGTCACCAGATGTTCATTATGTGGACAAAAATATTGAGTTCATATAAGTACTCAGAGCACGGTCATACCACTGCAGGCATATCACTGGGAACCTAAATAGGACTGGGGCAAAGTAAAGCACTTCTAAAAATCCCACTTTAAGGTCTCTATGTTTGCTATTCTTTAGAATATGAAACAACAGTAATGGATTACATGGTGCAAAAAGGAACTGGGGTTTGGTTCACTGGTGTGTATCACAAATTATTTTCCATGCTCTTTTTTTAAAGGGAATAACCACAGGTAAAATCAAGCATAAAAGGCTCCCATCCTGCTTCCATATTCTGACAGATATTACCTTTCAGTAGCACAAACAATTCTGCACAGGATGGATCCTTAAATCACTATATTATTTCTAACAGGCAAGATTAAAATAAATGCAAGGAAAACAAATGATGGAAAGAATGCTGATAAAATATGCAAGCTGGATTAGTTATAGAGTAATTTATTTCTACTAGAAGTTCTACTTAGGAAAGCAAATCAAAAGAATGGAAATTTGCTGACACTAAGTAATCCTGGAAAACACAGAGACTGGTTGTAGGAAAACTGATGACTACTTAAGAGGGATGAAAAATCCATTCAAATTCTTGAGGCCAGAGGTTTGCATTAGAAAAGCTTTTGACAAGATTAGTTTCTAAACTTAAAGAAACTTAGAAACCATTAAAAAAAGGTGATGGCAGATTGCTTTTACTAGGTGTGCTGGGGCAAAATTCTACCCTTAGTTACAGAGTAAGGTCCAAGAGACTAAAGCAGATTGCTACTGAAGAACCTGAGAGTCCAGACTGCTTTTAATCAGACTGAGCAGCTTAGCAATGGAGGAGACTCTGAGGCACTGACAAATGTGTAAGTTTGACCAAAATAGCTACTGATGATTCCATGTTAGATTTACAAGGAAGAAGCATAAAATATTTAAATATGTTATGAAATCTGTACCATTGTGTCAGGAAAAATTCCAACACCTTCAACATTCTGTCTTAACAGAGCAGCTGAAGTTTGTTTTTTTTTTTTTCCATATATTAGGGACTCAAACTTTAGCTCTTTCACTCCAAATCATGATCTTATGATTGATCTCATTTATTTTTGGTTTGTGTGCAACTTGAAGCTGATGCCAGAGTTATTCTAATTATAACACAGTCAACAGAGTGACAGAAATCTTATGTCCTGCAACTCCATAAATAATTCAATGGACTAAATGGAATTTAATAGCATATATTCACTGCAGTCCTAATGAATCCACAAATTTAAGGTCAGTTTCCAGGTATTTTCCAGGTATTTACCTTTCTATTGCAATACAGGTGCATCCCAAACAGAATCATCTGCCATGCTCCTAAAGCTCCTGCTTTTGGATACAGATGGCTGGAGAGAAAAAGTTTAATTCACTACCCATCTAGTCACTGTCTATCAAAATAAGTATGGACGTAAATTATCCCAATCACTTTCCTGCATGGCTTATGAAAACTGAGAAATTCCAATGTCTTTTTCCTGTCAGTGAAGAATCAACTCATAACACTTTCAGTAACTTCTCATTACTTCTTTTTTTCACCCCCAGTACTCTCATTTTCCACTATCTGTCCCTTTCCCCAGCCTGCACACAAATAAGCTCGCAGCAGACAAAGCAGTGACGCTGCAGCACATTTTTCTCCACATCCAAGGTGGAGGTAGCCAAGGAAATGTGCTCTTGATAACACTCATCCCATAGACCCAACCCTGGAGTTCCCACTCGTGGTTCACGGGCTGTGCAAAGCTCTCCTGCAGAAGAAAGCAAAGCTCACAGCTGTGGAGGCTGAGAGGAGCTGTGCCATTAAGGGAGATGATGCTCTTGGGCTGGATTCAATCTGGCTGATTAAGGTTTTCCCAGGGGACTTCAGCTGACAGTCTCCAAGCTGTGATCCCTGTCTGCACCCTCTGTAAAACTGGATGCATCCTCACCACTTCAGCGCTCTCGTTTTGGTGGGCAGCTCGTTACTCAGAGACAAAATAGATCTCTACATATAGCTCCTGCCATATGTTCAGCAGTTTTAAAGACGTGGACTCCAGTTAAGTCAAAGCAGTTAAGCTGGGCAGAAAAGGATAGAAACAGAGGGAGGTTTGGAATTGCTTTGGGAACATTTAAATGATCTGATTTTCCTGGGTGTGTGACAGCCACGAGAAAGGAGTAGGAACAGGAAGGTGAGGTGGATGAGATCCTAAGAGGCTTTTCAATTGCCTTAGGGCTGCCTAATGTACCAAAGAGACAGGACAAAATGTGCCATCAGCGCTGCCTCATGGACTGGTACGTCACCTTTGAAGTGCTGATACTCAAAACATGCATTCCTTGGGGTTTTTCCAGTCCACAAAGAATTAAATGGAAGCAGTTTCCGAAGTTATTGTGGGTTTTTTTTCCTCCTTCTTCTACACTGGATAAAAGACAAAAAAATTCTATCTTTCAAAAGTACCATTTCATGCTTTTCTGGGAAGGTGGTCAGTTTTTGGGGGCACTTTTTAACATCTAGCAATATTCACTGCAAAAGTAAATATATAAAGAGCACTGGTTGTATACCCATGCCTTTGTCATTTCTACAGAGTTATGTCTTTCTCAAACCAAGGAGTCACATGAAAACTTAAATCATGCACCTGTTCCACAAATCTCCTGTTTTCAATATCCATCATTTACATATTCCAGTTAAGTGGCAGAAGAAGGAAGAACAGATCAGAGAAGGAAATACAGTCACTGAGCCTCTCTTGCTGTCACAGCAATATTTTCTGTAGTATATTGTTTAGACCTTTTGTCTGTCCACTCTTAACGACTCCAAAAAAGAGCATTCATCACTTTTATTGGAAAATGATTCCCTAGTTTAGTGGCTGACAGCCACAAAAAAAATAAATTAATTTTTCCTAAGTTTTATCCCATTACTCCAGGTGAAACTCTGTGCCATCCCAGATGCTTGCTCTTTTAATTCATGTATATAGACTCTCCTTGTATTATCTCATGTATTTAGCCTTTAACCAGCCCAAAAATGGTAAATGTGATGTACTTCTTTCTAGTGCATTCTCTAATGAATATTCATTTTCTTTTTCAGGGTGCAAAGACAAGTAAGGAGATAAGGAATTGAATAACGTAAAAAATTACATTTAAATATTCACAATACATATATGTATATATTCCTTAATTCAAACTGTTTTATAACAAAGATACTACTTAAAAATTATGTAATAAAAGAGAAATCACACTGAGCTCCCCTCTGAGGCAAATTAAAGCATTTAGGCCATTGTTAATCCTTGTACAGCATCTTGAACATGAAAGAAAACCCACTGAAATATAAGCTATACAGGAGGAATTACAAAAAAACAAAGATAAAAATATAAAGAGATGAGGCTACTATGTAGCTTTAAAAAAACCCCCACAACTGTTCAAACAAGAATTGAAAGTGAATAAATTAAAAACCTACCAGATTATTCAATTAAAAAGTCTCAGTCCAGTTTTCTACACTGTTACTTTCAGTGGGATTACACAAAGTAAAGACATTTCTATGTCATTTGCTGCTCCCTAGTGGAGATCAAACATAATTTCAAGGTTAAGAAGAGCAAGAGGGGAAAAAAAGCACCAAAGACCAATTATTTGTAAATTTTGGAATATTTGTAAATATTCTATATTTGTAAATTATAGCTATAAGGAAATCTCAGTTACTGAGAAGAAGGTCTGACCCAATGTCACGTGGCCCTCATTTCTGAGGTGCAAAAATGAAAATTTAAGTAAGTATGGGAACATACATTTACTTATAACTATTTGCAACATCAGTTTAGGGTATTTAGACATTTAAAGCTACAATTTCATCTAGAAAAACACCCTTTCACACCATGGATCAAACCTCCCTATTGAATTTGCAGGTGGCATTATTTGCCTTCAGAAGAGGAGAGACCACAGATTAATAAACTGATGATGTTTGACAATTTAAAATCCCAGTTGTTTATATTTGCTTTGGACAAGTCAGGAATTGCAAAAAAACCGAATAAATACATTTGCACCAAGTGAACTAAGATGTGTACCCAGCTACCTGCTGATACCCTTTTGCCAGTTTATTTTGTAAGTTGTCCAGTTCCTCCTGCTTGTTTTTTTTTTCTGTTTCTCTTTTCTTTTGTTGTTGTTATTTGGTTTGATTTTTAACTCAAACTCAAAACTTCAAAGCAACAGGAACACAGACCCAAATGCAACTGTTTCTTTTTGCATTCTTGATAGCTATGCTGCAAGATCATTTGAATTTCAAATGAATATTATCAAACCTGTGACAGTCAGTCATCATGGTGAAAACTGAAACAGTAAAGGAGATTTAAAGAGATGACCAAAGACTGCTTGTATCATCTATTTCTTTTTTAAATTGTCCCTTTGAAAACATGAAGTGTGAGAGAAAAAACAACAACAAGAAAACAGGATGTTTTCTTATTATTTTTCTTCCAAATATGCTAATGTATTAGAGAGAAAGCATGCACAACACTGCAATGGAAGACAGAAAAAAATCACTTTATCTGCAAGTGAGAAAAAGTTGGTAGGCGCCCATAAGTTTATGGAGAGAGAAACTTGGAATTTAAAATGCTGAGAAACAGGGGAAATATCTGAGTCCTCTCCTCCAATTCAGGAAGTGACTGAGACTTTATACCCAAGAGAAATAGATAAATAAGATAAATACCAATCTGAGAACAAAGCAGGAGGTTTCGTAGGCCACAAGCCAAGCACCAGCAAAGTGCTGCTCCTCCAGGGAAGCTCAATGGCTGCACCTCTTGCTGTGCTGTAAAATCAGTAACATGCCCTGGGAAAGCATAAAAAGTCTTCTGTAGTCATATAGAAAAAGCAAGACCAACTTCATTTTAAGGATGCCATTTCCAGGTGTGGATGAAGTCCAGGAGGGCCTGGAGAACCTGCATGAAGTTTGGGGATTGGCATCTCCAAAAGGGCGGGAAGGGATTGCAATTATTAAGGCAGATGCCAGATGATGCCCCATCATTCACAACAGGTTCCTTCTGCTTCCTTTCCTCCACACCAACAACCGAATTTTGTTCACTTCTGGACTATTTTCCCTGCTGTCCCGTGGAGGTGATTGGAATCCTTTTTAGAAGTGTATAGATTGTCTTGGTTAGCTAATAACTAATCTTTTTTTTTTTTTCTTTAGGGAGAGTTTTTCCAGACACTCTGGACATTAAAATTATTTTGAAAAATTTAGAATTCCAATGGTTATTCCATTTTATACAACAGACCACTGTAGAGGCAAACACTGCTTTCTTGAATATAAATGAGAACTTCATAATGAAATTAGTGAGAGTGTTGCTTGCGTATCAAAAACCCAAATTTGGCTCCTCTATTCTGCTTTGTTTGATGAAATACACTTTAAGACCTAGACATTTAATAACCCTAAAAGCCTGTAGAGCAAAATGAAAAATCGCTGTACAAAAAGAAGAAACTTTTTTGCTTAACCTGCACAACTTTGTAAATGTGAATATTCCTGCACTAATGTAGAGGCTCTGTTTGTTTGTTGTTGCTTCTTCCATGACATTGATTCCCTAATATCCTTGAGTGCAGGGATGGGCTTGTTTGCTTTCTCTAATCACAGAAGAAAAAGCAATAAATTATATACAGGCAGAATGAATTTACAATATCTTTATGCAATTGGTACAGCACGTGCATTTCTGGCTAATTCTTCCATTAAAATCACATCAGTGTGACCAATTTGCCTTGTTCTTGAATCTTGTCATTTGTACAGGTTTTGCTTTTGGAGGGGCAATCAAAATGTCTCACTGGACAGTGGGAATTCTCCAATGTCAGCTGGACTGTGAGAAACCTGCCTGCCTATCACCAACTGCACACTGATTTGCTTCTGAACTTCCAAGGATGATTCTCACACATCTAGAAATTCCTCTGTTTTAAATGGCATTTGGACTACCTGATTTTCAGCTGTCTCCTAATTTAAATGAAATAAAATTTTCAGCGGAAAAAATGCCTTGAAAAATTTGGAATTGACACTCAAGGCTGCTCAGAACATTTATTTTTTGAGTCAGATACTTAAATACGTGTTTAGCAGCTGAACTGCAGAGAGACAAAGCTTAGTCACACGTTCTAGACCTACTCACAGTTCTTATTCACCATTTCCATTCTTCAACACTGTCATTAAAACTTGATATACTGGTCAAGAAAGTCATTAAGAATATCTGATAGGCAATGAATGGTTCCTGTGTGAACTGTGTAATTTACTTAAAAATTCCTCTGCGTGCATTCTCACTATAAAGAAGGACATGGTCAAGAAAAAGCCCATTTTTGGATTGTCCCTGATGTTTCCCTTGTATTACTCTCAGAACAAGTCATAATGTATTTATCAAATACTTGCAAGTTTAAAACCTCACCTCATTTCACATTCATACAAAGTAACTTGTGTTTCTGTGCACATTTGTACAGACACACCACCTTCATTTACCTTGTTTATTGGACTCTTCAGCAATTTTTAGTTTATTGCTCTGTGTAGTCAAATAGAACTCAATACCTTATTTATAGCATGCATTTTGTTGTTTTGTAGTTGTCTTTTTCATTGGCAGTTCCAGTAATTACTGTCCTGTTGTGTAGAGCAAGTGCAACATATTAAGCTTACTGTGAGCACAGATAAGTGAAACTTTAAGAACTCAATGAAATAAGCCAAAAATAGTTTAAAAAACAGGGAAAGGGTAAAAAAAAAATCAAGCTATACAAAAAGAAGAAGAGAGTTGTGTAAAACTTGCTAAAAAAGCCAAGAAAAGATTGAATTTGCCAGTATTAAAACTTTCTAAGTGTTCTACACACAAAATTTTGATTTGAAAGCATAGGGATTGGTTGATAAAAAAAAGTTACAGTGTTGGGTCCTCATTTCCCTCCTTGTAATAAATGCCAGAGGGCACCAAAATCACCTGCAGAAACCAGAGCCATTGTCACACTTCTGTGTCCCAGAGCTGAGCTCATCTTCACTGAAGCCCTTTTGACAGCATGTACATCTCCTATATTATTGCCTGCTACTGTTATATTTATATCAGATTATTAATTATTAATTTGTTATATAGAACTAATGCTTTCTTAATTTGACTGCTTCAATATAAACACTTGTTTAAAAAACAAAAACAAATTACAAACAAAAAACAACATTAACACTGGTTTTACTCTTCACTATCAAACTGGCTGACTTGCAATATAACCCCTTCCTGCTTTTCCCTAAAATAGTCACTATTATTATGAGTGACAGGTGTTTTTCCACGTGGGTCCTCGTGATAACAAAGAAAAGAAGACTTATCAAACTGTATTTTGTGACCACCAATGCAATATCAATATTAAGCAGAGAATGATCTCAGAGGACCAACAAAGAGTCCTGGCTGAAAGAACTGTCCAACATTTCCTTTAATAATGTTATCTGCTCCATTCAAGGCTCAGACAGGAACAAAGCAGAATGGTTGTTTTCTGCTCTTATTCCTTTCTGGAGGACAGAAGAGGTGAATGCCACATGCCTTTTGTGTGTCAAAGTCCTTCATGCAGCATCACCAGTTCCCTGTATTTTAAAGGTCCTATTTGGATACCTATTATTTCAGAGTGTTTAGATAGATAAAAGTGCACCTCAAGAATAACATTCACACTATGGGAAGGACACAAGATGATAAAAGGTCTGTGCAGTGTTTTTACAGAAGGAAACTTTAGGTGCTTTCATCAACCTCTGATGTCTTTTGGCCAATTTGAGTGCTCAAAAAAAACCAAACCTATCTTGAAAAACAAAAAACTATTGAGCCACTTTTGGAAGTAAAGTGTACTGACACTGGACATATGACCTCTCAGCCTACATCTCAGCTTTGCTGCTTCAACTGGAAGATGAAAATAATATGAAATATGGATATGACAACCCTTGATCTAACCACTATATGGAACAAACACACTCAGCTATTGCAGGCAGCACTCAGCACCAGCTTTTAATGGAAAATGGACCTTGAATTTTTGGTTTGAGACATACATTTTCCCCAATTTTCTATTTCTGAATTAAAAATCAGCAGGTCTGTAGGTACAGTATTAGTGTTTTTTGCACCACAATAGACCACAGAATTCAAGAACAACATATACTGGACTATATACTCTCCCCTGCACTGGAGAGAAAGAAATTCAATGTGCAGGAAAGTGGAGGGTAAATATAGTTTTTTATTGATTTATTTCTACAGTTTTAATAGGGGTTTTTTAGGTGTATGATTTTTAATTTTAAACATAGTTTTGTAGTGGTATAATTGACTAGGATATGGTGGAATTAGTACTGCTAGCAGTGATTTATCTCATGTCACCAAGAGAAAAATACATAGCAGAAAAATTCCTTTTAGTTAAAAGCTTAGTAGCATAGTGAACAATTCCCATTGCTGAATAAAACAGGAGTTGCTCTCTATATTGAATATGCCTTAAAAGAAAGGATGAGCAATTAAAAATTGACAAGACTGCTCTAATGGAATGATAATGGCTATCAAGGATAATGGCCAACCAGATAATAAGCAACTGAACTAACAGATCAATTAAACTTATGAGAAAATTTGTGCACTCTCTGTCACAGTGGTTGTTCCAAGAGAGGATATTCTACATAGAACAGTCTTCCACAGCCAAAGGATGAATCAGATTTGTAACAACTCCTGTCTCAGAAATCCAAAGATAAGGAAAAAAAATTGAGAAAACAAGTGCTTAACTGCGTAAAGAGAGTAAGAGTATTTTGTAGAAAGCATAAAATTTACTTTTGACCTACTGGGATTGAAGAGTCATGAAGAAAGTTTGGGTTTTTTTTTTTAGTTTTCTTATTTTTCCTCTTAGCAAGTCTACATATTTTCAGAAAGCCCAAGATACGTTTGGACTAAAGGGAATGTTGAAATCCTTGTTGCCCTCACCAGAGAAACGACACCTCCATGCCAGCCCTTGCTGTTAAGTAGCTGAACCAACCAGATGTACCAGTGTTTTATTTATTTTGTGCATTGCAGGCTCACAGGCTGCAGTTTATCACGGTGACGGCTGAATCCATCACCCTCTACCTGGAGCTATAATAGGAGTGCTCTCAAATCAACAAGTCTTTCCTTCAGAGTAACTGAACTGTAAATTGTCCTTGACCAGTCAGACAAACAAAAACAACCTTCCCTGTTAATCTGCTGAAGACAAACAGTTCACTGTCTCTCCTCCCCCGAAGAAGAATGTCTGTGGCAATGGTGGTTTATCTGTCACATCCTTCACACGGTGCAATTCTGCTTTCAGGTTCAAAAGCATAGTGAGGTACTGAGAAACGGATGCAATTCGACCCCTCTAAGTGTAAATAATCATTTTGTTCTTAGGAAAAGAGGGATTTTTAAGTGAAAATGAGGTTTTCCAGATCATTAGAATATATTAGGGAAACATAAGTTTTTTTACTAGATAGGGAGAACTTTCAAGACCATGGGCAGAACATCTTGATAATCCAGTGTCAAATACAGGTAAATTTTTACTCTTGTGCAGGATCAGGAAATCAGTTTCACAAAATACAGTTACAGAATTATTTGAGATGATGCATATGCTTCACTATTATAACTTTACTGATGAGATATGTATCTTAAGAAATGACTGGAAATAATTCTTATTTAGCTTATGTGTTCGTTGCAGTATCTGAGTGCAGATATTTTCTAGCTCCTCATCACTTTTTGTAACTGATTTTTTAAGGTGTTTTACCAAAAAAAGCATTCCTGAAAGGCTCCATTAAAGAAATGCTGACACATTATGTTACAGTATGTTACAGTATCTTGGGTTCTATCAGTCACATTTCATTACTTTTACATAACATGGCTCTATTGATGCAACCTGATGTGACATGTCACACTGCAGTGTCAGCGACAAACTTGGGCGAAAAAGTTTTTATCTTTAAAACCACTGTCTAGACAAAACACATGAGAAATGACTACACATATTCCTTTATTTATCACCACAAATAAATAATTTAAATTAAGACTAACACCACGCCTGTGGTTAGCACATAATTCCTTTCCACATTGGTGCAGTCAAAGTAGGTAATAGTTGGAGTATTTTACTACTGGCACATCTTTATTCAGAACATCCAGAGGTGCCTGGGTCAACAGCTTCCTATTTATTCAAATTTATATTGACTAGCTTCAGAAGGCAAAGCTGACAAAATGATTAATTATACTTTATAACTCATTGGCAGCCTGCAGTTTAATAGAATTAGCAGAGCTTAAGTTCATCTTTAAATACCATGACGGTTTTAATTTTAAAAATGTCAAATTACATTTTTCAGTCGGTACCAAATACAAGATGACTTATTCCAAATTTAAGGAAAACCCAAAAAGACTAAACAGGCAGCAGGTTTAATAAAAGATTTTTATGACAACTAAAATCTTTAAGGGAACTGATTCACTTTTTTCTTTCTCCCATATTAAGCAGCAGCAGTCCCTGCACAGGCTGTGAGTGGACCAGGTACAAAGGTGTTTACAGTGTTGGGGTGGAGGAGTTCTTGTCATCTATTAAGAATTATTTCAACGTGGCAATTACAAAAAACAATACAGTCAGACTCTGCATGACTAAAGCGAAACAGTTACCAAATTAGGAGTCAGGAAGGTATTTTGGTTTTAAGTGTAAAAAAGTCTATCTGGCCTTAAACAGAGGACGTGACCACGAGGGGTGCCACATGTGCTGTTTCACGTGTTCTCTCTTACTGTAATCTATTAAAATTCCAGTGCAGGATCTGATAGTTCATATTTATATATATATAAAAATTAAGCAAAATTGATACTGAATAATAAGAAATTGATATTTTTTCCTCTTTATGCATCTTTATTTCCACCCCCAGGCACTATTAGGTGAGCTGACCTACAGAAAGACAGTTCACAATGGTTTTGTTCATGTGTTTAAAACACTTTCTAACAGAGGTGAGTTTTCTGCTATCTTTCAATTTTGCTGTGAGGTGCTACCTTTTTGCAAAAGCATATATTAGCCAAAGGGAGTCATTATATTCATGTTAATAAGCATTACTAAGTGACATTTTTAGACTAAGCTGTATTAAATATCGATTTTTATAAGGGATGAAATTTGGCAAAGGTGGACAGCTCTAACAAGAAAAGGTCATTGTGTACAAATCTCCATAATTCCAGTAACACTTTCCTGTATGTTATTTTTTCAAGCCTTATCTACACCATTTTGAAATTATGGAAATACAGAAAATAAAACAATTCAATAAAACAATTCAATAAAACAGCCACTGAAAACATGTATTTTTAAACAAGCTTTAAATTTTATGAAACACCCTCATCCAATTCAGAAAGCCCACTGTGTTCCAAAGATTTGCACATATCCAAAGCCCAAGCCTTTGATTAAGGCTGTTTAAAAGATGAGAAAATAGGGAGTTAATGGAAAATCAGATGTTGTGTTTAAATGCCTAAGTAGAACATTAGTACTTTGAAAGTTTGGAGAGATATATGTAGGTATGTATAAATACATATTTATATATGAACAGAGGCTACTCTCTGCTTAGTTTCATCATATTTTACTACTGAAAGCCCCTTAAATCAAATATTCATGTGATTTTAGCAAAAGAGTCTGATTCCTTTGGTCCCCACTGCACTTCCAGTCGTGCCACCTCTTCCCAGCCCTGCCAGGTAAAAGTGCATCTCCTCCATTTTTGTCTCCCACATTTGTCCAGGTTGTTCAGTGCCACTGAAATGTTCAGCTGGGGACACACATGTTCCTTCTCTCTGTGACCCTCTCCAAAATCACACCAGCTTTTATCCCTCTTTAGGGAAACGTCTCTTTTACATCCTGACCTTTCCATACTCCTTCAGGAGGGAACACTTCCAGGGATGATGACATAGAATTCCTGCAGATGTTAAAACTTGTCATAGATGTACTGGTCCTTGTGTGCATTTCCTGAGGAGCTGCAATAATGTCACAAAAGTCACCTGCAGTCTTTTATATGACTTTACACTTCCAAATTCAACCTTCATGCTGATTCTAAACCTAAGTGCTGAATTTGCTATAAATTTGTTTGCCTTGTCCATTTTCTCTCTGTTTTTGTTTTATGAACTCAGCTTGCCTAAGAACAGGCTTTTATATGTCACAAATTGTTTCTGGTTCACCTGTTTTCCCAGAACATGTGATTACACTCACATATATGACCAACTTGTAAGATTTGATATGAAAAATAAGAATATGAGTCTAATATTAGTCATGATTTGGCATGAATTCTAAACTTATTCTACAGTGTTTTACTTCAGACACCTCCTGGTTTACTATATAGACATACAGGGTGTTAAAAAAAGTAATGACTTACACAACATACACACCAGGTAGGTATCTTACATAATAAAAGCCAATTAAACAATACTTGATAAAGAAATGATGTCTTAAGGAGGATACTACTAGGTAAATTATACAATAAATCTTATTCTTTTTCTGAATATTCAAGAGGAATTTAACACCATGACACCAAAAGCAGATGGCAAAGGGAAACTGTAAGGAAAGATCTCCAAACAGGTAAGGATGGGTTCAAGATGCCCATAGCTCTGCAGTTTGAGGGGTTTGTTTCAGACAATGCATTTTCTGCAATATTGATGAAATTCCCTCCTCATTCCAGCATTTTTTGTGCAGATAGAATGGCAATAGAAGACTGTAATGGCATAGAAAATGGCCCAGGTATCTCTGAAGCCCTTTGTCCACCTGTGGATTCTCACATGTATAAAGAAACCAGACCCCTTGAGATTAATTTAAATCAACCAGAAATTTGCAGGTTGTGTTTTGATCATGGACCTTGTTAGGCAAGAGGGAAGAGAGAAATAAAGAAGCACAGGCAAGCTTTGCCCCTTAGCAGTGAAATATTTGAGTATTATTTTATAGAAAATGCCAACAGACAGGTCTGCTGGTCCTTCAGGAAAAGGTAATTTTCCACTTAAATGCATATGCATATTAACTTGTGTAATACTGTGCAAATGAAGAAGGCAATCTATAAGAAACTTAAAGCAAGCATACTGAATGAGATTCCAAAGAGCCAATTCAGCATATAGGGTATACATGACTGATCATAGAGTGATAATGAATAACAATAACCCTTTGATGTTAATTAGTTGCACTTGATAAGGCAATGCTAAAGCAGGTTTACAGTAGCAGAGGAAGAAGAAATCAAACCCTCAATAATGCTTCCAGAATGCTGAAACCAATAAGGATTTATTAAAAAGCAAACTAGAACAAGAAGTCCCTAATTTATTGGATTATCTAAACTCCAGAGCAAGGGGAAAGACCTAACAAAAAAATAGAAAGAGGTGTATCACAGGTATAATTTTGCCAGAAACATCTCTCTCTCTATATTTTTTAATATTACTATAATACTTCTCTTTGTCTCTTTTACAATCCACATTGTAAATTCCCCCAACCCCAACAGGGCATGAACAGATTTACCCAAGGGATCCTCATGGTCTGGAAAATCCCCATTCAATTAGTGACCTTGCTTCCTGCTCTTGGATCTCATCCCTTCGTATTTGAAATTCAGGATTTCGATCACCACTGAGCACTTGTCCTGAGGACAGGCAAAGTAGGGGACTCTGCTGACTTATCCCCACCATTGGATGTTCTTGGAAAACATCTTGTTGTTGCAGTTTTCCCACTTTGGCAATTTATGGGATGTCCCAACTCAGTGTTACAAGTATAGAAAGGGAAAAATACACGTATGGGAAAACACCATAAGAACAAAGAAATAAACTCACTCCATAAACATTCCAATTATTGGATCAGCAAAATATTTTAGAGAAAGAGATCTGTAAAACTCCCAAATCCCTACTAAACCATACTTTCAACCTTGACATTATAGAAAAACTCTTCAATTTGGTTAATTTTGTAAATATATCAGATTATAAAAGAAGTTAAAATGATCCTAAAGATCAAGTAAAAATTAAAATTAAGGTTGAAAAAGCTCATGTTTGTCTTGTTAAGTGTTAAATTTCTGATAACTCATCAGTGATTGTGTTTGTAGCATTAGGTTGATCAAAAAATAAGAAAGCAATCTTATGCGTTTCCTATTAAAAAAACCCCAACAGATCATGCTTTGATTTAGGTTCTTATCATCTGATAGCCTTAACTTCATCACTGTGTAAGAAAATGGAGGAAATGATTTATTGTTGACTGTCATTCTTTCTGGAGATGAATAATCTTCTTCCTCAGTATTAAAGTGGCTTTCAGGCAAATCAATCAACCATAGATCATGTCATAAGACTGTCTGCTGATGTTAATAAAGCATTTGGTAATAAGGAGCTTTATGTGTTGTATTTATAGACAGAGAAATACTATAATGTCCTGTTTAAAAGGGGACAATCTCGCCTGTGACATTGTTTTAAAATAAAGTTTAACATACATAGCCATGAGTTTCTTCATTCTCCTGTATATTTTATGTGCAAGAGAGCAACAGTTTGCTGGAAATGCTTTTTCAAATAAAGGGACCAAGTGAGGAGGACAATGGTCAACTGAAGGTGCAGACCAAGTAATGGACATAGTGCAAATTAATTATGGTATTTCACTTTGAAAATTAACATACCTCTATATCCTAATGTTCCTACATAACCCAAAGACAGCAATTTAGATTACAAGGACAAAAAGAGAAGGATTAATGTGGAACAGCATATATAGTTAAGCCTTGCTTTAAAACTGCTTCTTCTTCTTCCATTGTATATATCATAATATGACAAGATAATGAAATGTCAGGCCTGCAGAACACACAACATTGCCCAGTCAAACTTCAGCACAAGCACAGGGTAATTTTCAGGTCAGGTATTCACAGAAGTGGGTAATTTAAATTATCTATGAATTCTTTCAAGCTCCTGAAAATTCATTACCTCCATATCTCCAATAATAAGGAAAAATGACATTTACTGCAGAATTTAAATATTTAGAGGAATGACTGAGTAATGACTTTTGGTCATCAAATTCAGTTTTGTAATTGAACAATGAAGGAAAAAAGAATTAGGAGTACATCAGGAGGCTTCTGGGACATAGAGAAAGAATTCACTTTCTAAAACCTAAAATTCAGACTTAAATTACTTGCAAATGTCAAATATTTAGCAAGCTGATCTCTGTTGATCTTCATGATTTGGACATGCCATTCGATTATCACTTTTTGAGTAGAGGTTGGGTACTAAGGAAGAGCTTAAAGAAATAGCACTAAAATAAATGTTTAAATAGCAGTAAACCAAAGGATTCCTCAGAACTTTCTAAGTAATGATCATGTCATGTCTGTGTAATATTTGCAGGGGTAGGAATATTGGATAGGAGTTTATAGATTGTGCCATGAAAACACAGGCATCTTCCTTATTGAGCAGAGACTTTCCCTGTGGGATTCAAGCATCCAGAGCTCCTTGTGGTACTATAAAGATGGATCTTGAACCTCATATGGTGGAAAATCAGATACTTAAAGGCTTCAGAAAATCTTTGCAGGACAAATAAAGTGATGTGAGCAGCTGCAGGTTCCATGCTCCCAAGGAAATTGGAAATTTCATTGTTGGCAGTTCAAAGATTAAGAGAGTGCAGTGGGAAAAACAGGAAGAGATGAGGGGCCACTGATCAGTTTGGTAGGATTTGGAACAGTTGTGGAGAAAGCATCCACAGAATCACAGAATCCTTAAAATTGGAAAAGACTTTTCAGATCATCAAGTCCAACTGTCAAGAGAGCATCCCAACCATGTTCATCATGTCCCATGTGAGTAATATGGGGGGAGGAATTCAAGACTTGGAACTTGCTTGTCTGACAAACAATTCCTGGAATTCTTAGCAAGAGTTGTTGTGTAAGAGTCCAATTTTTGAGTTGGCCATAATCCGAACTGCTTTTAACAGCACTTAAGGTTTTAATTTCTGAAGAACATAAAGTAGAAATTCTACAGTATTTTTTCTTAGCCAAAACAAGAGGTGAAAACATCATTCAGCCCAACTTTCAAGGGTTCTTAGAACTGGTGATGTGACAACACTACGTCAGCACAACCAGGTCTCCAAACATTTGAGTTTAATTTTATTTTGAAGTTTTGCTGCACTGTTTTGCCTTCTCTGCAAAACCTTACTTGGCTAAAAATTTCACTGCAATAATTTAATTTTAATGAATGTGGTTTTTTTAAAACTTAACCTTTCCTATTTTGTTTTCCATTTTCATTCTAGATATTGCAGTGAGGTGGGATTTAGGAGCCTCCTATGTGTAGACTTAGGTTGAAGAAGCCAGTTAGATTAGTTACCTGGTTATACTGTGGAGTTATTTGCTACCCTGATGGCACTGAATTAGATTGCTGAAGTACAACCTTTACAATCTGTCACTTCTCCAGATCTTTTAAGTGCCGTAGATATCATCCTAGAAATTTCAATCACTAGAGTAGGAATAGCTTTGGAAATTATTGATGTCTATAATAAGGTAATATGTCACAGCAACAATGTCATTTTTGTATGGATTCCAGCCGGTGTAGATATTAAAGGAAATGAAATGGGAGATAAAGCAGTCAAAAAAGCTTTGCAAAATAATTCAGAAGTCATTGAGAAAAGAAAATTCGGTCAGTCAACAAAACAAAAAAGCAAAGCCCAAACAACTAATTCTGGCAGGTGAAGGTTAAAAAAGGGTAAGTTAATTTACAATACAAGAGTACTTTGCTTCTGTGCCCAGCTACGAAACCCCACAGAAGTGGTAACAAAGAACCATAGAGTGTTTCTTCCTACGTGCTGTAAGCAGACTAATTACACCTGAGTGGTGGAATGTTTTTTCTTAGATGCAAATGCCTTTCATATTATCCAAGACTTCAATGTAAACTCATTACAACAGCCAAAATATTGTTCATGAGTGTACAAGATTTTACATGCATTTTAAGAAACCTAATATTTGTGGAAGTGGACACCTTCTCTTACTTGAATAATTGATATTAAATGCAAATACAGAAGATCCAAAAGGAATGAAAAATCAGATAGTACCTTATAGCTTGCAATACCTGGAGCTAAAACTATCCATCAAGTCATACTTCCATATTTTTCAACTAAAGTACAGGTAAAATATGAATATCACATAGTTTACAATATATGTTTTCTTCAGTGATATTATTATTTACCTTTACAAAATAGTTAAGTGGGACATTAAACTCACTTAAAGGCGTGTTGGATACCCATGAAGTAATAGCTAGAAAAATTGAATACCACTATCTAAAGATACATTCCCAAATTAATCCTCCGACACCTAATGAAAACCAGAATGCTCAGACACACAGAGGAACCTAAATACAGGCATGAGAGAGGCATTGGGAGAGACTTTGTGATTTTTCAACGTCTTCCTTTTCTTAGACCCACCTTGAGGTATCTTAATTGGGCTTGGTTTCCTGGAGACTCTGAATTGCTGAGTACCCACCCCTGAAAGTTGCTGTTCTGTGTGGTTTTGGTGGGAAACCTGAGAGGAGCACCACAAATCTACCTGAAAAAGAGCTACTACTTCATGCAGTCTTTAGCAGACAGGGGCATGGTCAGAGCACAGTCCTTTTTGCTGTTCAGGGAACAGCATATTTAAGGAAGATGGACAGTGAAAATCATCAATAGAAACACGGTATGTAAAAAGCTTTCTTTCATTTTTAAATCCTCTAGTGGGAGCTGACACCTGTCCATGCCAATACATCACTTTCAATGGTATCATCAAAGATTTTCCACCGTGGAAAGCTTAATAAATGGTTGACCATCAGCTATGGCCTCTTTTCCTCCCTCTACCATGACCACAAGTTCCTATACACAAGGGTAGCAAAGAGAGACCTACTAACAAAAAGGAAAAATCCTTATTACTTATAAGATCTGGAGATAAAGAATAGGGTACTGTTTAAACGGCCTTTTTAAAAATTGGTATATGTTTTAACAGCAGCTCAAACATTAAAAAGAAAAATAAAAAAGCAAAATAAGAGGAGGAAAAGTTGAAAATATTTTACCCCCCTCTAGTGGCGAATGTGAGATGGACAAGGACGGAAAGAATTTTCAGGGTGTAAAGGTATTTCTTCATCTGCCTTCAAATCTCCCCAAAATAGTTCAGAGCTTAGAAAATTAAAAGGAAAGCCACCTAATCCCAAAAGATTGGCCCCTGCAGAACCAGGGCAGACGTTTGAGGAATGAGGATGAAGCCAGTGTATGTGCTCAATAGTTTGGTACAGGCTAAAGGGTCTCTGTGGAGTTCTTGCAGCTCAGCACAGGGCCTGAGACACGAAGCCTGGCCAGAACTGCACTGCCCTGGTGCTGCAGGAGTCCAGAGGCAGAGAAGACACACAGATATTTGAGACTGTCTTGCATAAAACTTGTTTGCTTTGCAGTTTATTAATTTACCATTCAGCTGTGTTGAACATCTGTATCACTTTCAACCCAGGCTGTGAAATGGCCAAGAAACAAGTGTTCACTTCTCTGGGAAGACCATACTTCTTTTTCTCAAGATGCTCCAGTGGCCCTGCTCCGGGGGATATTCCACTATTGCTCTCCTTCTGTTGAGACATATGACTACAAACCTGCTCTTCTCACAAGCAGATAAATGTTTCCTCTCAATCACAGCAAACTACTTCTGTCAGCTGCTCATTTCCTCACATTCCTCACATTTCCTCCCTCATTGTATGTTTTGTATTGAATTGTATTTTTTTTTCACATAAAATTTTCTCGCCTTATTTGAAATGGAAAAAAATCCAAACAAAACAGAACATCGAAAACCAAAGGAAAATTATGGAGTTGTTTGATTACTATGGTATACAATTTCTGTTAGAGGCAGCATTTTACAAATAGCTGCATATTTGTGCCGAGGAGCTCATCAGCTCTCAGGACATATCTGGAAATAGTTGACAAAGTCAGTTCTTCTGAGCCAGAACTCCTTTCTCTAAGGCTCTCTAGACTTGGTCACTCTGGGAAAAAAAGTTCAGTTTCTCATTTTGCATCTTTGTGATGCTCTGCTGTTCCTCCAAAAACTTCTGCACTTGGTAACTGGGCCACTGCTCCCTCACAAGTATCTTTTTCCTCATTCCTGACCTTCACATTTCCTCACTTACCAACTTCTCACAACAGATTCAGCAACATTTCTGTTGTTTCTACTTCAAATCTATTATCAGAGAAGTCTTATATTTTTATGTTATACTTCCCTACTTTGTTACTGTGCTTCTGTCCTCCCATCTTGGTAATTTCTGTCTTAAACAGTGAAGAATTATTTTTTTTCGAAGAAATTCAAGCAGGTATAATATATTTCTTGGCAAAAAGATACTAGTGAACTTTTTTTTAGAGAGTGTGTACCTGCAAACAACTTTCAATACAACTAAGGAATATTGTCCTGACAAGCTGAAGTCAGTGATAACTTCCAGACTTTAAATTGCTCAAATCTCTAAAGCTTCCCACTGTCCATATAATGGGCAGTGTTAAGAGAAAGTTGTCTTTTCAAGTAACATGAACTTTTCAATTGGAATTTATCTTTTAGGGGGATTCCACACCCTATAAAATAGTAACCATGGAGCAGCAAGTGCTGAAATTCCTTTATCAAATCCCATCTGTTACTGTAGGATCACACATATTCTAATGGAAGCAAAGTACTGAATGGTTTCAGATACTTTTTTTACAACTTCAGCTGCCTGTGTAAAATGAAGCTACTAACAGAAATGAGAGACCACAATAACCTTGGATCTCAGAAGTAGTTTATCCCTAGCAATTTTATTCCTGTTGTAGTTTATAAAAAGATACAACTTTGATTCTGTACAAACAACTTTTCTGCCGTATTTTTTCTTCTCAATAATTTTGTCCTTGTGGAAATGACAACTAACAATTCCACTTGGATAATACAGAAAGAAAACAAGTGTCACTACTTTCAATTATAAGAGTGACAGATAAATGGCAACTCATTACAGAGTACTTAAAGCTTCAGTCCAAACTTACTATGAATTACTTTCTCAATCTAAATGCCAATATTTTACTTAGGTGTATTGATTCAGACATATAAACCTATTTACCTCTCTGGGTCAGAGTTTGTTATTCTTTTGTCAGCAAGAAAGGACTAAGGCAAGGACAACAGCAGTGGATTTAGATAATGGAAGGAGTTTGCCTCGAGTGCCCAGCTTCTTTAGGGGGTGACAAAAGCCTGGGATTGCAAGGCATATACCAGACCATTTTTATATTTTACATAATGCTCAAGTCTGAAATGGGGTGCTGAAACTCTGTTTGAAACTAGCACTTTGACATACACAAACCGTAAAGGGACTGAAGAACGTGATTGAAACTAAACAAGTTCTTCATTGTATTGAGGCTTCAGAGAGGCCCCTCTAAATTCAGTTAATTGGGCAAAAATAATTGCATCAAAGGCAAACCCACACAATGCAGACTGTTAGTCACTCTTTACCATTCCTTATGTAATTATCTGCTTTGCAAAGTCTAATGAGAATCATAAGTCTCTAAAAAGACAGTTTCTATATCCCCACTCCCCATCTCCTCAGATGTCTCTGCTACATGACCTTGGCTACAGAAATGACAGTGTAAAGGGTTTAACAATTCCCTTTAAGATTTCAGAGATCTTCTCAGAAGTTTGAGGAAACAGTTGTTTCCCTGAAGCCCCACAGACAAAACTCACTACTAAACCCCAACATTACCAAAACTTTAAACAACAAAACTGTAGCAGCAGGGAGGAGGATGAGAGAATAAACTTGAGGGATCCAACAATTAACAAATATCTCACAAACAGGACTGGTACTCACTGAAAAGTCTTCTTCCTGGAGCTGTCTCTGTTCAGCACGGTTCTCCCATCCTCTGGAGCACAAGCAGACCCTGCTCAGCCCCAGTGCTGAGCCCACACCTGGTAGAGCTGGAGGAGGAACGTTCTCCCCACTGCAGGCAGGGTTATAAATAAACACCCTCCCAGCTGCTGGGTCTCTCTGAATGGGGGAAAGGTGCTGGGAGTGAGGGGAAAAGGGTGTGGAACAGCTCTGGGAAGAACAGCAAAGTGGGAGAAGGAGGAGGGAGAGAAGGTGTTGCAGGTCCACAGCAGGTCTTGGAGACATGGAGGCACCATGGGGCAGCAGACACCCACACTGCAGCCTGGAGAAGATCCCATGCCACAGCAGGTGGATATTTCCTCACAGGAACTGCAGCACAGGGTAAAGGTGTGAGGAGAAGGGAGCAGCAGAGGACTGACTGCAACCCCTCATTGCCCCAACAATCAGTAAAGCAATGGGAATTTGCAGAAGTACTCTCTGATGTTCCAGCCCAACTTTTCCCCCAAAAGGCAGCATTCTCCAGTGTAACTAAACAGTGATGAGGAATTTTTACACACACAGTACCTTGCTGAGTGTTCAAAGGAGCATTTTAATGAGCATCAACTAGTTCTTGAGATCCAGCTCTAAATCTAAACTCATAGGAGACTTAAGAGAATGGGATTCAGGTGCAGCTGTGCAATCAGATGCTGTTCCCTCCTGGTATGTTCCTGCCCTGCCAGTAAATTCAGGTATAAACACTTAAAACTGGGGGACCAAGTATTTGTGGTTGGGATTAAACAAAGAGAGATCAGCACTTTCCTCCTGGAAGTTTTGAGCCAAAGTAAGTTTTTCCTAAGTGCCATGATGGCTTGGTTTTCTTTTCCAATTGTGAAGAAAATGATAGTAGTAATTAATATATATACAGTAGTAATAAATACTTACTCAAGATGCCTATTCTGATTTATCTTTAATGATTATGTTTACAACTGACTCTAAAGCATCACTCCTGACTGAAACTGTAAGCAAGCAGTGAGCAGTAAAAATGCTGCATTTGGGTTCCTATTAGATATTTATGATATTGAGTACAATAATTAATTTCAGAGTGAAGACTATCCATGCAAAATAATATCTTGAAGCACATGTTCTACAGTAACCAGCAGATTATTTGCCATGATATTGTAAAGTATTTCTAGGCTGAAATACAGAAACAAAACCAATCATCACATGCACCCTCAATTTCTACATATTTCATATCTACAAAAGAGAGAGAATCAAGGGAAAACATGTAGAAAACTTTCAAATTTTTTCATCCAGAATGGCATCTGATGGAAATTCCTGACCCTGTGTTTTAACAAGATCTGTGACACCTAGTTTTGATCCTGGGGGCAAACAACCCCATAGCAGACTGACTAATTGTTGGAGCTGTGGGAGAGATCTGCTCACATGGACATGGATTCCTGTTGCAACTGCTCCCAGGAGGGTTGGAAGAGATGAGTATGGGAATTGATTAGAACTGGGCTTTGCTGGTGGCATTTTACACTCACAGCTTGTCTTCTCAGCAGACTCCAATGAACTTGCTTTCCCTTATTAGTTTAGTAATAAATGATGGTGGAAATGTCTGTGATCATCTCTGTGTGGTTATTCAGGAGAACCTCACAGCCACTGTGGACATAACAAAGTGTGAACACCCTGATGTGAAGGAAACACTACTCAAAGCCCTCTGACCCGATCCAATTGCTTGTCTGAGGAGACGTCTGAGCTCTGACAAATGTGTTCACTGTGAGTGTTCTCATCAGCGGAGGAGGATATAATTGTATATATCTGACACACTCCTGAGACTCTACATCAAACCTCCAAAGAGAAGAGTGATGGCTGGGGAGTGATCATTTGCTGGGGAAGTGGCAGCTCTGACAGGGAAACTGCACAAAGGCCCAGCTGAACCCCCGGGATGGAGCCAGGAATTGGGTGTCCTGAGCACACACAGCCCCGGGTGCTCCATCAGGGAATGGCAGGTTTATAACACACCGGGCTGTCAAACTGGATGGAAGGGGATTAGAGAACCTGCTTGCAGGAAGATAAGTCTTTGCAGAGGGACAGTGTATGATCGTCCCAATGAACTCTGTGCATGGAACCAGAATATAATTTTTTTTTAGAACTGCACCACTTGTATTGCTGGCTGAACATTTATGAATAACAGCAATTAGGGTTCAATTTACTGAGCTAAATAGAAAAATATTTTTTTTTACCTGAATATATTTCATACATGGAATGAAACTGCCATGTGATTTATTCAAAATTCCATAATCCTATTTTTCAAGAAAAGTTAATTCGCTTCCATTATAAGCAGTTGCACTCAAATTCTTAATATGGTAGTGGAAATCCATAAAACAGTTAAAGAAGTCACAATAATGTTATGTTATTGAAGCATTATCTAATTACCTATAATTTCAAACATTATTATTGGTGTTTCAGTGCTTTTTACACAAATTCTGATCAAACCCACTGAAAACTGAACCTACATCTTCAAAATCCCAGTCCAGTGCTAATATTCATATTTGGAACAGATGTCTTATATTCACTGAAAATCTAAATAATATGGATAAACACTAAAATTTCATGTGTTACTCTTCTAAATATCTTTGACAGATTTATAGGCAATCTAACTCATAAATGGCATTAGGCTCGAAACAAGGACAGGGATATTGCTTCACTCAGGTAAACTCTATTTTTTGATTTTTTTAAAGAATACTAAAAAATCCTTAACATTTAAAAGAGACAATATCCTCCTTATATTTTTCTTCAAATATAGTTATAGCTTATTTTATTTATCATAGTATTTTTATCATTAAAGTATCATTAGAAAAAACTCCACTCTTTTTCTTGCAAGTGTCTTCATAAAACTAAATTTCTAAAAACAGATGAAGACAGCTGTATTCACTATTTAATGAGTATTTGTTTGCATCATTAGAAAATTCTTTATGTCACTAATGGTGCACTTATATTTTAAACATAATGCCAACCCCTCCAAACCTTTGCAGGGAATTATGAAACGAGCCAGCAGAGGGACTCCTTCTGTCAAAAACTAAAAATCATCCAAAAAACAACCCTTGAATCAAAACCCACAAGGGTTTTATTTAGGCACAGTCCGAGATAGTGTCTAAATATCAAGAGCACACAAATTAGCAATGTTTCTGATACAAGACAGAGAGGTTAAAACATAAAAAATGATATCTCTTTTTGTGTTCTTATATTTCCAACAAAAGGATAAGCTGTGATATTTTAAGATTACCATTCATTACATATTATTTAGGCTGACTGGTAGCACTGTCCCCAAGTTGCTAAATAGCACTATGTCAGTATTAGAGTTAAGAAAATGATCTAGTCATATTGTGCCATGTTACCTGAGAGTAAAATAGGAAACAGGGCTGTGTCAGGAGCAGAAAATTATCTCACAAACTGTCTCTTCCTTATTTAAACCATTGCCTTCCTCAGAATTAAACAGGAGGTCCACGGGAATTTGACCATACGAGAACAATGTCAAACTGAAGAGAATGTCTGAATTCATCCTGTAACATTGGAATTAAAGCCTGTCAGGGACTGGTGCTGAAACACATATATTTAGAAAGTACAGTTCTGCAGCAAACACTTCCTAAATGCATCTTGAATTTGAGGGAAAATGCGATCAGGGAGTGTGTCTTTTCCAATTGTTGCCATGGCAGCTTACCCAGTCATGCTGTTGTAGAAACAATTAATTTTCCACAGGAACTTGGTATTTTATAACTTTCTGCTTTCTATTCTTCGATTCTGTGAACTCCCAGAATATTATTTCTACCTATTCATAAGTGGTAAAACCATTGTAACCAGTGCTTATTCACACTGAGATATGACAAAACCTCCAAGTTTCTAGAACATTTATTCTAAAAAAAAAAAATTGGTAAGCTCTGAGGTAAAGCTGAATTCCAGAATTTGCATTCTGGAAAGGTAAATTCAGAAAAAAGCTTATTGTGCTGTCTGCTTCCCAGTGCTTTACAATGCTCTAAGGTACTAATTACATGTAAAAGGCTATTTTACCACATAGGCAATAGCACAGCTCTGGTACTACAGCAAGATTGAAAAGTAGATCAGGTTCTACTTATTACAAATTTAACCAGGTTGTATTTCTTTGGTGTATCCTAGTAACACTCAATAAGGTTTTGAGAAACAAAATAGCTATGAGAAAAAGTATTACAATCATTATTAATGTTTCATAAATGATGTTTGCACAGCAAAAGGTAGCCTGGAATCTGTAAAAGTCTCACCTTTACAGGTGGACAAAATCCCCAATCCAGTAAATACTGTGATTAGACAGAGAACTGATGCCAGGTGTATCTTTGAACCTGTTTATTAATGAGGATTTAAATACCCCCATTTTTGTTAATGTAACAGTGATATTACAGTAACAGCAAACACAGGGAAGCCATTTCCCTGCACACAAAATAATACTTTCACTGTACCCTTTGTCTAAAAATTCATCTCCTTCCTCTTCAAGGTTTTTTTGAAGCTCCTTCCTTCTTTACCTGCAATTCTCACCCATTCCTTTATGCCACCTTAAGAACTCAAGTTCTACAAACATTCTTACACTTGAATGACCTTGCAGCACAAAGTGATTGTCAGGATGTCAGAATAAATGATTTTATTTCTTTCAAGTTCTCATAACTTTTGATGGACATATAAAATCTTACTTAGAGTTAAAAAAACCCTTGGGGAAATATTTTTTTAATTACATGTGCCAAGCTGGAGAAGTCTATAAGTGTATCAGAACAGCAACATGGGAAATAACAGAAAACAGTTTGCAAGAGTTATTTTATGACAGGACAGTTCTGATAATTTGTCAGGATAAAATTTTCATTTAGTGTTTCACCAAAACTAAAACATTAAAAATAAATGTTCTTTATTCACAGGCTCTCTCAGTCCCTGTTTTTCACATTCCTAGTACATTTTGTATCCTGTTCCAAAGCACTGCTAGAAAGAAATGAAATCCAATTGTATCTACCAGTACAATAAAGGAATTTTATCCCCCCCCCGTGCTGATAACCATCACACTGAAGACAGATGGCAGATGCTAATTCCTACCCAGCTGACACACAGTGAGTTTTTGATCACCATGTAGGGAAAAGCACTATAACTTGTAAGTTAGTTTGAAAACCTCATTAGATGACCAGAATTTGCTGGGCAGAAAGCATATGGTCAGCAAAACTTGAAAGTTGAAGATCTCTAAATAGTGCATATATATATATATACACACACACATATATATATAAACACATACATGCATATATCTCACTATGTAACTACATATATAACTATATATATGTAAAAATGTCCGTCTACATTTCTAATTCTTGAAGTTTTACACCACTTCCATCGTAAAAGCAGCTAAATTCTTTGGGATTACAGAGACTCCTCTCTAGTAATTTAAATGTACGTGACATTTCTGGAGCGTGCAGTTAAAGAGAGGAAAATACAAATTCAGAACGATAGGTCCATAAAAAAGCTTTCTAATTTTTTAAAGCTTATGGTCTGACTGCACTTCAGTGCTGAACATTTCAGATCTGGAATAGTTCTATGATATAGAAAATATGACATGGAAAATGCCTCATTTGCTAAAAGCTGAACTCACAGTACATCAGGGTGCTTGGAGCACTGTGATTCCTATGGCACAGGCATAACAAATTTACTTCCAAATGCATTTAAATATAGGATTTCTCCCTGTACATTATCTTTACTATGAAGCTGTCCCTACTATAAAGCCTTTACACCAGCACACTACTTTCTATCTTTTGTCAGCAGGTGGCTTCCTTCCTCCTGTATTAAAAATTCAAGAGCTTAATCCTACAAGACACCAAGGATTTCAACAATTGGCCTTTCTGAATGGATAAAATTTGCTTTAACTAGCAAATAAAAATATTAGAATAAAGTATTAATACTGGGGGGGGAAAACGGGGTAGAGGAACTATGAAATCTGAGTTTGCTTCTTGGAGAAGTCAGTTGCAATGTGTTCTGTCATCACAATAAAGCATCAAAACCATAAAAAACCAAAATAGAGAATTATACTCTTCTTTTTTAGTTGTGTCAACCCCGACTGATGTTAAGGTTTGTGCACTATTACCTGGACTACTCTGAATCTGATGGCAAAACCGTGTTTGAAAGCTCAGCTGGGGAGATGAACTTTCAATAAATTATTTTCAATAGTATTGCTTGACTTTTTTAAAATTTATTTCAATAGCATTTCTTTTCCCCCAAAGCAATGTCAGCTGCTGCCTTACATAACTTTTATTTAATTTAAAATCAATAAAACAATACTCACATACCCTTGGCATTCAGAAATGACATTTCTCCTTTGTTTTTACAGCACACAAAGCAAACAAAAATCAATACTTTATCTTTCCACACTTGAATAAAAAAGATAATAAAGCAGCAGGCTCACAGTGCTATATAGTATTGATTATAGAGTCTTTCAAGATAAATTACCAAGATTTGAAAACAATTCTTGGTAAACCAGCACTACAGATTTTTTTTTATCAGTTTTTACAAATTTGAGGGAATATGTGCATCAATATATGAACTAAAATACATTACACTGGGTGTCATTCTTTGTGAAAGTCTTCAATGAAAAATGTGCTCACAGACAACATTTAAAAGTGAATTTTTCATATTTTTTTTTCTGTAGAGGAAAATGATGTAAGTTTCGTGATAAAATTCATTGATGACACTCCAAAACTTGGGCAATATATGGAGAAATGAGAAATTTAGGAACAGGAAAAAGTTATTCTGTAGGTAATGCTTCTTTTTTAGCAAAAAATAGCTTTTCAAGACTGGCCTTTTTAGTGAATATCACAGTAAAGGCAAGATCCACCTTAGTCTTAATTATTTTATATGTCATCTTGAAAAGATTACTTTTAAAAGATTTTTAAATTTAAAGTTAATTCCATTATGGATGTGGCTCACTTAGCAACTTTATTTTCATGGTAAAACTCTAATGAATCATTAACTGCCATTGAAAGGTGCTCATAAAAACCTGAATCTTAAATGTTATAAATGAAATGTTATTAAACCATTTGACTCAGAGGACGAAGAGCCTAAACAGAAAGTGGTTTCAGCAGGCTGGAAGTGGTGGGATATTGCTGAATATTATTTTGTAAAATAAATGGAAGTGCTATCAAACAGCCTCGCTATAATTCATCTCACTGTGTTCACTGGTCTCCTAAAATACTAAATCACCTATCAATAACAGGGTATAAAATAACAGAACATCTTACCTTCATCTTGCTCCTCAAAGGACATTCTTAGTTTCCAAAAAAATAAAAAAGTCCATCTGTAACGCTCAAGAATTATTCTTTCTTGCACTTGCAACTATCTGGTAGGAAATATTTTTATCATTTCAAGGAGACTGGAAGTACCTTGCTAAGGTGTTTTGCCATTTCACTTGAAAACTGAATTCTTCCACTCACACAGGGCAGTGTTGTGCTTCACACATCTCATGGCTCAATTCAGCTTTTCCTGGATGAATTACTGGATAATGTGATGATGGCAGAACCTGGCCAACCTTTCAAAGGGGTTGTGTGACCTTTCCCAAGGCTCCCCAGTGCACACCAAGAGTGTCCATAGAGGAGTAAGTGGCTGTGCCATGAGTTTTTCCACGTCAGCTGCCTACACAGTAACTCCCCTGGACACATATGTCATCCTGATATTCTGAACTGCCATGGAATGTGCAAATGCTCCTCTGACAGAAAGCTTCATGTTCTACCGAGATTTTAACATTTCTTCAAGGTTTCCTCTCAACACTGAATGTGAGTTCAATCCAGACAAGGATCCCTCAAGTCCAAATCCGAGAGCTTACTGACTTTTTCCTTGCAAACATGAAGACTATACCAAAGAAATATCCCAAAAATATACCCTTCAAAAGGTGAGAGTTTAATAAAAGTCTCTTCTGCTTTGAGACTTGAATGTAAGTCAGTATTGACATCAAATGAGGGAAAGCAGAATCAAAATTTTCAGATTTCTGGAAAATAAAAATGTGAATAAAAATTGGCAGAATTTAGACATCTACAACCCAATTTCAAAACTCAATAACTGATGGAATTGATGGCTCCTCACTTTAAAAATAAAGATTTAAATTCTCTTCACATTTTAAGGAAATGAAAATTGAAGGAGGCAGCCTATATAGCTAGCCATGCTGATTTCCACCAATTTTCTCTTGCAAAATTCAGTTTACATATGAAACTTTAGAACAAAAATTTGTAGAAAGATTCCTCACCTCACTAGGCTTTTTGGTGCAATTTTAGGAATAAATAAACAAATTACAAGCTCCAGTAAGATTTTCTAGTCCATTTTTGTGTCTGATAACTTTAAACTAAGGTATCTGGCATCCTGAGCTTGACCAGTGCTGCTTTACTTTTTTGATTTATGCTTTGCAGAAAGCAGGGATGAAATTCAAGGCTATATTTACCTTTCTCACCTGACTATGTTAATCTAGAAGACATTTTAAGCAAACAGATATAAAAGGTCAGAGGTACACACAGTTTTCTATCACATTTCTTATACAATCACCTCAGCTCCTGAGAAAAAGCCACACTAATTTACAGAGCACACCAACACTACAGCCCTCCCACAGGAAGCAAGGGAAAAGTGGTGTCATATTCTCATGGAGAAATTAAGTCACAGTGATGATGTTAAAACCTTTACAGCCCAATATTCCAAAGACCAAAACTAGCTGGATAAATTTTTACATCAGTATATCCTCGTGGAACATACTTCCAACCAAACTGGAAACATGCAATAAAAAATAAGTGGAAGTTCCCTTCTGGCATCATCTTTTTTTCAGCATTTTCCAATGAAAGTATCTCCATTGTTAGTTCCCAAATTGCCACTGGCTTTTCGTTCAGTATTATAGGATTATTTAAAAGTGTAAATTAAAATGACATTAAAGTTAAAATTAGTTAGGCTCAAGGAATAGTAAGGTAAAAATTTCTGGAGTGATATTTGAAACAAATATATTTAAAGACTGGGGAGTTCCCTGCAATCCCAAGTACCCCACAGTGGTAGTGGCAGGCACAACACGTTCTTGAGGCCACGTGTTGTTCAGCAAGGAGAAAGCAGAGGCCTCAGGAAATGGTCCTTGGCAAAGGCCTTGTTTAATGTAGATGCTGAAGGAAGTTCAACGGAAAACATTTATCAGAAAATTCCGTCCAGAGAGGAGATGTGCTGTTTTAGGGAAAAATGCAAATATTACTCAGCACACCAAGGGCAAAGGAAATAGGAAATGGGCTAGAGAGTTCTCTGAAATAATCTGTCACTGAAATGTGAGAAAACAGACTCGTGTGTTGGCTTTTCTTTTATTTTAAAGCCTTCCACAAGTCAAGATCTGTTTGCAGCATTGTGCCATTATCTGAAAGCTGGCTACTTCCAATCCAAACTTCTTAAAGGTAGGATAAAAAGCTTAATTCTGTTCTTATCTTGACCTATCATTTGCATGTTTATTATTTGAGCCTTTGGAATAACTCATAGGAAAACCATGAGCTTATCACGGAAACAATACATCTCAGAAATGTTGTAGCAGTTGACTTTAGGGCTTTTTAGAGCCTGTAGAAAAATACCAGTGATTCAGCCAAAATTTTGGAGGAGTCTCAGAAGGACAGAGTCCACCTCTGTGGAGGGTGTCACCTCTGAGCCTGCCAGAGTTTGGACAAGGGGTGGAGCAGAGCTTTTGGAAACCTACTGCTCATATGCAACACTGAACTTGTATGGGGGAATAAAAAGAGATTGTGCTTTGAACATCGCATTTTTAACCCCAAAATACTTGGCTATACAGGTACCTAATCACAAGAATACCCTCATTACACATCATAAAGCTGCTTATATGAGTGAAAAATAGATGCTTATTGACATTTAACTACTGATATTTTTATCATAATAATATATGTCAAATGAATAGAACAGTAAGTCCTTATACAGGGGAATATACTAACAATCCTTCCTTCAGCCATATCTTATATCCTTCACATTGATTAAAACAAAAAGCTTTCTCAAAGTTAAAAATGAGCATTAGAAATCATAACTGCTGCACTTAGTGTTGCATTATCCTTTGCACTCTGGCACCTTTGAGTTCTTATTCAATCAAATATTACTGAAACTGAAGTAATACCCTTGGTTTGAGAGATGCTTTCCAGGCTTGTCTGAAAACATGGTGGGAAAGAGAGAGAAGTTCATTATATGGACTATTCACACTGTTTAATTCCAGATACCAGTATTATGAAACAATACTCTCTAGATGCTTCAACAGAAAAGAAAGCCTCCTCCAGAGGGTGATTTGGGACAACCAAATTAGAGCCATAGTTCTGATTGCACTCAGAGGGCTCGTGGTACCAAAGTACAAGAGCTGGTGAAGAGAGTATATAAAAAAATTTCAAGCCAGGAAGAAGCAATACACAAGGAAAATAATCAGCATGATTGCAATCTTGCTCTCAGTTGGGTGCTTGTCTTTGTCTACCTGCCCTCCTGTCTCCATTGTTCTCTCTCCATATCTTTCCCCTCACGCTACTTTCTGGTTTAAACTACAGCACCATGTGTTCCTCACCATTTCCTTAATTTATAATGTAGATAAATAAATGACTTCACCAAGAGGATTCATCTAGATAGTGTACTCACATGCCTAAATGCTTACAACATTTCTGAAGTAGGCTTTAATTTATTGTGAGCAGAGGAAGTGGATCTTTACAAAGCGTCTCCTCAGTGAGGAAAAAACAGTTTAAAAGTATCTCATTCAAAAAGCTTGATAACAACAAGAGTGGTAAAGTGACCACGGCTGATGCAGATAAATGTGAGAGTAAAACAGTGAGAATGCAACAGAACTGCAGAGTAGGACACAAGTACAGAAGAAATTTCAACTGGGTTTGGTTGAAAGAGAAAAGACATTACATGAATTCGTTGCAAGACGTGATCACATCAGAAAGCATTGAAGATGTTCTCGGTAGGCTTGGTCTTATTTCTGTAATTCATTGTGCTCCACTTTGCAATACTGGGAGGAGTCCCCTGAGCTGGATCTCTGGGCATGCACTGATCCTGTTTGGATACTCTGCAGAGGGCTTGGCATCCAGGCTCCAGGACACACATCCTGGAGGCACCTCAAAAGCAGAATTGAGAGCCCTGAACCTGCCCACTACACACACTGGGGACTGACTGAACTACCATAATTCCAGCTTGTTTTCCAACAGCTCCTTTGAAAGGAAACCTGAGTGCACAGTGGAGCAGGACACCTCACAGTTTCCTACCATAGGGAAGAAGGATGCCTGGAGAGCAGAGTGGTGAGAGACAGCCCCAGGGGCTGCTCCAAAGCCTGGATTCAGCCTCTGGTGCCAACATGTATCACAGCTCTGCTGTGAATGAAAAGGATGAATGAAAAGGATGCTGAAGTAATTGTTATACTGTGCTTTTTATTTTTATTAGATAAGTCAAATGGCTTGGCAGGGAGGAAGGAGTTAAAACAGGGAGAAGCTTTATACATGTAGAGAACAATCCAGTTACTTCCGACTTTCATGACTTTTATATATAATTAGATAGTTCTATGCTTTTTTTAAGCACTGGGTATCCTACAGCTATGTAGGTAGTGATGACAGCTGACTAAACATGTGAAGTGAGAGATCAGATTCAGATGATTTCTTTAGGAGGGTTCATTTTGAAAACCTCCACCACCTTGCTGGCAGCATAAATAAAAAGCACTAATCTTACCTAATTCCCTTACGCAGGAGAGCTGACCCCCTTTGGATCAGGTTTGGAGGATAAGTTTGGGAATATCACAGTGATGAGGAAGTTTTTAATCCTCCTCCTCTTCCTGTAAATATTGCATGAATATCCAGAAGGTTGGGGTTTGATTGTAAGAACTACCAGTCTGGGTATTTTATTTGTTTTCAAACAGTTCATGATTTCTACTTATCATTATTGGTAGATATATTGTGCCACCTACTGAAAAACAGCCAATATATTTATTGCATTTTAGTCCTAGAATTAAGAGATTTAACTGTTTTTGTTAAAATCTGACCAATTTCAGGCTGCAACAAGAACATATTGCCTTTACTCACACTTAAAGTTTACTGTCAAAAAACTACCAAACAAAAAATACTCCTCAGAAAATACTCAGCACAAAGCAAGATAATGCATCATTTTAAGTATGATTTTTGCAAACACCATGTCTGCTAAGTATTCTGTACTCACAGAGTATGCTCTGAGGCAGGGAAACAGGAACTAAGTGTCTAACTCCTGGGGAATTGTCCAGTTTCCATTTGGAAACTGCTTCTTAACACAGTTACAGCCGTGCAGAATAAGGTTGCTTAACACTCTGCCTCTTCTGCTGAGACATAATTGATTTAAAGCTATATGGGGTCAAGTATACTCTCTGTAAATATGGAAGATAAAAATAGGTAGTGAGACCACAATGTGTGAAACAACTGAATCCACAGATGTCCATTTTAGAGAACAAAATCCAGCTTACTCCTGGGGCACAGAAAAGGTGACTTATCTCTATATAACACACACATATATGATATATAGCTATTATAAATTTATATATTATTATAGAAGTTTAGCAGTTTGGCCACAAAACATACCAGGATAAATTAATACTTGCTATGTGTTCAGCAGCTATATTCAAAAGGGTGATGCAACAGGTCTTCAGAGGCAGGATTTAATTATTTGATTACAATATCAAGAAATAAAATTGCATAGTCTGAAGTGTGCAACATTTGAACATTTTGCTCAGAAAAAGAACAGGACTGTCTACTTCTCTTTTTTTTTTAACAAAATATGAAGTTCTTATATAAAATCTTGTTTACTACATGCTGGATAATTAGATTGTCAAATAATAACACAGTGTCAGTTCTGTTCCATTAGCTAGCTGAAGATACTATAAATTACATGGAAAATGTCCAAGGAATAATAATATCAAGAAACACCACCCCTTGAAGGAGTTTTGGTGGTTTTTTTTTCTCACTCTCTCCACTGCATATCCTGTGTAGAGAATTTTTAGACAGAAAGGCCCCCAAATTTAGCCCACAGACTGGAGTGTAAACACCCAGGAGGGGAAATCAGCTCCATCAAAGTCTGTATGTCATATCATATTTACAACCAGATCCAAGTGGATGATGGCTGGTATAACATGATCTAGATGAGGCTCAGTGAACAAGGTCAATGGGATGGAAGAACTGGCACCTCTCTCCCTTCTCTCTTCCCAAAGCACATGGGCACACATCTGGCAGAGCAGCAGAGTCTGGCTGGTGCTGTCATTTTTCCCTGTATGCAAATGCAACATAGCACCTTCTCTGAGTGTACACCACAAATAACTGTGCTATAAATAACCTGCAAATATATGCAGCAAATAAAAAGTCAGCATCTTAAGGCAGCCGTCTGCTTAGTGTTGGTGAAACTCTAGGAATTCTTATGCTCTGAACTGAGCAGTGGGCTGATTTTACTCTGTAACTCAATTTAAAGTTGACTGGATCAATACAAATAAAAAAAGTAAATAAAACATGATTAAAGATTGCAGAATCTTTAAGGCTCTTTTCAAACTTTACTGTCAAACAATAACAATATTCATAAATGAGTGGATTCAAAAGTCACTGAAGAAGTGATAAACTCCTTTAACTGCAGCAATTCTGCAGGTCCTGTCTCTTGGGGCAAAGTTGGATTGTCACAGTCTATTCCATGGATCTTTGCAATTACATGTATAACAATCTGGAATTACAGAATAAGTCAGTCTGGGAATGTCCTCTGGAGGTCTTAATCCATCAAGGTTTGTATGTCTGATCCAGACACATACCTGCAGAGTCTGGTTTATCAACAGTAGAGAAAATAGCTAGACAATATCACAATTTGGATGTAGGCTGACAAGACTGACAAATTTCTACCAGAGGGAAATGTTCTCCCTGTTCTTTGAACTACCACAGGTCATACATTTGGGAGAGGAAAACAGTCTGTGACTCACAGGCAACCTGGTACATGAGGATTCAGTGTGGATTTACTGTCTGAAATGGTTTGGTACAAAGGACCACCAACACCTCCCAACCCCAGTAAAATCCAAAGAGAAAACCCAACTGCAATGCAGATAATAGTTCAACTTTCAGTTTGAGGGATTTAAGCATCTTAACTTTATAAAAATGTCTTTTTTAAAAAAATCAGATACTAAAAACTGTAATTATAATCCAGTTCTCTCTTTCAGTTCCAGTTTTTGCTTTTTTTCCCTGTGCCTACTGTTCACGCTGTCAACACTTCTCTGGTTCATTTTGGTGTCTGAGAACCCTTAGAATTACAAAATAAATGTACTGTATCTAAAAGCCTGAGACATGAAAACTTGTATAACAGCTTGTATTACACTCCATCAAAATGTAAAAGAACATGTGACACCGTTATCAGCTTGTGAGAGCTGATATCACACACAGTGAGTCTCAAGAGATACCAGGAGCATATTGAAGCTACTCATGTAATCCAGCAAGTAAACTCTATGCTGTAGGTCATAAAGCAGGGAGCAGTGATAGGCAGAGATAATGGTGTAGAGCAGACAAGATAACCCATAGCAGATAAATAATCTGGGATGGCTATAAGAACTTTTGCCCCTTTGAGGATGTACCCTACAAGTCATTTGAAATAGTTTAGATCCTGTCTTACTTTCTATTATTGCTTTGGAAAACATAATGAAAAAGTATCTTAGAATATTAGAAATTTTTCCCTATGCCACTTTTGAATGTTGACTTAATCCACCTATCAGTAAGTCATCAAAGTGCTTTTTCATTTTATCTACATGACTGTTCAGTGGGACTTGGGCTAAACACACTCGAATGCTTTGTGGGGTAAAAGTCACAATGATAAACCTATTTATTTCTTTTTCCCTAACCAGTTAAACTATTTCCTTTTTCTCAGCATTTCACTAACTGTTCTTCATTCAGACTTTACAAAAATTCTTTCCATTCCACCGGCTCAGGACCTTGTCATCCCAAATCCCTGAGGGCATCCCTTCCCTCAACACTCCTGGCTGTCACACCTTTCAATTTGCTGCCTTTCTCTGTTTACCTGCCTCACTCTCTTTATAGGTCGTGCAAAATCTTTCCTCCTTTCCCGCTGCCCCTCAGTGAGAACAAGCAGCTTGCAGAGGAGTAGAGAGCCAGGACAGAAAGTCCATGTTTTCTGCTCACTTCACAGTTTTACAAACTCCTGGCCACAGTAAAGCCTTTGATGTGAGTGAAGGGAATGGAGATGATGAGAGTGGTTTGCAATGTGACAGTAAGGTTGAGCAGAGGGAGAAATACAGAAGCAGGAATTTTTACATAACCCTAGAAAAAGTCTGGAGGCTTTTTTTGAAACATGGTTTGAGTAGTTTTTCAGAAATTCTGTTCTTTGCTGACAGCAATATTTGTACCATTTGGAGCACAGCATTTATTATTCATCTTTTACTCAGTTATTCTGAGTTAGTTATTATCATTATGAGTTATTCTAAGTTATTCATATGTGGTTGTTTATACATCTTCTATGGATTAGAGTCTTTCACTAAATGTTAATTAAGAATTTGAATATATCACTTAGTTTCCTAAGCAGATATCCAGTACAAAACCTCTATTAAAGAAAGAAAAAGCTTTTTAAGAATAGCAGATCAAAGCTGCCTGAAAAAAGGATGGTGTCTTGTAAGAGAACTAGGATTGCTTTCCAAAGGCCAGTCTTAATCCTTTCATATAATATTCATAGATAGAAGTAAACTCAGGTCATGCTTCAAAGAAGTTATTTCAGCAATTAAGTTATGAAGTCTAACTTGAGTATTTGTCTAAAAATAGTAAACACGTGACCGCAAAAGGCTTAAAACCGAATTCCTTTAAATCCTAACGCATTTTGGAGTATTATTTGAGACAGTCAGAAAAAAAGGGCCATGAAAATTAATTTGGTATTACTGACATAATTTGATGACAGGTATTTTTAAATATACCAACTTGAAATAATTAATTTTTGAACATGCTTTTAATGTACTAGAAAAGCTGTACACAAAGTGAGATCTCTTACTATGCACAGGGCAAGAGCTCATTTATTTAGTCACAAAGACTTATGCAAAAGGACAGAACTGGGACTGGGCAGAACTGGTAGAATTGGAAAACATAGGAAATGAAACCACTATCTCCATTTCCATTCTTAGTAACAAAAACTCTCCTCCTAGAAGTGAGATCACATACATAAGTCATGTTATAATGTAACCTACTAAAGTCACTAAATGCTTTAACAGCAAGTTAGGAACAATTATCCTTGGCTCTTGGATACTTATTCTCATCCCAGAATTGTTTTGTTAAGCCATTAGCTCTATGTGTTCAAAGTCAAATAAAAATTACAGCAATTAAAGAATGAGGAAAATATAGTTGTCTTTCCTTATTCACCAAAAGACAGAAGTAGAAGGAGTCTCTTTTATATGAAATTTACTTCCTTGTTATAATTTAGTGTTTAGAAGCATCTTCATAAAGAAGATTTAAGTCTCATGTTACTTAAATAGATACTGAAAATTATTTTCCTGGTATCTCTTGCTGAATTGCTGAAAGAGAATTAGCTTCCAAGGGGAATCAAACAGTTGGGGGCCTTATTTTAAAATCCAAGAAATAAGAAGTCAGTCATTTAAGGAACCATTTTCTCTCCATGTAAACATCTCAGTGATACTTCTTTCAAATCTATTTTGTTTGAAGAAGTATTTCCTAGATAAGAAATAATTACACATCTTTCATCTGTTTGGTTCATCTGCTCCCACAGTTAATTTCTCCTTCAGCATTTTAATTGACTGCCAGTGCTGTTCCTGCTGTGGGGAAGCGTTATGTCACAATAGATTTATAAATGTTATAACTATATTTTAAGAGGGGCCAATAGGTTTGTTGGTATTATTAAGTTGTAAAGGGAAAAAAAAATTAGTTTATATTCAAAGAGATCTGCTCACTTCAGAAAGCTCATTGTTGAGAACCAATCTCTTTTAATGTCTTTGTGACACACAGTGCAGGCCCGGGAAAGCCACGGTTAGGAAACCATTACCGTGTGTCCCAAGGTGCCCCTCATCCCCTTCCTGCCCTGCTCGGAGAGTTCATTACCATCCCCCAGAATTAATGTGCTCTGTTCTGCTGCGCTCACAGCACAGTGTGCTGCACACAAAGCTCTGTGAGCAGCTCATGGCTGAGCTCATAAATCCAGCCCTTCAGCCGCTCCGCTGTTCGCGGTGCAAACACAACCTCACTGTGCCCTCGCCCTTGCTTTGGCAAAGGGTGTAAAGCATCCATGCAACAGTAACTTAACCTCGTCCTGCACCTTGGAGATCCCTTTTCCCTAAAATCTCCTCCTGCCTGTCTCTAAGCTGACAGGGTTTCTGTGCCTCCTCCAACCTGGTCTGTTTTTCAGCCAAAGCTGTGCTTCGGTGGCCCTTTGAGGTGTTTCTTACACTTTCCCTCGAAGGCTCCACGACAGCTTCCTGATGGCTCGTTTGGAACAATTTTCTGCTTCCTCCAATTTTGTCTCAGCAGCTTTGTAGATTTATTTCTGAACTGATTGTATTGCTGTATACAGATGCTTCAAACAAGAACGTTTCATTAGATAGATTTGCTTTCCACCAAATCTTACACAACAAACATCATCACTGTGTTGAAAGTACAAACCTGGCAACAATTTCTCTACAATGTACTGTGCACTACACACCTTTGAACTTGGAATGATTAACCTAAACCATGTGAAAATAGACTGCTATTTCCTTCTTGTCAGAGATAAGTAATTTTTGTAATATAATGTAATAACTTGGGGAAAAATAGTTTTTAAAATGCAATATTTATCTATTTTACTTACTATCTATTTAATTACTTCTAGAAACTTAGACAAGCTTTTGTAGTTGTTCCAAAGGCATGAATACAAATACTAACAGCTAGATTATATTTTTTTGTTTTTAAAAATTCTTCAAGTTGATCTCGCAGTGTTTCCTATGTAGACAGCCACATAATCCTCAAGAAACTGTTTTTATAAACCAGAGTACAGTTATTAAGATGAAGCATCTGCAGGTTATTGTTTTGAAACGCACAGTAGAGCTAAAATCTGTTTGTCACTGGAGTGAAGCCAAGAGAACAGTTTGCCTCCTTGTTGCAAATACTAACAAATAAGTGCAGAGATCTAATTGTTCTTTATAATTTTATCTCTGTTTTATCCATATGAATATGAAATGTCCACCTCTGGTCTTCTGCTTAGGGACTTCTGGGGAATGACACACTTTCCTCCTTAAATACTTAAGACTTTGTGAAGTATTTCAGTACTACAAATACTGCAGAGGGATCCTTATGAGAATCAGATGAAACCCCAGGACTGTTCAGTTATTACATCCCCATCCCCTTCTGTCCCCTATTTAATCCAATTCCCACACCAGGAGGTGACCAGTGGAGCTCCAGGAGCCTCCAGTTCAAGAGATCCTTAAATAGAAAGGCCTTTGTTGCCACATAAAGACCAAAGGAAAGATAGTTTCAGGAGTTGTAGGATTTCCTAGAAAGTAACCTGTTTGGGGACAGAGAAACTGACATTTTCTTCTGATTTCTACCTGGAAGTCATTTAGGAATATTTTGGTATGGGAAGAGGCCTGGCAATGGACCCAGCAAAACCTCCCCTTCATCATGATGAATTTGGTGGGCTAAAAAAATGCCAGCCTGTAAGCCCACAAGATGAATGCCCACAGAAAGATGGAATAAAAACTGTTTCTCAGAGAACAAAAGAACTGTTCATCAGACCATGTTTTTGCCACCTCTCCATTTTGGTCTGAAAAAAACCAAAAGCTCTCTTTTTGTGAAGAGAATGTGAATGGGAAAGTGCATGACAAGCCCAACAATGAGTCCTGTGAGCACAGGACTGATGAAAGCAAGAATGAGAATTGATTCTAATTGGAAATTCTAAGCATTTATTGAATGAGGTCCACACAAAAATTTTCCATTTGAAAATACAAGTCTTGCAGGCCACAAAACTTATTCCCTTCTAAAGAACCAGTTAATAGTGATAGTACCTAGGATTACCATCCTGAAATCAGTTGAAATTGGATCTCTGTACACCATAGAACAAATTAATGGTTTGCAACAGCAAAGTTACTTCTAAATCCCTTTCTCAATTTGCATAAAGAAATTAATATTCTGAGAGAATGTTCTCTGGTATATTGGTGGGAATGTAATTAATGAAATCAATTCAGTGTTTACATCAGTATTTGTTTTGATAAACAACTGAAGACTATTTTTTGAAATAAATTGGTATTTGTTTTTTTATGGATGGCATGAGTTGGCCTAAAAGCTTGATTATCATTCAGGATTTTAATTACAGCCATAGCAACAAACGCTTGCAAATTCATTCAAGCTGTCAAGTTTTTTTAGTCTTCCCTAAAGTCACTCTTCACTCACTATAGGGAATATATTTTTAAAGGTATTTATTTGTTAAACAGCAATTCACCCTATAGTGGAGGACATTCATCAAGAAGATCAATAAAATTGCAACCCTAAGGGGTTTGACCAAGGCCAACTAGCAGATCAACTACAGGTGATGCTCAGAACCTAAACTGAAAATTAAATTTAACTTAAAAAAAACCTCTCAGAGTGAAAATAGTGCCTTTAAAGTCCCATCTACTTTTAGCTCCATGGGGGACCAATGGCTTTCTACTCCTGAAAAGCAACGAAAGGGTCTCATTTTCTTAGGCAAATCCACACAGAACATGTCACAGTCATGGACTGTTTTCAGGTCCTTTAAATGTCTTTCTTTTTTTGGCATCCATGATGATAATAATTTTCATTACTGTTTGTTCAGTATTAAAAACTGTTGAAGTTCAATAATCTCTACTAAAATACATTCATAATTAATTTTCCACCTGTTGATACATTTTAGCTGTGCTTACAGCATTAATCTTTGAACTCAGCTGAAAGGCATATAAAATAGCAGGAATTCTTGCCTTAGTACTCCAAGCTATTCTGTTTGCCATCCTTCTATTTCATTTGGTTTTGTTGGCTGGAACAATGTCAATATAACTGGGAAATTATTTATAAAGGCTATTTCTGAAGTCAAGGAGGGAAGGGTTTAAAAAAATAAAGAAACCTCTGATATTTCCTTTGCTATGTTGTGTGGGGTTTTTTAACATATATTTCTTGCTTTAGGATGTATTATTGAGGCTGTGCATAGATCTTTATGCTCAATCTAATTACTTTTTCTGTCAGTGTGCATTTACAAAATGTAAATGGCTTACACCCAGGGACCTGAGAACTACAAGGTCCATTTTTTTAAAACAAGAATTCAACATGTGTTTGGGGTTTTTTTTTGGTTGTTAAATGAATAGCTCTACGCAGAGAAATCTGCTGCGAGTTCCTCTTTTCACTCCATAAATTCAGTCTGAAACGAGATAGAAATGTAAGACTTGCTCATTTACTTGTATTCTTACACTCTTTTTCATTTGTCTTACACTGCTTTAGAGTTCTTGTATTCAAGTCTACCTTCAGAGCAAGGACTGCCAGTGGGAGAACATGAGGGTGATCACTGGGGGGAGACCAAAGATTTCTTCCCACACTGACCAAAGGTTGGAAAGCTTGGAAAAGCAGAGCAAGTACACAGCTAAACATCCCCAGAACTACTTAGAGATTTAATCTTTTTTGGTGGGGGCTAATTTTTAAATTTTTGTGAGACTGTAATCCTAACCCATGATTGTGCTCCTGAGCAGTTACTCACAACTCAGAGCCCATCGTTCCATCACTGCATAATTTGACATTTCTCTGTATTGAATCTCACAGGCCATTTTGCTGCCCAGTTACTGGGCTTGGCTGATTTTCTGCTCAAATCTCCACTGCCAGGCCCTGACTCTGTTATCCCGCTGCTCAGCATCATCAGGAAATGTTACCAACTTATAATTCAGTCCTTTACCAGATTGTTATGAATATGCTGGACACAAAGTTCTGAGCACGCAGCCTCATGTAACTCCACTAATGATTTCCCTCAAGGTTAAAGATGACCTTGCACTCCTACCTCTGGTTTCTCACTTTAGCCAGTTATTTATCCATTTATGTACCTTCCTTCTCATCACATGTCACAAGAGGATATGCAGACCAGGAAACATCCAGATGAGGCACTTGGGAACAAACAGCAGGAGCTGAAAACACAGGGATTCAATAATTATTGGTGCTTGTATGAATGCTTAATGTAAGAATAAAATGAGTAATCAGTCAGAAACTGTGCTGCATGACAGATAGAGCAGACAAGAAAACATGGGAAATGAGGCTCCTCTGGTTAGAGATGGAAGATAAGACTTTCAATGCTGTTCATCAGTCACATTATAATTTTTCTCACCTCAGATGCAACGTCAGATTAATGTATTTCCAAAGCAAATGTAATCTTGAATCAGGTCCTGCTGCTTTGTAAAGCCTACCTAGGCCTTTCCTTGAAAAATATTCTGGAAAAACCCTGCCACATTTCACCATTTGCCACATTTGTTTTGATGATACCTAATTCTGGCATCCAGATACCTGTCAAAACTACCAAAAGGGAGTAGTTTTCAGTGCTAGGATGCCCCATATAGGACAAAAGGCTGTATTAGCTCAGTACCAAGTGATTTTGGGAGCCTCTTAGAACAACAAAACAGCCAAATTCAACTAGAATTGTTTTTTTGTGGGCTCTTAGAAAGCTGAGTTGTTCCACTTCCTAACCACAGGGTTAATGTTCATTATTTCTTTTCCAGCTTTGTCCCTTATTCTCTACTGCCATTTCCATGAGTAGCCAACAGCAAGGTTTTTCTCCCTTTATTAGACGTCTCTCCTAAAAATCAATATCCATTTCTATTGAGAAGTTTGTTTTGGAGAAGTCAATACCATTTGCATTTTTACTCCAAATGGCATTATTTGTATTTACAAATGTCAAAACTTCTACAAGGAATCCCTGCTCTATAATTAGATAATTTCTAGGATGTCAGTACTCATTAGTGCTTCAGCAAAGACAGACTGCTCCAGCTATCACTGTTCCAAGTGATAATGCTTTTGCAAGTATTTCATTATCCAAACAGTTTCCTTTGGTCATAGGAACTACTGATCTAGAAACATATTTACATATCACTTCCTGTTAATATTCTCTGGCTTGGAGGCATTTGAGCAAACTTGTTCAAATCAAACATGTAAATAAGAACTCAGGACAGCCTTATTCTCAGTTTGCCCTTCGACTTCCATGTGGCCAGGGTTAGATTTTAATAGCTGAATTTTAAAGAAAGTCAGAGCTCTTAGCTTTAAGATGAAACTATTCCTGCTGAAATAAATATGAGACCTGCTTCTTCTAGTTACAACCAGTATTTAATTTTTGTACCTTTCAGTCAGTTCTCACACTATCATGTGTGCAAATGAAATGCAGCTTACACATGGAATTGATTTAACATGAAATTCTCATCAAGTAAGAAGTTAACTTTAGTCAGACTTCAGAAGAGAGCCCTTGCTAGAAGTGCTAAGATAGCAGGTTGAACACTTGCTCTGAAGTACATGAGTTTTCACTCAAAGTGCTATTTTCTCACATATCTGAAACTCAGGATTCTCTACCACACCAAGAGATGTCTGACATGATTCTACCCAAATCCTGCTATAACACTATGAACCCCATTTGTAATCTTTTCATTTTAATTTAAAACATGTTCCTGAAGAAAAACCCTCCCTTTTATCACGCTGGCTTTGCTGTGACTCTGATGTTTCTCTCCTCATTTCTTATTTGAATTGAATAGCCTACAGGTGCATCATAATGAACAGGAGCTCCATGCAATCTATCTCCAGGCTTTCCGACAAGGTGACACTGAAAGACTTTAATTTTAAGTTGTATAAAATTGTCCTCCTTACTGAGCTCCCAGGATCGTGTTTTGACAGCTTATTTAACAGGCTGTGCTGACTTCACAGGCGGTTTTATCTTTGGCCAGAAAGAGACAACCAGAAGGAAGGAAAGGACTGAAATAATGGTATAACAAATAGTAAAGGTTCATATACTATAAGAAAAAAAGGAAAAAAAAGCTATTTTCTGATAAAAGATAAATAATTTCATGTTTATGCTTCAGTTTCCCTTCTGCAACAGCTCTGATATTCAATGCAAATTGCTCCACACTCCTGTTATTCTAGGGTAAAGTCTTACAATTTTCCTGTCTAATTAAATAGAAACAGCTCTGTGAGTCATATCCAAGGAGGCATTGCAGTCCTGCTAACACACTCTCACACACGTGTTGGAAAGGCTTTCACTCTAAAATAGCCTTTTATCTGTTCTCACGTGGCCAAAGACCTCACAGCCCTCTCTGTGTTTCTTTTTTGAGGATTCCCCTTTAACCCTCAGTTCAATATTTCAGAGACTTGAAGAGCAACCTCAAACATTTTCTTTCATGGGAACTTTTGTGTTCTGTGTATGAATTAAATGGGAGATGTAAGATTTTGCAGGGAAAAAAAGCCCAGGACTTGAACAGAATAACAACTCCATAGCTAAATTAATCCACTAAGTGTGTTTCCACTGTACAAGCAATATTATTAAAGAAAAACTTGTTAAAAGTCAGGGATAAATATGGAGCTATCTCCAGCAGATAAACAGCACTTGAAGGAGTAGCAGCCAGCAATAGTAAACTAAGTCACCAAATATTAAACTTAAAAGTTCATTCCCATAATTAATCTGCATGATTAAAAAGCTTCGCCCAAAAGTCTAGTACTCAATCAACCTGTGTATTTTGATTTTCTCTCTGGTGATATTTAAAAGTTTATGAGAATTTTCTATAACCAGGACTTTCAAACAGGGTGGTTTTAATCTGATGGTGGAGTCACCATCCCTGGAAGGATTCAAAAAATGAGGAGATGTGGCACTTCACGTTGTTTAGTGGGCAATGGAGCATTCAGGCAAAGGTTGTACTTGGTGATCTTGGAGGTCTTTTTCAACCTTAATGATTCTATGATTCTAAATGTTCACTAACTATACTCTAAATTAACACAGCAGGATAGAATGCTAGTGAGAAGGCATTTATATGATGTAATATAATGATTTTTTCCATGCTCTATAGCTTAAAACATAACAGATTAAGTAACTGATCAACTTGCAAAGCATCTGTTGACCTTTCTGAGCTAATCAATTCCTTTTCCAAAATAAAAATAGATTTTTTTATAAAACTAAGAGTCTGGGTCTCATACAAGAGGACTGAATCAAAGTTCAACAACATAGCAGGTTCACAGAAAAAAAAAATCATATCAGATTCCAAAGCTTTACTTCAGTTTGCATCTTTTGTACAATTTCCACTTAAAAAAGCTTGTTCCACTGAACAGAGTCAAGATTTACTCATTAAGTACTTTCAGGTATGAGAAACTTGGGAAATAACTGAGACTATTATGAAAAATTACAATGACATAATATGGGATCTTTCATATTACTGAGCATCAGTGCTCAAATCCCTCAGCAGCCATTGTCATACATCATGCAGGGCTTCTAATGAACTTGTATGCAAATGTTAATTAGAAATTTCTTGGAAGTTTTAGGAACAGGAAGCACTTAGTGAGCTGTGACAAACACTCTGCTAAGCCACTTGTCCTTTTCCCCCATGACTTTCTGACAATATTTATTCTGATGCAGCTACAGGAGGATCCCTGGTATGGATCCATTTGGATCATGCACTGAAGACTAAAGTTCAGATGTGACTTGAGCTGCTACATACAGCTATATTGGGCTGTACATGTGGCTGATACACCTTCAAATCATTTTATATAGAGTTCTAAAATATCCATGCCAATCTAATGAGAAATACCTTTGGCAGTGCCCAGTCCTTTTTCCCATGAAAAAGTAATTTGCAGGAAGCATCATCCACACGACTAAAAAAGTCATTTGCACCAAACTGAGTTCCATAACTTCACTGACACCACAGAGAAAGAAAGCTGAAATGTGCTGGATATGCCCCAACAGGCCCATGCTGACTCAAATATTCCTATTTAATAAAGTTAAATATATTCTTCCAACTCAGATTTTCAAGCATGACCTCACCAATACCTGGTCAATACTTTTCACACACTTCACACAGTTTTGTATAACCTGCCATTTTAACATTTGCCTTGGTAACATCTAATTTATTTAATATACAAGAGAAAGATGTAACCCTCTGAGTATAAATTATTCACCTCACTGATTTCAGAAAATATAGAAGGTTGATAACTACCAGATCCCAAGTCTTGTCTACAAATAGTTAAGCCTGTGGAAAAGATGTGAAATGCTGCACTACTGACCAAAGCCTGTACCAAGGTCTGCTCACTGTGCCCACTATTATTTGTATGCCAACCATTACAGGAATCTTTTAAAAACAAAGATCACAACTAACCAAAGAGAGTGCAAATCTCAACAAAAAAAATTCATATATTTATATCTCTTGTTCACAAAAGTTTACATTTTAAAAGATGGAGGTGAGAGGCACCTGAGAAAGCACTTAGAGTGTCTGTCTGTATGCAGCACATACCATAACTCTGCTCCAATGCTCTGTGTCATGGCAGGAGACCTGGGAAATCTGTCTGCCTGCTGTGTTATCTGGCCTATAGTAGTAATAATAAAGCTTTGCAATTAACACTTGCTCACATTCTGGAAAAAAAAAATCCCTAAGAAAACCCCCAAATGACAAAAAACCCTCCCCAAAGCCTCCCAAAACTAAGTAATATTTTTGAAGCTATAATGAAAGTTATAATTTCAATTCTAATCACAAAATCACAGACATTTATAGATCACATCTACATCTGGATGCAAAAATATTTAAAAAGAAAGCAATGAAGGCAAAGAAGAACAAAATAGAGGTCCATTAAGTTTCAAAGCGTTGTGTGCCATGAGTTTTGGCATGTTCTCTGCTTTTAAACACATTTTCTCATACAGAGAAACAGAGTTTTGAGTCATTGTAATTTACAGAAACTTAAATTAATGGATCACTGAATGTGTCATTAATGTCTAACAGGTAACAGAATTACTGGTCCAACCAAAACCAATGGACTTCTTAACAGTTTTAGGAAGTATGAGAAGTTTAAGAAGTACAGCGAGAAATAAGAACAAATTTCAATATTTGTGATTTTAAACAATGGCTGCTTAAGTCTGAAAAAACTTTAAAATACCACTATATTCTTCCCTCTGCTTACATAGGGCAGATATTCCTTCACAGACACACTTAATTGACTGGAACAATTCTACTTGGCTTCAGTGACTTTATAATTTGTCATAACCAGCTCACGAGCTCTTGAGGAGACAGACTTCTTCCTCACACTGCCAAAACAATCCTATGAAATATGGTTTGGTTTAATTAAAGTATAATTAATGCCTTGAATTTTAATTGCTTCTGCTATGATCTGGAGATGAAAATACTCTTGTGCCAGAATAATACATTTAATATGAAATGGACACATTTAGTATTAATAACCACTCTATATCAACTTCAGTAATGAGTTCCTTTGATTGAACGGGCAGAATCTGGGAAAAAAAATAACACACAAACCTACAGCTTTTCTGCCTGTCAGAATATAGATGTAGTTGTTGAAAATGGAATTTAGTCATTGAAGTGGCTTGCAAAAGTAAAAACTGAAATCTGTTTTTTAAATGCTAAAGGCTATCTATGAGATTTTCTCTTTTATCTTGGAAAAAATACAGTTAACAGGCAAGGAATGTTGAGTGATACATTGACATCAAAATATTTTTGCTGAAAGTACATGTTTTAAATTTTAATTCTGTTCTGAAAGGGTGTAAGAAGGAATAATTTCCTATTGAATTAATTACAGGGTACTTTCTCTTTTGAGTGGTGATCCCCTGTCAGGTCACTTTGAAAAGATTGTGAAAATATTTATTACACAAATTGCTAAGTGCATTGATAATTTGGTTTTAAGGCATCACCAGATGGTTTACCAGAATTTAACAGGTGAAAAAACACTGGAGCCAGGGCAAAACCAAACTAGTTTATTCAGTGCTCACCAATTCACCACTAAGGGTGCTTATTTTTCTTCCTTTCTGAGCTTGTTGACTATTGTTCATTTGGGAAAGAAAACCTGATACCTTTCAAACACAGAAACAGAATCAATTTAATAACAAGCCACAGAAATGAAAGATGCTATGAATAAATAAATAAATAAACAAAATAACCTAAGGTCTCTCAAAAGCATCACAGGTTTGCTGCTGGTGCAGAAAAACTTTCAGTTTACTTTTGCAGCTTTGTGGAGTTTCAGATGCTCATGTTTTTATAAGATGATAAAAGACAGTTTTAACTGGAGTAATTAATTCAGTTTTTATATTAGCTAAATTTTGTGGCTCAAAATTTGAAAATATGGTATTTCTATCAATAAAAATGAGTGTGGAGTATATAAAGGATTTATAACACACATTCTCCTCTGTACTAGATCAATGATCTAAAAAAAGATGTGCTATTGTTTCCACCATCTGCCTTTCTTTCTTCTCCTACCTTTGTTTCCATTTATACCTCCTTGGGATTCCTTCACTTACTCCCAGAGGAGCTCTTAACAATCAGACCTAAAATGAATTCAAACCATGACTATAAACATTAATTCCCCCAGGTTCAGAATGAAATACCAATATATGCCAAAAAATCTTACACATTCAGAAAAACAGAGCTACAAACATATGCAGTAACATATGCCCAAAAATGAACAGTATAGCTATTTTAAATATTGAAATGTTTTTAATTTTTGACAACAGGAAAACAGCTGAACTAGTAGTAAAATCACTAAAAATCTGACAATCTAATTTTCAAATGCTAAATATTAAAATGTATTACAAATGCATCAAATAATAGACCTAAAGTAGCCCAGCAGTAATTGACATTTACCCCGGATTAACTCCTGTCTTTAACAGGAGTTTTCCTGGTAGGTATTGAATAAATGTAAGAATTGCATAAATAATTGAAATATCCTTGGGCATTTGGGTTAAACATGAATTTATTCAAACAACGAAATGCAAATATTACACCCCCACACAATCCTTCTGTCTTAGTGGGCAAGAGGAGAGGAAAGTTTTCCTCAGCCTTTCTCTCCTCTAAAAGCTGTTATTATTGCACCTGAAAATCCTCCCTGTGTCAGAGCTGGCTCAGCCCCTCAGCAGGGAAACAGCAAAATTCCTTTTTGTTACTCCAAAAACGAGGAGGCAGGAACTGCACAGGGAGGGATGGGATGTGTCAAACTGCCCAGGACCAGCAGAATTCAGCACCTCTTTTGTGTGATTCCATGGAATCAGAGGGGGCTGTGTGGAGGACACCCTCTGACACAGGAGCTGGCATTTCAAAGTGTTTTGCTCACCCCCAGTGCAGAGGGAAAGCTCTTTGCTCCGTGGCAATTACTGAGATGTCCTTTACTTTCCATCTGTGCAGCTGTGACTCTCCCAGACCAAACACCACATGCTGTGCCCTGGGTGTAAATCCAGAGCTATCCAAACTGCTACAGAATCTGAAAGAGTAAATTTTTAAAAAGGTAAAATACCTGATGGGGTTTATATTGTATTTTACCACACATACATTAAATTTATTATGAAAGCTGCTGAATTTGGCAGGCTTGCATTGGTTCCCATGGGGCAGTAAGTCCATTTATTTTTTCCATGTATTCCTCTATATGATAATCCTCACTAAGACAAAAGACCTCTCCCTCAAGAGCGGCTAAAGGAAGACAAGCTTACAACGGATTGTCGCTTTCTTTTAGATCCCCAGCTGCCCAAAGGAGCAAGAAAAATCCATACATCCAGTTTCCTAACAGGCACAAGCAGAATTTATGAGAGGGTAGTTGGTAGTTGAGCCACCCCAGCTGTGTAGTAAACAGCCCATTTTAAAAGTCATTTGAAAAAAAAGGGAAAAAAACCATAAAGCAAGGCTGATGTGAGAAGTGTGATTTGATTTATACCCTGCCAGCCCTTGGCTTCTCTTTTGGCTGCTTTCTTTAGTGTAAGAAGCCTTACTGGGTCAGCTGGAGATCCCTTGATGTTGGATAAGCAGCTCTGGCTGTTGAGCCCCTCACTCTCAGCGTGGATGTTGCAGGATGGCAGCGTGACCCTCGGACTGCTGGGATCCCCCAGAGCCTGGCCAAATCCAGAGCAGGAGACTGAGCTTTGAGCAGGCTCAAACCCCAGCAGCCACAGGGGGATTTAATGCCTCTGCTCAGCACTCTTTGAGCACAGCTGAGGTGCAGCTCTATACCTTAGAGGCAAATAAAATTCTATTTTCACACTTATTTTCCAGAACACGTTAAAAAAAACCAAACCAAAAACCAATAAAATGTTTCTTCCAGTTTTTGTTTTTCCTGCAGAAGGAAGGATCTAAAACTAAGACTACACTAAACACACCTGCTCTTCAATAGCTCAGAGAAAATATTCCAGTTTTGGCAAGGAGTGCTTGCCACTGAGGTTTTCAGTTTCCAAGTAGCAGAAGTAAACTGAGAATGAACTTCAGGTGGAATTTATATTTCATCAGTTTAAAAGTTTTTAGAAGAGTGAAATCCAATGAAATTTCCTATCCCTCCTACTACTGCAATACCTTCACATCAAAAGTCAAGGTTTGTTTGGACTTCTTGTGAACAGCACCTGTAATCAAACAGGAATTCTGACAGTAAATTGTGGTTGGTATCTCCTCTGCTCCAGTCTCAGACATATAACACAGCTCTCTCTCAGCCTTAAGAAGTGATCTTGTAGTAGGGATTGAAAGATAAATTCCCAACACTACTCCTCCACACACAAATCACCCACAAAGTTACTTTAAAATATTGAAATTTATAGATATGGACATATATGAAACATATATTTATATGATTTATATATATATACACGTTATGTAATATGAAATGTATTAATATTCACATTATATATATCATAAACATATAAATATTTCAGCTTGTCAGATGTAAAATAGACAAGTTCCTGTCATGAGGGATGTAGTATTTTGTTAAACAGATTAACTAAAATATTAACTAGATCATGAGATAAATAACAAAAGAATTTGTGGAAATATGAACCAAACCTTTTTCATTTTATACTACCAAATGGAAAAAAAAAATTAAATAAAATAGTGCATTTTTTTTCTGGCTGCCAGCAAGAAAATGTTATTGGAAGCTTCTATGCTTGTGGCAAATATCGGTCATCATTTATTTGACTGAAACTGTCAGTTTTGCATTATTTGACATGTATTTCTAGTTGGGGCTTATTTTCCAAGCACATTTTGACAAATGTATCACAGTACAAGTATTTCAGTTTAGAAACAGTTTGGGAAGCAGTCAGAGAAATGCAGAGCAGAAAGGTGTTTGGGCTAATTTCACACAGAAGTCTGGAGAGTGGAATGCCAAAACTGAGGCAAATATTTCCCAAGCAATAACAAATACATGGGAAACAGTCCATGAGATTTGGAACCTGAGGATATGAGCCCAAGTCATGCAATTCATTCTATATTTTATGGAGTTTTTTGGTGATCAGCACTGTTTTTATTTGCGAAAAAATGTAAGAATGAACAGATGATGCTGAGGCCTGTAGATATTAAAAATTGGCTGGATTGAGGATGCTTCACTGAAACCAGCTGGCTGATTTTACAAACAGAACTCAGTTACAGTACCAAAGGGGTGGCCAACACACAGCCTTTAAGGCACATGGAACTCAGGGAGCATCTTCCACATCTGCTTGGCACCCTGAGAGACAGATCTGGATGCACTTCCTTAAGGAAGCACTTCCCAGATCAGCACTCTTGATGTAGGAGAAATGAAGATGACAGCATCCTGAATTCAGAGGCTATTCTAGAACAAAATTCATAATCATCCTTCTAACTTAGAATGCCTGTGAACTGCCTTCACTCACCCTAACACATCCAACAGTTTCGCTGAGATGATGAAAACTCACCATCAAGACAGAATGTATTCATTCAGCATTTAAAGGGAAAAGTCTTCCCCTCTCTTTTTTCCAGATAGCTGTTCATATTCTCAAGTCCCAGTCTATTTTTGGAAGGCCCTGCTGAACTGTTTCAGGACAGAACATATAATAACCTCTAAGGTTGCCTTCAGCATTCAACTGTGGATGAACTGGCAGGAGGTTCAGTAACACTGCCTTAGATAATGGGTTGCCGTGGCAACATTCCTGCCTGCTGCCAAATTCTGGAGCTCAAGTTTAAAAGCTGATCTCAAACCAAGGTCCTTTTCCAAAAAATCTCTAAGCTCTTATTAAGAAAAGCAAACACACCACCATATTCCTCTCGAAGAAATCCATCCCACATATAAAAGGAGGCAGTCCTTGCTCTGGCATTTACTTCCAGAGCCCTCCTGACCTCAGTATTGGCTCCTCTTATATTAAAATGTTATATTTCCACTATGAATTTGCCTGGCTTAAGATCAAGCATACAATATTTATAGACTTCTGCTCAAACATGTAGAGGATAATAATGCCTTTTCTTAGGCAAGCAGCAGAGTCTAAAAGGCAGTTCTGTTACCGCGGGTTTTCAAATCACCTTTGGTCACTGCCCTGTGAACCTCAGCAGAACTCAAACCAGGATTTTCCCAATAACTAATTGCCAGCTCCCTGGAGGATCTGAAACAGCAGTAGAAATGGTTGCCCTAGTTTTCTGAAATATAGGGCACTGTGAAAAAACTCTAGACCTAACAAACAGGTTTTATTAATACAGAAGGTAACACAGGAATGAGTTAAATTTATAAGAGAGTTTGAATGTCATTCAAAAACTGCAGTGATGGCACAATTCTAGCATTATATTCCAACTGGTAGAGCATTTGAATCTGGGTTTCCAACCCCCAGCTTTAAGTTCTCAAACAGATAAAATATATTTAAACTGCATTACAATGAAAAAAACCAGGAATCTGCAACAACTCACACATCCTGTACAGAGAGAGAATGCCAGGAGATACAGTACATAAGGTTTTTTTTCCCTAAGAATGTCAATCTCTTTCCACTTTGTCTTCAAAAAGGACCTACACTTGGAATCAGCTAAAAATAAGAGATGCAGTTTAACAGTCCCTGGCACTTCAGATAAGAAAGATCTTCAAAACCTCTCTGAGTGATGGACATGCCTATGGATCTTGTCAAAATGTTCTCTGCCAAGCAAATATGTAATTCTCCCTATGTCAAGTAGAATTTCAATACACAGGGTCTGCCTTGCACATCTCACTTTTCCATGCTAGAAATGAAATACTTGTGTTGCACCTTTGCACTGCTCAGCAGCCAGGAAATCCTCCTGCACAGGCCAGAACTGTGTTCTGGTTGTGATAAATGCAATTTAGTCACTACATGAATGGTGAAATCCTAAGAAGCATGAGGAAGATGCCTTTAAGGTTTTCATGTTGCGATACATAAAGCTTTCTGCAAATGTTTGGGAGATCTGTTTGTTGCAAAAGCAATGTATTGGGGGAAAAAAAACCCATAAAGCTCATCAAGTCTGGCTGGTTCATGCATAAATTGCAATTCAGATTGCCTGACAAAATATTTTAAACAAGTATCTTGATAAAATACCTCATCCAGGTGGTTTACTACACAAATAACATCAGCTAAGAGCAGAATAATTGCTTTGCTTCATCTCTTTCTGCACTAAGTGCGTGCATTATTATTGTATGTACTCTCCTAAAGCAAACTGAATCTCCTTCATCTGCTATTAAAAAGTCTTTTAAACTACTTGAATCATAAACCTTCCTGGCCCCCTGTTGTGCTGTGCTTTACACAGAGGTCTTGTTTGTACTTCCTATCATTATATGTCTGCACATCTGCAAATGTGCTTATTGTGAACAGATTATAGAACACGCTGGAATGGTTGGGGGAAAGTTCATGGATAACATTCCAAACACACAAGCAATACGACAGAAGACTTTTTAAGACCCATTGTTTGCAGTAATTTAAAGAAATGATTCTGTCTTTAATACCTTTGTAAAATATTTAGGTACTTATAAATCCCAATGACAAAGGAGCGCTCACAGTTTTCACATGTTCCTGCAAGCTATTGAGCATTTAGATTATAGATTTAATTATAGATGAAATAATTAATTATTAGATTTAATTATAGATTTAGATCAGGGATTAAATGTCTTTGGGACAGATTGATGTAAATCCCCCACCCAGGGCATCCCTTTTCCACCTCCATCCTTCTCACAGCTCTGGTGGGTTTTCAGGATCTTGGGGGAAGAGTCTGGGCCTGGTTTTGCAGAGGGGCTGAGAGGAGCCCTGGGATGCTCAAAACCAATGAACTTTTAAGAACAGATTCACAAAAAAACCTAAATTGCTCTTCTCTCCTCCTTATCTCTTAAATCTTCTTGAGAAAGTTTTAAATTGACATACACTGAGTTAAAAAAATTATCCCAAGTGCTACTGGAGTCTGTCCCAGTTTAGAAGGCTGGAAATATTCAGCAAACTGGTGAAATTATGCCAAATTCTCTCGAAGACAGTGGAGTTTCAGCTTGAGTGTTTTAGCAAACTAGTGTGACTGTAAATACAGGCTTTTTTTGGTCTCTGTGGAAGGTTAGGCTGAATATTAGGAAAAGGTCCTTCCCCCAGAGTGTGGCTGGGCACTGAACAGGCTCCCCAGGGCAGTGGGCACAGCCCCAAGGCTGCCAGAGCTCCAGGAGTGTTTGCACAATGATGATCCTTATGGATCCCTTCCAACTCAGGATATTCTATGGTTCTGTGAAAAACTCCCAGAATATAATCCGGAGTTCAAGCCAAAAAAATTTCCTGCAGTGTCATTTAAAAAATTAATTCCAGAGTAGAGATCAGTAGAAATTTCAGCAATTTCAGTCTTGGCTTTACAAAGCAAAAACCTCTCCATTCTCTCCCATAACAGAACTAAAATTGTGGCATTTTTGAAAATTCTCCCATGACTGATGCAATCAGCTGCCAGTGTCTCACTGACAAAGTACAGCAGTGATTAAGACATAGAGTTTTAAAATACACATAAATTATATGCAGTATAAGTGCTATAGAGAAAAACACATTTCCAAAAGGAAATAAGCATCTTCTAACTTTGGAGATTTAACAAGAAATTAGATTTATTTTTTTTTAGTAGAAACAAAATAATACCTCTTCTATTTTCGTGGTTCTGATCTTAAGACAATGAAAATACATCTCAGATCCACTTGTAGCTACTCAATGTAGCTACTTAACTACTTGAATCAGTTCAATAGTTGATGAAAATACACAAAACCTTTGAATTTCTGCTCTCTCATAGCTAAGAGTGACTTTAAATCAGTGTTTAGAGAACTGTGTTTCCCATTGGCATCTCTGAAAGCACACACAGAGCCTGACAAGCTGCACAACTTTCTGCATTTCACTAAAAACAATACCTGAACACATGTTTTCTATAAGGGGAGAGATTTACCCAGATAAATTGATTGGCAACAAAATTTTCTGAAATACAAAAATCTATTAGGTAAATATACTCTAGTCAAAGAAAAGCAACGAACAGTTCTTTGAGTATCTTTGTTTAAGAATAAAATTTAAGTAGCTTAACAGTTGCACTCATCTGTTCTGGTTCATTGCATTATTTTCCAGTAAATCAAATATCCTGCCCAAAGACCTTTCCACTGAAGTCACTCTCCCCAGTGCCACGACCAAAGTGTACTGATGAGACAGAAATATTGCACTGCATTCCTTTCTTTTGAGATATTATTCTACTCAGGGGTGTAGCCTTGCTGGGTATTGGTTACCTAGTGAAGCAGAATGGAGAAGGATTGGCTTTGGAATGTGAATCTGGAATAAGAGCATGGACACTTTTTGGTTGGGTCAGTATATTATCTGTCCCAGATAACTCCTTCTGCATGACACCCACACTTGGACCTGGAAAATGGTCAGGCCAAATTAATTATTGAGTTAAGCTGCTCTCTGTTCCCTGCTTTAAGGAGAGAAGAGTCACAAAGAGCATGAAGTTAATTTATATATGGTAAAACAAAGGTAGTGGAATATTGCTTTTCTAAGAAATCGTTTAAAGATTTCTGAAGAAGTTTTTAGAACTTTAGGTCAAAGATAAGGAAAAATTACCCAGTACATAATCTCATTGTAACTTCTAGACAATACTGTGACAGTTTTTGTCAGAAAAATCCCATTTTTTTTTTTTTTTAGATAGATTGCTTCTGCTTATTAGGAATTGAATTGTTTCTTATCTGTAGCTGCCCACACTCACAGACCTGACTTTGTACTGGTACAAGGAGACAAGAGTGACTTTGAAATCTACCCCAAATACTTAAAAATACCAGGAAGTATGGGAAGTATCTCATTATCTTTACTTTTATGGCTGATAAAACAGAGCAAATTGTAGTCTATAGCTGTTGAATATGCTTATTTCTCTCCACCTAGAAGTGTTTGCACAACTGTAAGTAATGAAAGCTGTACCAAAAAGTAGCCAAAAAAGCACTTACAGTTCAGTACCACAGCTTCAGCAGCACAAATATTCACTGTATACTGCTGACAATTTAATTTACTGTACAGCATCTGCAAACTGACAGTCTGGGCTGTGTAATTAGGAAATAAGATGCCTGGCAAGATTTATGTGTTGGGGAGAACCCACTGAAACCTAATAAGTTTTTGACAGGACTGAAAAAGAATTCACCAAACTTATTGACTCTACTGGCGGATCATACGATTTCCTGACTAAGGCATTTTTAAAAAACATTCTATATAATGTTTATTTGATTTAAAAACAAGGAACTGAGGAGACTCCCAAACTCAAAATGGCCCTATTTATATTAGGTAGGCTATGGAAGGAACTATGTGGGTTCTATAACACAACACAGGAATTTCCATCTACCTGTGTTCCTCTGCTAAATTAAAAAGGTGGGAAATGTGCATTCAGCCTAGGGATACATAATACAGGGAAAATAGAAAAACTGGCTTTGAGGAAAATCAGGGAGAGGGAAAATAAAGAATAAAATAAAGTGCCTTTAGCTAAAAACAAAATAAAGTGGGGAAAGGCTTTAGTCATGCTATGGAAGTCAGCACTGAATTCTTTATAGCAATGGCAGCACAACTGTGCACAGAAAAAAAGAAGAAAGTTTAGTTTGCAGTTAAAGCTGGCCTCTTCACAGAAAATGATGAAAATTACTTCAGTGCTGTCTCTTTTACAGGGAAATGGGTGATCTATTCCAAGTACTTTAAAGCTCACTAAAGAGAACATCACATAAGGACAATTTTGTACTGACCTGGACTAGGTGCCCGAGATCTTCCCATTTCAGATTATCTCATTAAAGATTGAGGTGGCAGCTCTGATCCATTTTACACCATTTTACACTGCTGACAGCATTTTAAACAGGCTTCAACAGCAACAAAAAAAATCTAATTCTTCTTTTTCCTTTTTTTTTTTTTTCTAAGCATGTTTTTTTAATCCTTGGGCTGAAAGGATTCCAAACCTGTTCCTCACAGCTCCCCTGGCGGGGCCCAGGCAGCACTTCTAACACAATTCATTCCCCCAGGCAGAGCCTGTTTGCATGGTGACGGCTTCAGGTGCCACACAAACCGTGCCCAATGGTTTGAAAAGTCTTTATTGTGCCATTCAAACCCACCTCCCTCCTTCTGAGAGGCTCAGCTGGGATGTGTCCTTCACTGCAAAGCTCTCTGTGGGTGTTATGGGCTAATTCACAAAACCTGAGCTGAGCTGAGGACCAGCAGCAGTTGATGAACACTAATTAAAATCTGTAAGAACTAGTGCAGACCTATTGTTTTGCCTCATTCCCTCTTTACCTTTATATATTACTGACATATACCAGCATCACACGTGAATAATGTCTCCAAACAGCTCTGGGAACAGCTCTAAGAAGGGTGACACAAAGCAAAGCCTCTCCTTAAATACCACGGTAGCACCGAGTAAAACTGTTAGTTCCTGCATACTGAGAATTCAAACACTGTATTTGTTCTAAATATATCCTTCTTTGTCCTGCTCCAACCCAGCCAGGCAAGGACTCTACAGTCTGGCTTTCAGGAGGCAACCTCTGACATTAAAGCCCTCATGGTGTCCCTGCTCACGCCCAGAGCTGAGGATGCAGCTTTTCGTGGTTTAGCTCTCGGTCCTGCAAAGCTGATTTGTGTGTCCAGATTAATGAGTCACCCGTGTGCTGGCAGTGAGTGGTGGGTGGCACGGAGAGATGTTTTTGCAGGAGTGGAGAAGCCTCTTTTCCTCCCTCCGAGTAGGAGCAGTGAGGCTGTCACACACTCCCTGCACTGGAGGGCTCTGGGCAGCAAGGCCATGGCTGGTCCAGCCACAAGGCCTCAGCTGGATGATGTCAGACTCAGACATGTAATAAAATCTAAAAGAAAACACCTGGGGTCATGTCAAAGCATCAGCCCAGTCACTAATGTATGGGGAGAGCAAGGTGGACACAGACCACAGAACCTTACCGAGAGGGGACAAGTCTCTTCAACATTCAAATATTAGATTTAGATTCAGGTTTCAATTAGATATTAGGAAAGAGTCTTCATGGAAAGAATTGTAAAGCATTTGAACAAGTTGCCCAGGGCGGTGTTGAACTCACCATCACTGGAAGTTTTCCAAAAACATCTGGATATGGAGCTTGAGGATGTGGTTTAGTGGGGAACATGGCAGAGGTGCAGGGTTGATGGTTGGACTTGATGATCTAAGAGGTCGTTTCCAACATTAATGATTCTGTGATCATTTAAAGCTTCATATGAATGGGTTATAAGCATATAATTATATGTAGAACTTAAAAACTAAAAGAAAACTGGAAAAAAATATCAACAGTGTTACATAAAGTTTTCTGCAGCGTTAATCAAAATATTGACAAAAATAAGATACTTGAGTTAAAGAATTCTCCATTTTTGAGCTGAAAAGGCAACTGTAATTTTGCAAGTTGTTGCAGAAAGAAAATAATTCTTGTCCTGGTATTAAAAAAATAGGCACAGTAATCTTCACTTGTTTATTAAACCTTGGACTTTACGAGTCCCTGAAAAGAACGTGATTAAAGATCCTAATATATAAGTGATGTGAATCACATCATGGATTCTCAGAATTTCTGTATAGTTTCCTTTCAGAGATAAAATATGTGTTATTTTCAAGAGGACTATATGTCCCAGTAATACAGCAATGCCTTTTCTGTGGCATGTACTTGCTGGTATGTTATTGAGGGGTCTGCAAGCCAGAATGATTAGACTGTCACCAGCAGAACAATGAGGTGTGTTCCAGCATACAGAGAGCAATTTCAGAGGGGAAAAAAATACCTCAGTGGATCAGCAAGAAGGAGTCAGTAAGTAAGGACAGGCAAATAGCTTTTCATTTCCCACTGCTTCCTCCCATAACATTTTCATTAACGTCAGACATAAAATTATGAAATAAAGCACTAAAAATAATCAACTGCTAACAGTGATTAAGACAGAATCACGTGTCCAAGGCTTTTCTGCATGTTTCCATGGTTAGCTGAATCTTGTATTTTAAAGCAGTGGAATTTGGCAGGTATATTTTTCCTGTGATCATTAATTCCACATTAACACCATTTCAATTAGAGACCTTTTTCTTTAAAGCCAACTGTATTTTACGTGAAAATAGTGGTAGCATCCAGTATTCCTAAATGCTAAGAAGGCAAAAAGCCATCAGCCACTCACTAACAAGAGGTATAAGCAGTAACTTAATTTAGGAAACTCAGTAAAACAAAATACCAAACTCTGTAACTCCAACTGTGCCAAGCACCTTAAAATGTGTTCTAAAGTACTTTATAACCCCTGATGCACAAATTAAGACCTCAAAATTATTGGATATAAACAGCCTTTTAAATTGGCACAATCAACCAAGAGCATTTCTCTTGTTTGTGACATATGCTGCACTATATTAGTTAGATATTACCAATTTATTTCAGCAGAAGCTTAATCTCAGGAGGCTTGCTAGGTTTAATTTCTTTTGAAACAGCTCTCTAGTAGTGTATTTGCAAAATGATTTAATTTATCACAGCAGAGCTGTCTTTGCTATAGAATTTCTATAGTTAATGTATGCAGCTGCCAGTATTTTCCTTAATTAAAGAGAAAAGGGCCACCTTGCATTGCCAGATCTCATCAGTACACACCTACCCAGCAGTGATGGGTGTTTCTGTCCTGCATCCATTTCTGCTGTTCATCAATGGACCTTGTAGGAAATGGTGTTACTTGACATTGTCACCCAAGTACCAGAAATTCCTGCAGACCAATTCAGTGCTGTTCCATTCCCAGCCAGGCAGGACTGGCTATCTGCACCCAAAACTCAGCTGCAGACTTAAAATGGAATTAAAGTTTTTGTCTACAGCTTTTAACACAGAAACCCTGACTGTTACACCCACAGAAACTCCTTTCACATCATTGGTGTTTGGGGGGGCATAAATAACAGCAAAATTCAGGTTCAAGATTAAGAGACATGAGACTGGGTCAAATAAGACAATTGGGTGAAGTTCTGAAAAACATTAATACAACATAATCTGCACTAAAACAAGAGATGCTATTCTCTGTCACATCCCTCTCCTAGGCCATAACTGGATTTTTCAACCATTTGATGCTTAATAATCAGATTTAATGTGTTGGGTTCTGTTCTTCTGTTTCCCTTCAGCAGGCTGTGTATCTCTTGTCCATGGGGACTCTGTCATTAATAGGCTTTGCCTCAGAATAATGTATGTTCTATTGAGTAATCTGTGTTTTTTGGAGGTTTTGTGTCATTCCTCTCTCCCTGAAATTTTCTCTCACTTGTAAATCCAATCACTGTGTTGTTCAGTACCTTTTTTATTATTATGAAATGCATATGAAGACAACACATACTATATTATAATATCAGTTCTTCAGTTTTCATCTCATGGTGCAGTGCTCATACCTACATTTATGTTTTTTCCCCAGAAAATATGAAAACACTTCCTCAAAATTTCTTACACACTAAAATAGAGATGCTGAGTCTGACTATTCTAAAAATTGCAAACATGACAGAACCAAAGTTTTTTTCATGAGAAGGATAGGACTTGAGTGGTTTAAATGTGGGTTTGTGTTTTTATATTCTGGGCTGGTATCACAGAGTAAAAGTGCAGCCTCAAGGTATTTTGGCAGCTGACAGCAGCTAGAGCCAGGCTGAACAACAATAATATCATGATGTGGATCTGTATGGCTTTTTGTCAAAGCAAAAATGGAGTTATTGTGTGCTTTTACAGGTGACATGACCAAAAAGGACAGTGTTAGGATGCTATGAGACAGTTTGATCCCAAGTATATTGGTTCACAGCACTTTTTCAGATGAGCTTTGACTGTGATGCTTATAAAGTATAATTTTAAAAAGTGTTCTGTCCCTTGTACTCTTAGAGAATCACAAAGGAGAGAGAAGCATCTGGGAAAATTGGTAGGGAAAGTGATGACAACCGAGGGAAAACTGAAGGTAGGGAAAAGGTTGATGGATTATTATAAACTTCAACAGTAAGAACCTCAACTTGCAAAAAGATTGTACTCTTCCCTGTGTTAATGGGAAGGATTCCAGAATGCCTCTTTCCACCCTTGCAGATACAACAAGCCCCCTTTTGTGAACTTGTGCGTGTGTGTCTGTGTTCCAATCAATATGTGTACTGGAAGTTAGATAAGTCATTAAGGAGAAGGACATGAAATGATTGTCTCAACCCTCTCCAACACCTGCCCCAGGCTGGTCATTTCCTCATGAATAATCGAAATGCTCTCTAATCCCTGGTGTCAATGATTCAGGGGAGATGCAGGACCACACGTTCTGAGGGGGCTTTATTGACATACAGCACCTTTCATGAGCCTTTATTGATGTACAGCACCTTTCATGAGCCTCAGAACACATTTGTGGGATTAAAAACCACTTTCAAGAACTATTATAGTCTACAATGCGCAGAAATGCCTCAAGGATTTCCCTCTCTTGAAATTAAAGGCATCATTTATTACTTTTTAGGAGACAATGAACCAGAGTAGCATTCAAAAACTTACCAGAGAAGACTGACCTTGGGCATAAGTCCTTATTCTGTCAAGGCTTTGAGATGGCAGATGATCCAGACCTATACTGACAAGTGTCAAATCTAAATACTGGGTTTTGTTGAGGGTATGCCAGATCCTTTCCATTCTCTTTCATATCCAATGATAATAATCGATGGTTAAATAGGAGTTATTATCAGTAAGCAGAAAATTCAAGTATTTCCTATAAGAACATAACTGTCATGATCCTTTTACAGTTACAGAATATATGTCATCATATGCTAGGAATCAGTTATTGTTTGATACAGCTGTTACATGTAATAAATGCAAGTTGCATCAACCATTCTGCTGCTAATTAGGTAAGCAGAGCATATAAAAATATGTTATATGTGTAAACATATAAATACTGCTGGGTTTGAACGGTCCTGCCCCAACAGCACAAGAAAGATGTTGATAAACTGAAGTGAGTTCAGCAGAAGGTCCCCAAAGTGGTTCAGGACTGAAATACTCTCCCAGAGAATAAAATCTGAGGGAACAGGGCTTGCTCAGCCTGGAGAAGGGGCAGTTCCAGCAGCCTCCCAGTGTCTACAGGAAGGGCATCAAGAAGACCAAGCAAGGCTCTTCATAGAGCTTGGGAGGAGGAGGAAAGATATCAGGCAGTGGGCATAAATCAAAACAAGGCAGTTTCAGACCGGTTATAAGAAAATTGTTTTTACTACTGGGACAGTCAAGCACTGGAACAGGTTTTCCTGAGCTGTTCCAACATCTCTGTCCTAGAGGTTTTCAGGACAAAAGTAGATAAAACCTTGAGTGACCTGCTCTGACCTCATACGTGCTGTTAGAAAGGAGAATGGCATTCAAATTAAAACATACAACAGTTTATATTTCACAGTGTATCTCTACATTTCCAATTGCTCGGTTAGTGTATTTTTTGTTGTTGTTGTTGTTTTTTGTTTGTTTGGGTGTTTTTTGCTTGGTTGTTTGGGTTTTGGTTTTTGTTTTTTACTGAGAAACGGCATTTTACATGAGCAGTAACAAACTATGTTTAGATCACAGCTGCCTACCTTGGGTTTGAGGTTTAGGTTCATGGTTATAGCAATGAGGGACTAACAAGTTTGTTCATGCTACTTGCCAGTGACCTGTTCAGATCAGTTTTCTTAAAGTAGAAAGGCTTAGCTTACTCCAAATGCTATAGAAAATGCTTTGCAGAAGAGAACAAAGGGCCAGAGAGAGAAGAATGAAAACAACTTGTTCTGGAGTACTTGCACTAAAAGGATACCTCAAGAACAATGAAATAAATACACCCTCAAAAACACCAAGAAATCAAAAGCAAACAGACTCTTTCTGACTCAGCAGTAGATACATTATGACTCAACTCTGCACGTATTTCTAGGAGGTGTGATGTTTGTGTGCTACTCAGGGCTAATAGGGGTAAAGGGATGTAATTTTATGCCTCAAAAGAAGATCAGTATTAAGTTTGAAATTTCACTTTGGAAAGGTTGTAAGAATTTTTTCATCTTGAGTATATTTAAAGTTATTTTAAAAGAAAAGTTGCTTGTTTAACTCACTTGAAAATTTTTTTTCTTAGAAATGGGCTCTTAGGAAGTCAAAATGCCCCTACTGGGTTTCTACTCTACATATAATACATGTAAAATTATGGATTGCCTTTTTCTGCCTCTGCTAATTTTTCTTGATAGTTGGGAGTGTTGCTATTCATAAGGGGCAGATTTTCTACAAAAGCAGTAGTTCTACATAATTCCTCCCAGTAAAAATTCCACGTGCTCATCCACGTGCTGTATCAAGAAAGCCTGCAGACTTCCTAAGGAACCAGGGAAGGTGCTGAAGGAAAACCGCCCCCAGCAGAGCTGCTTCCAAACTCTTCTCCCAACTGGCAGGGATTTGGAACAGTCCCTGCTCCAGCAGAAGGGCTGGGTACAGCTGTCCCACCTCCCTGCAGGTGGGAAAGACGGATGCTGCAAACTGCCAGCATGTTTACAGTTCATTTGCCTTGTTAGTGTTGGACAGGGTCAGAATCACAGAAGGGATGAGGTTGGAAGGGTCAGCTGGTCCATGGTAAAAAGGGAAAAGATGAAATTTAGATGAGATTTTCAAAGCCAAACAGTATTTTTAGCTGTTCAACACAATATCCCTTAAATAACTGTGTTTTGGGAAGTGCTGTTTGTGTTTCTCATATCTCTCCAATATGGCATCCAGAATAAGCAATAATTGTGAGAAATCCTGCCTCTAACCCTTTGACACCTTTGTTCATTATTCAAATCTCTCAGCAATTATCTTTTCTCTCTCATCTGTCTCAGTCCCTGACAGCCAATAAATAGGTGTGTTTTGGTGGGTTGAAAACACTTGACAGCTTGGGTAATTGATTTAATATTTTTGTATACAGCAGAATAAGTATGATAAAAGGTTATTTCCCACCCCCCCAATAAATTCTTAATTGTTATTATGTTTTTTTAATCTCTGCAATTTTAAAATGTTGTGTTGTGGTCCTGGTTTTTACCAGTAGGCAATGAAATAATTAACATAACAATTGACTCTTCTTGAGCACATCTGCTTTTAAAAAGATCAAGAAAGATGTCTCAAATTTTACTAAATAGAATAAAAATCAGTGTAAACTATTTTTATACATCTTTGCATCAATCCACTTTTTTTCCATTGTTTTATGTCTTGTTGTCGACCTGTGACAGGTATTTCAAGTTGTGTTTAAGCTTATTTTTGCTGCATTAGTGGCATCACTTTCCAGTCCCTGTTCATGGGAGATCCTTCCCAGCTGGCTGTAAAATGGATATTTTCTCTTTCTTATTTCTCTCTAACATTCTGGTTTCCTTTTCAGGGTGATGATATTGCTCCTGTTAACCAGACTTACTTATACCAGGCTCATGTCTCACATTCCTTTTCCTTGGATCTTATGGAAATGCTGTGATTTTTTTCCAATTTTGGCATCCAGCTTTGTAGGTGGGTTGCAATCTGTAGTACAGCTCCCAGTTATTTGAGGAAGCAACTGCGTTTAAATGTGTCAACACCTTCCCTTAAGTGGATCATCTCTCCTGCCTCCTTTAGTTTGGAATTATCTGAAGGAACTGATTGTCTTAAACTCATTTGTGTTTGTGGAATTCAAAGTTTTCTCTTAAAAGAAAGTTGGACTTTCCTGCAGGTTTTAAATATAACTTTGTTTTTGTTTTTCTCGTGTTCCTTTCCACTTAACTTTGACTCCTGTAATGCTGGTGCTGTGCTATGCAGATGTTTCCTGGAATATCTCTTTCACAAAGGATGGACTAATGGGAGTTCTCCTGAAGCATTATTTTCAAAACAGGGTAATAAAAATACTCGACTTCTTGTTCTCTGTGTCTGGCCTGACATGCAGTGTGAGTGCAGAGGCTCAGTACACAAACTGTGGAACAAAAGGTTTGGATAGAGAGGGAACTTTTTTCTGTTAGATGTTTTGGTGGCAGATGTACTTGGGAGGCTGCTGTAGCTAAAAGTAAATTTTGAAGCCTATTTAAAACATGATTTGTGACAGAATTCTCAATAGGTTGTTTATGACAAATATACTTTTATAATTTGCTAAATCAAGGGAAGCATGGAGTATTTACATTTGCAAGATTAAAATGATTATAAAAACCTATTTAAACCTTTAATTTTAATACACATAATTCAAATTATCTGAAAGTTCAACATGTTTACACAAACCTTTAAAAATTATTCCCACTTTCCTGCTGGGTACCAGTCTACCATCATATTTAATGTGTTTTCCTAATGTGAGCAAAGATCTTCCTCAAGAGCTTGTACCCATTGAAAGGAAAGGAGGGTTTTCAGAGAATAAAGACTTGTCTTTCCTCAGACTGCCAGGAATTGGATGAACAATTGGCAGGTGATGATGCTTTGCTGCCTTGCTCCCCAACTGGAGCTGAGATTTCTAGAGATGTATTTCTTTTTCACAGCTGACAATGGTGTGAGTTTACTTGGCTCTACCATAGCTATGAGATGAACATCTCCAAAACTCCCTGGCATGTCACACAGTCACAGAAGAACAGGTTGGAAGGAGCCTCTGGAGTTCATCTAATCTGAACACCTACTCAAAGAAAGCCCAGTTAGAGGAACTACACCAATTAACTTGGGTAACTTGGTAACCAAATCCACTTAGGGTCATAGAATCATAGAACAGTTTGGGTTGGAAGGGACCTTAAAGATCATCTCATTCCAGCCTCCTGCCATGGGCAGGGACACCTTCCACTATCCCAGGTTTCTCCAAGCCCTGTCCAACCTGGCCTTGGACACTTCCAGGTGTGGAGCAGCCACAGCTTTTATCTGTGCCTTTGTCTCACCACCCTAAGCAGATCCTTCTTTCTCTGAAGGAGATGCCAAAGCCTCTCTTGGCAACCTCCTCCCACCTGCTTGATACCCTCACAGGTAGAAAGTTTTCTTCTACCTACTGAGATTTTTTCCTGTACCAACACATGTCTGTTGTCTCTAGTCCTGTCAGTGGGCACCTCCAAAACAGCCCGATTCTGTCAGCTCTCTGCTCTCCCATCAGGTACCTGGAGGCAACAATAAAATGCCCCTGAGCCTTTTCTTCATAAGGTTGAACAAATCCTGTTGTAGCTGCCTCCCCTCATCCATCATATGCTCCAGCTGCCTCACCCTCTTGGTGGCCTTGGCTGGATTTGCTGTAGCCCTGAAAAATATTGTTCTTTGGAAACTTCCAATCACGAGGGGAAAAATTAACGCTGTTATGGTTGCTGTTCATCTAAATGAGACCAAAGTTATTGAATTAGGAATAATAAAAACAGAATAATCATATAAATTTTCCCATTTAGCAGCTTGAACCCAGTCAGAGAAACACCTAAATGTATGACAGATTTATAAAGAAATTGCCAAGAAGTAAAACACTCACATTGAATTCAGTTTGCAGGGAATTAGTTTGCTCACCAGAACATAGACCCAAATGATTAAAAGCAGGTGTGTGGCATAAAGCTGCACCAGGTTTCTACATATATATGCCACATACCCACTTCTAATAATTTCAGGCCTGAAGTTTTGGGGTATCAAATCATTTATACTGTCCTAGTATAGCACACTGAAATTTTAGCCAGAACAGTAAAAAGCTGGGTGAAAAATAATCTACTTATGCTCTACCTGAAACATATTCTGTGCTGACTCAAGCTGACTGTTTGAGTAAGACAGTCTCTTCAGCAAATGTCCAGTTTTACTATATTAATTTTAGCTAAACACACTTTACATCTGCTAAAACATGTACTGAGTTAGCAGGAATTCAACAAAAAGAAGTGCTGTTTGTACATTCTCCAGTAAAATTCAGGAAATACACTTCTGATGATATCTTGGAGTAAAAGATGACTTCTGCAAAAGGGATTTAAGGAAAGGAAAATGACAGAAGCTTTGTGACATGGTGAAAAAATATGGATTAAATGTATCAGAGCTGTTGCTAAGAGGAGCTGACAGAGCTGCTGAGATAGCTCAATGACCTGATTAAATAGGAGCGAGAAACCGTGTTCTCTGTCCACCTCTACAAGACTTCATCATAAATTATTTCATTAACTTGGTATATAGAGATTCCCTCCTTAAAATAGATGTCAGATTGCCAGGTAGGCAATCCTGAGGAATATATATAGATACCACTGTCTCATTACTTGTATGAAGCTGAAAAGAATAACCTCCATAGGTGTGTAGGTTGAAATTGAAAAGTCAGGGAACATTGCATTAAATACCTACAGTCGTAATGCAACAAAAAATACCTGAAACACTTATGTCTCAAAAACATTTTACACTGACTACTGGACATATGGTAATCTCTCTTACCCAATGCCCAGACTTTTTACTTATCCATTCACTCCATGTAAATTCTCTTGAATCCCTGAAGTTTGGGAGTGGCTTCTTTATTAACTTATATTCTCAACAAGCTTAAATAGAACCCCCATACGAAATGCATGAACAGGCTTTTATATACCTTCTCCTTAATATGACTTATTAGAAGTTGAACAGGTTTTCTAGTTTCTAGCTATTCCCATAACACATAAAGGGAAGTCTGGGTAATGTACATTTAATTGCCACAGCTCAGCTTCAATGTTCTCTCTAGCAACAAATATGCATTGACTACGTCTGTCAAATCTTTCCTCAACTTCTTCCTTTCTGCCTTTTATGGGCAACTGCTTCAAAGAGGTTTTCTTTTGTACAAAGTCTTTCCCTCTATGTATCTATATAGTATAAAACCTGTCAATTATTTTACTGTTCTTCCCTCATCCTGCAATTTCTCTCACATCCATCCAGTCCATAATGCTGCATATCATTTGCTTGAAAACCATGAATAGGACAGGAGCTGGAGAGCCCAGCATAAAGGCTGATGATTCCTTAGTCCTACACTTTTTTTTTTCCCCCTCAAAACTCTACTTCACATTTCTCTGTTTGTATTATATGCAGCCAAAAAAGAAAAGAAAGGTAGATTTTATTATTTCAAGGTTCAACATCCTGTCAGTAGAGCTGAGGTAAAAAAAGAAGAAAAATTCACAGCAAAGACAGAGAAAAAGGAAGTTATCATGAAAAGATCTGGAGAAGTAAGAAGATATCTTAGAAAGGGGTACCCTCCTTTAGCTCTGAATCCTGTTCTATTGACTCTGTGTTGCAGTTTTTTCTATTGCTGCTTGCAGCTGGGGAGGTCATCAGTAGCAAACCTTGGAGAATATAACATAATAAAAAAAACTCAGTTCGTTTATTTATCTTCAATTTGCACATGCAAACATTCTGTGTACATTATTTCCAAACACAACGGGAACAGTTCTCAGAGCCCTGCCTAGTAACCAAGGGATGGGAAGGAATACATATCCTCTCGTAAATTTGCTGGAAACATGTTACAGTGTACACTATCAAAAGAAAGCAAAGAAAGGTATTTTCAAAAAAATATCACAAGCATTTCAGTGTCCGTGAGAAATTGAGAGCAGGATGGGAAAGGGTGTTTACACAGGCACTTAGCCAGGAAACTGTGTTTTCCACAGATACAGTCATTCAGGGAGCACATCTCCGATTTTCCTGAGCTCCCTCCCTCTCTTCTCATCCCCCTGCAATTATATTGAGAAATCTTTCTGTAGGTGAGAAAATACATCCAGTTCTGCACCATGTATTCAAACGCTGCCTCTCCTTTAGGTAAGTGCTACCACACTGAGGCCATTTGTAGGAATTTTACATAGCAAGAGAAACAAATGCAAACCCTTAAGGAAACGAGCTGCAGGATAGTTCCACAGTGACTCGTTACCAAAAACCTGCCTAAAAGAATCCTCTCCAAATCTTCTGTGGAATGCAGCATTTCTCATTAGCAGGCTTGATGGAAAACGCTGTGAGGTAGATAGAAAGTCTTGTCACTTTATTTGGATGTGCTTCCCTGCATCTTAAGTTGCAGCTCCGGATCCCTGAGGATCATGTGAGGCTGGGTTATATATTAGAGCCGCGCTATAGTGCTGGGAGTGTGTAAGCCTGGCAGCTGGGTAGTGTTATGGTTGCTGCTTTCCTGTGCTAAGCTGATTTACTTGTTTAAGGTCTGACCTCATCATCCTGTCAGTATGGATTCCCACCTATACAGTTAGCAGCAGCTCAGCATCGCCTGGGAGAGCTTGCAGTGTATTAATCAGAAGAGAGAGGGAGAGAGCTACCGGTATTTGTTCTTTTGTTGCCTTTTCTTAAGAAGAGGAGTTGAAACACAAGAGATAACAAAGAATCCATTTCCTTCCTAAAAGAATAGGCTTTTGTCTTTTTTTTTTTTTTTTTTCCTTCCTTGAAAAAAATGTCAGTATCTGGAAAGAAAGAGTTTGATGTGAAGCAGATCCTGAGGCTCCGCTGGAGGTGGTTCAGTCACCCCTCGCAAGGCTCCACAGGCACGGGGGGCTGCCATCAGCAGGAAGGATATGAGCACAGAGGGACACCGGTGCAGAACAGGTTGAAGAACCACTCTCGGGACAGAAATGGGCTGAAGAAGAACAGCAGCCCTGTCCACCACAACATACTGGCCCCCGTGCCAGGTCCAACCCCGGTGCACCACCGATCTATTCAAGCCTGGCATCAACAAAACCTCATAGAACAGCTCCGAGCAAATGAGGATATTCCCAAAACGGGCACAGAGGAAAACTGTGGTAAAGAAGATTCAAGTAAAACCTCACAGGAGTTGCAGATGATCACAGAAGAAAATACAGATGAATCTGCAGAGAGGTAGGAGTTTTAAAGTCTGCTCTTAGAAAGACAGACTCGTATCCAAGTTATTCCCTGAAACTGTCTTTGTTTTTAGCCAGAGTTCCTTACTGCATTAATCTCACTTTATATATGTGCACACCCACACTCAAATGAATAGGAACACTTTCACGTTAAAAAAAAGAACGGAAACATTGTCATGAAATTTTGATCTTTGCTTAAGGTACCTCATTTCATAACTCTGCCATAAAAAGATAATCTGCCAGTTTGTCAAATTAGCATACTAATTTTTTCTCTTGATATATTATGTGTAAGTGCAATGAAAAAAGGAGCCTCCTGAGATCCTGTCCTCATTCTGACTTTATCAATGGGTGCAACTTTGACAAATGGGAACTGCTGGAGGTGCACAGGGTGTGTGGTTGCCAACCATCTCTCAAAATTCTCACTGCTTTTATTTCACTGCCTTCCGGACAAGTAAAATTAACCTTGAACTAAGTGGAAAGGAAGCATCATTATTTGCTTTTTTTAAAGGTTTGTTTGAAATCTCAGTACTTTCACAGCTTGTTTAGTATACTAAGACAAATATTTTCTGCAAGGTCAGGTGAAAAAACATTACAGCTATGAGACCTTAAAGGTGTAAGCACAAAGAGCTATTTTTAAGTAGTGAATACCAGAGAATAACATATTAACACCAGCTGTTTGATTAAGCATTTTTTATTATTTCTTTTACAAAATTATTTTGGCATTTTTAGCTTATGCAGCAACAACTTTACCCCACCTTCACCCCACCTTGGACTCAAATTAAGCATTTATAATGTGATTATTTGCACCATTTGATGAGATTGCCACTAGTCTTTGGGAATAATTAAAATTTCTTACATTGCATTTAAATACAAATCTATCTTAGCTGAAGTTATAGTTTCTCTCAGTGCAAACCAAGCTGGCAGCTTGTGTATTTTTAGCAGTTATTATTTTTCAAGTTGTGCATCTGCTGTAGGGAACATCTGCAGAGTGAACAGAAAAATCTGCATTCCAAAATGTCATTTGGAAAACAGTCCTAGCAGTCAATATGTACTGGATAAAATCATTACAGAATAAAAGCAGTGAGGTGGGACTGTGGGAGTTCTGTATGTTTACAAGAGTACTAGTTTGGAATGTGTAAGCAGCATTCTCATAGTACACCATTCTGGATGATAGTAAAAATTCCCTGAAATAAAGGTAATTTTAACCACCTTAGAAAGAAAGTCAATTCAGCTTGAAGAAAAATAAGGAACAGAAAAATAAGGAACACTTATTCAACAAAACAAGGTTCTATATCAGGTGAAGAAGGAGGTATAAAAAGCCTAATCAATTCAGTTTGGGAGGTAATAATAAACCACTGTCTTCTAAAGTAAGATGTGACATTTTCTCCAGCTATATATAAAGTTTCTGCTTAGATCTCCTTAAGTTTTGTGCCTTCGTATTCATCCAAATTAAAGTTCTGCTCTTGAGCTGTTTAAATGTGCAGCTTTTAGAATAGTTTTGGGGAATGTGTATATCATACACTGTTCTGTTCAAATAAGGGGTGTTTTGAAGTTTTCAGTAAAAGCTTTCTGTGTGTGTTGTACGTTAAAACACACTGAACAATCAGGCATTTGCAGGATCCCCTGAATCCTTCTTCTCTCACCACTAAAGACACCACAGAATGAGTTATTACAGCCAAATGCTCTTTCACATCCAGACCTGAGGGCAACGAAGACATATTTGCCTTTTATGCCATGAAAGCACTGTACCTTCAAAGGGGTTGTCTCCAATACAAACAGGTGGCCTCTGCCTCTAGAAGTCTCATTTTCAGGTGGACTCTACAGCAGGACACTGCTGTGTGTCACTTGGACACTGAAAATAGTAGAAAGGGAGAGAAAATCTGGCCAATACCTCGACTTGAGCAGAGTATGAAAGCGATTTCTTCTAGCAGCTTAATGCTTCCTAGGAAAAAACTTTGGAAACACAAAACCAGTATTCTGAATTTCTTCAGAAAACTTGAGATGTCTTTCTCTAAAAGCCCTAGGATTCAATGCTGCCAGTGATACAGAGAGAGCACCCAGGGGTTTGATGAAATAAGGGTTGTTGATTGAGGAGGAAAAAGTCCCAGACAACAGTTCCATTTTGCATACCTGATCATCAATATGCTTGTTTCTGCTTTCTTCAATCCAGTTTGGTATTCCTGTACCCAAATTAAATAGTGCAAGACTTAAAGGAACCCTTCTGACCCATAGGCTTGCTCATGAATAATTTCCCATGACAAATAACAAATAAATGAGGGCTTAAGTGACCAAAACTCCTTAGTTTTGTCCAAACAGCAGCCAGTTGTGACTAACCAATACCTGCTAAGTCATAACAGATGAATAAATGTCTTATTGGCACAAGGGTAAGGACAGCTCCCAGTGTGCCTGGGGACTGTCTTGTCAGTGTTGCTCAGGGAACAGGCTCAACAGGTACCAAACTAGAAGCACCTAAAATGATAGGACCTGCTCCCTTATGGAAGTTGCATCTATAGTTTGGAAAAAAGATGAGCAGTGGACAAGATATGTTTACTGACCTGATTCTCACTAATCTACTCCTTGAATGAGGATTAGGACCTGTACACAGGTGAAAAACACAGCAACTGCCTAAAACCTGAATAGCTACCAGATAATTTTGTTTATTTGTACAGTATATTTCCCACTATAAAATTTTCTGGTATTACTGGGATGATCATAAAGCTAAACCTGCAGAGTATGGCCATGTCAATGAAGAGTGAAAACCTTCAAAGGTTTCAGATTTGGCTTAAAGAAGGAGCTTAGTGAACTCTGAAAGAGCACATGGAAGATAACCTGTGAATTACTGCTGGTTCAGAGGGCTGAACTGTGAAGGGTTGTGCATTTTAGCTGTTGAGGACCATCTCTGGATGCAACCTTTTGAGATTCAGTCTCCTCTATCAGGGAGACCTTGAAGCATTCCCACTTCTTTCAAAGAAAGTGATCTGACAGTGTCCAGAGACATCAGCATGAACTGGGAGGATTTGAGTGTTAGATTTTGCTTGACAGGCGACAAAAACTTTGCTCTTGTGTGCAACACTTGAACACACACTGAACACACAAACTGACAGAGAACTGGAGCCTCCTGACAAGAAGAATCATGAAAATGAATTACTTTGATTACTCCCCTAGATAAAGTCTGGACTCACAGGCCTGACTGTATTGACCTTTGCCTGTGAGACTGTGCCCAGCGTTTATTACATTCTGCTACTCTGCCACATCCATTTCTGTGTCCCTGCTAGGTTTGTGATTCCATAACTATACTATTGTACACCATGTGTGCTGGTGAAGTATGTGTGAGGCTCATTTCCTAGTTGCCCAAAGGCAGTTAGATTTCACTAATGAATGGATCATCCATTCATCATTTTTCTCTTATGCATTTTTTTCCCCCTAATTTTATGGCTGAAAAATTGCTGACAAACTCTAGTTTGGGACAAACTCCAGTTTTGCTAAAGACATATGGTTTCTAATTTTCCATATGAGACAAAATATACTTCTAATTAATTGTCATAGAATCTTTTGATGTCATAATTCAAGCAGTTGGTACTGATGCACATGGAAAGAGAGAACTTGGGAGGAGTATCCTCCCAAAGGCAATGCTTTTCTGTGGTGATTATTTTTGGTGTACAGCTATTTGATAGCTCACCTTAAGGCTTGAAAACTCTTGTTTTTTCTTTCTTTTTTAGCCATATGAAAATAGCTATCAGACTGTTTCCCTCACTGTCTCTCACAGACATATACACACACATACGTGTACATGACTATTTTGGGTGTTATCCCCTATGTGAGGGTTTTCTCTTGAGTTCTATTTTTAATTCCAGCAGCAGATGACAGTCTTGGCTCACGTTCTAGTGTGAAATGAAGGTACCACTAGGAAAAATACCCTTTCAGTTGTTGCAGTATCCTAGAAGATACTGAAAAATGGAAATGAAAAAAAAAAAAAAATCAGTGTGCAGTACCTGACCCCAGTTTCTTGCTCCTAGGCTGCTGTTTTTTCAGTTACCTAATGTGGCACAGGGTACAGATGTTGTCAAGGTTTTTTTTCTCCTGAGCATTTTACTGGGGAGAGTCCACACTCACCAAGTCCTCCAAAGTTGGCAACAGATGCTCATTGAAGCAATGCCTGCCTAATTTGTCAATACAAAAGACAGCTTCCAAAAAAGAAAACAGGTGATAATTTTCCTGGTGAGAGTGGAATGTGTGAATTATTCTATGAAACCACTGGTCCAAGCAGGTTTTTGGCACTAAGAGCACAGTTCTGGGTATCCAAATACACAGTCCTACCACCTACACATGAGAATGACTGACAATGAATCACAAGGCCCCAGGGATTGGAAGGACTGTGATGTGCCCTGTGCAGAGGAGATGACAGAGTGCTGCATTCAGTGGAACATCATGACACTATTTCCCCCTCATGAGTAAGAATTCAGCTCCATGAACCATCTCTGATGCACAAAGTAAAAGTTTAGAACTGATGATTCCTAATCTCACAGCACAGCGGCCTTTGTTGCTAAAACAAAATTACTTCAGATTTATTTTTCCTGAATCTCCAGCATTTTGAAAGAAAGCTTTCAAAAAAACCTCAACTTTAACAAATAAAAGGTTTAAAAATGTAAATAATGTTGGACATCTAGTCAGACAGCACTGTGACAAAGTTGGATCAGCTATGTTTAGGTGCTTCCTTGGTTATCTGTAATACAATTTAAGCTCCTTATTTCGTTGATCTTTCCCTGATAGACATAGGTAGCATATTGTTCCCCTTATGCCTTTTATTCCCACGCTATCCTTCTTTACACAATTTGTTCATATGTTTGAAAATTGCTGTAAGTCTAAAGAGCTGCAATTCTTGCAGTCTTTTTTCAGAAGCCCCATGTCTGACAGGCAGGATATTTTCATTGCTGTCCTGTGTGTCCCCAGCCTGTCTGTCTGCACTTGCAGTACTGGGGACAGATCTGGATGTGTTCCTGTTGGAGTCTGGCAATTCTAGTGCAGAGCTGGATTACTTATGTGTCATCCTGACTAAAAATCTGTTTGAATATCCTGTTCAGTTGTTGTTCTGGGTTTTTTTCTCAACAACATGCTGCTATTGCTCATGACTGGCTTGTGATTCATGTGAAACTCCTGCCCATGTACCAAAGACCTGTTCCCAAACCATCTGTACATTTTTGCAATTATTGTTCCCAAAACCAGTACTTTGCACAAATGGATTTCATTTCATGTTTCAGATAATGTCTCCAATTGGCTGAGTTAATATCCAGTTCTTATTTACTGATTTAATATTCAGTTCTGATCCTATGCCCAAATACACTTGCAGCTCTCAGTTTGGCAGGATCTTCAATTGTAATACAGTTCCTATCAGAGATATCTCTTTATTTCTTCCTCCCTTCAAGTAATTCAGAAACATTATGAGAAGTTGTAGTGGAACTTCAGTGCTAAGTTCCTTAGGAACCCCATTTGATTTACCTCCCTATTTATCAATGAACCATTGATAATTACTTTAGTAGCATGATTTTAAACCAATTTCTCACTCATTCCGTAATGGTTTACTCCAAACAGTCCTTCAGGTTGAACTTAGTCCTCTCTGAGACAGTGTCAAATATTCTCATGCCCAAGATATAAATGGCAACCACTTCTTTTCTGTTCTCCATAATGTCTACTAAAACCTATTAATGAGGCCCTTCAATTTGCTTGGACATGTTGTTCTTGGCAAATTCTTGCTGACTGTTAATCTTCTCTCTTATTTCTCAGTGCTTAGAAATAATAATTATATTACTTTTAACTGTAGAATTTGGCAAGAGTTAACAACTAGAAAAAGAAATTATGTTTGTGTCTTGAGGAAAATTTTGCAGTTTCTTTAGCACTTATAGCAATTTAATGCCTATTTAAGGAGTATATTTATAAAAGGTGATTTTATGCAAGTCTGTTGTGGATAACCAAAATGCTTCAATGCTACCCAGGGGACAAGGAAAAACTAATTGTCTTCTAGGAATGATCTTTAGCTGAAGGTCAAAATATGAATTTGAAACTGGAGGCATTTGAAATGGATTATGCAAGATTTTGTAGCTGATCTCTCAGAGGTGCTGCTAGAACAGTCCACGTGGCCCTGCAAGGCTTTAGTGGGGTGGAAGAGCTGATGGCAGCCGGGATTGAGGGGACATTCCAGGGAATGGTGACTGGGGAACAGCCACTGGAATCACTGTGATGCTGCATCTGCAAGTGCCAGAGATCCCTTTGGTTGTAGGTCTGAACTGAACTAAGGCATGTGTAGCACACGAGGTACTCAGCGAACATCAAGCTGAGTTTTAATAGAATTATATGGAAATCCACTCCCAACTGGTTGAAAATTATGGGCAGGAGTAACCAAGAAAATTCGTTATCTAATGTTTGCTAACTGTAGAAAATCTATAAAGTTATAGTAAGTGGTATTTGATGCAGCACTAAAATCTAAGAGGAGAAACACATTTTTCCCAGCAGTTAGGAATCAATGAAGTGACCAATGAATTGATTCTGACTTAACAAACTCTTTGGCCTCATACAAGAGCTTTTGCTACAGAAATTAGAATCAATATGTCTCAAAGGCATCCTCAGATTTTATTCCTACTCTCATCTCCTATTATGACATTTTCTGAAGAACTTGAAAAAGCAAAAAGTACGTGAAATCTAAGTGGGCTGAAACACTATTAAAGATGAAAGGGATAAGTAGGTTTGTATTTTGAAATTAATGTTATATTCACCCTGTAGAAGGAGTGGATATTTATTCAAAATATTTTTTCCATAGCTGCATAAATAGAATAATAGAAAAATTTAAGCTGAAAAGAACCTCTGAATGTCATCAAGTCTAACTCTGTTCACCCACCAAGAAAGCTAAAATGAGAAATAATATGGCTTACTAGAAACACACAATATTTTACAGGCCTACATTTAACATACCTAGCTTTCAAAGATGAGTTATTACAGGCAAGGGAAAAAAAATACCATTTAATAGTAATTTAAGAAAGTAGGACAATTCCATTCATTTCAAAACAATTTTTTTATGATTCAATTATCTTCTCATTTTCACTCCATAGAGCTCCCTCTCAGCAAAGACAGCTGTTAAATTACTTTTTAAAGAGTTATTACTGGTCTTAAAATCGCCTCTTAATGTCTCCAGAAAAAGTTAAGGAGATGATTAAACACATATGCCCCATGCAGAGCAGTTTTTACAGACACACTGAGCACATGCAATTGAAAGATCAACAAGAAATCTATGGCTGTTGAAGCATTCTTGGAAAAGGGGGACAGGGTTTGCTGGGTTTGAAAGTTGTAGCCAGAGAGTTCTGAAAGAAAGGAACTATTTATTTTCACCCTTGGAAGAGCCTATTGTTTACTTTGAAATACTCTAATAATGAACATCACTGAAATCTTTCACTTTTCAAAATTAAAGGGATTTGTTTGTTACAGTCAAACAACAAAGTTAACACAATATAGACCAGTTTGGTTTAGCTCCTTTCATTCTGCTAGGATAAAATAATGATATTATATTTAGGGAATGACTATATCAGGTGATAATATAAAGAATATGGCTCGTGTAGGGCATACCTGTTGTTATGCAGGTAAAATAGATACAAAAATGAAGCTCAAGTACTGTTGGGGTTCACAGAAAGAGCTTAAGATAAGCACAGGAAAAACTTCAGAAAAAATCTCTAAAACAAAGTTCTATCCAAATTTCCTCCTCTGTGACATCAGACTCCACCTCAGTGACTCCACCAACAGATGCACCAGCACAGGAATGTCCCACACAGCTCTGACAGCAAATCTGCTCCCAGCCCACCCCCTTCCCTCCTTTTGGAAGCAAACACTTAACAGGGAGAGCTCAGTTCAAAGTGAACTAGAATAGAAAGAAGAAGAGCAAAGAGCCTGGGTCTATCCAATAATTAGGAGCATAAAACACCTTTGACTTCATTGTAGTAACTGTTTCCATTCTATAGGACAAATCAGAATTTGTCCTGCCTGCTGCTCACAGGGAACAAGGAGGAGAACTAAAAAGATTTAAAGGAACACCCTGCCTTCATTAGAGGTTGAAATATATAACATCTAAATGACTAGAGTTTAAAAATATTAGGCAGGAAATGGGTACTGTATTCTCATGCTGTGGTTTGCAGTTGCACGAGGCTGCCTTAATTCAGCACTGAAACAACACATGGAGTGCACAGGATTAAAAGTTTGCTCTTTTGCTTTCTCAACTAAAACACATTTAGGCTAAATAAACATATCTAGTGGCAAAGGAAGCGATACCTGATACCTGATCCTTTCTTCAGTTGAAAACCTTGAGACAAAAATCTAGATTTCTTACCTGTATATTAACACTTGATTTAATTTCTACCTTTTAAACTTTATGACAAGGATCTGAAAATCAGTATCCATGGATTATATCCCAAAATTTTCACCTGCTTCTTCTGTTAACTTGGAGAAATCACTCAACCTCTTGGTATCACTGTTTACTCATGCTAAAGAGAGTATTTTCCAAGGGACACAGTAAGAACTGAGCAGGGTTTTCAGTCATCTGAATTTGACTGCAAACTGCCACACAGATGCAAAGTGGAATTCAGGTGCAGTATGACTGATTCATTATATTCTATAGTTGCACAATTTATCTTCTCATTATACTAATATCACAAAAATCAGTCTATTACTTTAACTGGAACTTTCCTGCTACACTAAGTAGACATCAGTATCCTTATAATAAAATGTTTTGAACAGCAAACAAAGGCAATAGATTTGAGAAAGTGGACTACAACTGTCACCATTTGCCATGCTTCAGTTTACCTGACAAATTAGAAGTCAAGAGGAAGGGAGGCATTCTTGCAAGAAATAAGGGTTTTCAAAGCCTGTTCATTTTAATAGAAGTTGAGAAAATGAAGAACCTTTTTGAACTGGGCAAATACACCTTGATTTAAATGGAAATTGTGAGCAAACCACTAAGAAATCCTAGGAGTTGGAGAAAAGCTATTTTAGGCTATTACATATGGTTTGTGTTGCTAGGGAAACCTCTTTTACAGTGTTCATTTAGCACAGATGCTCAGGAAAGCTCTGTGTCTCCATGTCATACCATTTCAGAGCACTGTAGAAGGTGAAGAAATAGAGATGCACATATACACATAGGTAGACAAAAATATCCCTGTAATTCTATCTTAGTCATGTTCAGTGTCTTTGGTGGAAGCTTGTTCTGTTTGTGATGTGACTACGGTGAGAAATCAAAAGCTGCGCAATTGAATCCCTGTTTTTAGACTGAAGATATTTGTTTGAACATTACCTTAATGTTTTTCCATTTGAGTTCATGTTTTAGACAGTCATCTACACAGAGCAAGAGATTTGCCTTTGCCATCTACGCAGTGAAAGTACAAGGAGAAAGGTCAGCTCTGATACCACAATTTCTGGCCACCCTTTTGACCCTGGGGCAGATGTGACTTGCCAAAACATATCCTATAACCTGCTCCATGCAGGGTTTACTGTCACAGTGCCCTGCTTTATCTCCTCAGTGCCCAGCTAGGTGCCAGCATGGGGGGCAGCTGCAGCCTGTTGGGATCAGGGATGCACCTACCTCTCTGTCGAGAGGGTGGGAGGGCTCAGACCCCAACTACAGCTTTCTGTAGAAAGTTCTCTATTTTTCCCCTTACACCAGGGAATTCTGTGCTTTTCTGGGTCCTGAAATGCAAATCAGAACATGTGCAAATGCTGTACTATGATTATATCAAGAGTTTTAAACCAAATGTACTCTTAGAACAATACTTTGTAAAAAGCATTTAAAGATGAAAATGCTTGTTCTGGGTCATGATTTTCAGGACTGTCTCACAGGGGTCACTCACAGAAAACTGTCTCCAGTCTGTCCAGCTCATTGTTCAGTTTACAGAAAGCTCCCTGTAAAGGCAGAAATTCTCTCCTGTGCCATAAGTTACCCTCACCCCCTTCTGTGTGCTGGGACAGAGGCTTAGGATGGACTTTTGATCTTTCTGTCTGAGATGCCTGACCCAGTAAAATCCCCCAGCAATGCAGCCAACACAGTCTGCTGGTAGAGCTTGTCACAGTGGATTTAGCAGCAGTGTAAGACAGATTCCTGGGAAGCTCCAGCCTGGTGATCCTGCAGGAGCCAGGCTGTTCAATCAGAACACACTGAATCAGTGAGACAAGCACAGAACGGAACAAAGCTGTAACTCAGGACTAATTTTTTTCATCTTATTTGTTTTTTCATTCACTGGAAGGATCCCAAATTCACCTATAAACAAAATTTAGGATGGCCTGTTGGTACAATATGCTGAGAAAGTCGCTCAGCATGAAGCTCCCATGGGATGCCACAAAGCAGGAGAGTTGTGTGTCTCTTATTGCTTCACTCAAATGGAGCTCAATTAGTCGTTGGCTGTTCAAAGTTTCCTTACACTTTTCCACTTGATGTTATAAATGAATCCAAAGCTGAATTTTCCACAACTAATAAAAGAACAAAATCAGGATTGGAGGGACAGTTTGGCCTATTCAGTGGAGCAGGAGAGCTCTGCTGTGTTTACTAACACTCTACTGAGCTTTCGTTCTCCATCTGAAATAATTTCCTTATATATTTAAACAAAATACATCAGGCTCATATGTCACCTTGAAATTTTCACAAGTTGTTTTGAGTCTCTAGAGTTCCTAAAACATCTTTTGTTGTTCCCCATATGTCAAGCCATCAAATAAAGGCTGTGATTCCACTTTTACTGGCTACTGCTATGACAGTTCGTAAATCAATTGATGGTAAAAGCTACAATTTTTTACCTTTTCTAATGAGTAGCTTGCAATCATAACCATAATTTAAAATAATTTTGGAGAATGAAATAGCTTAAATGTGAAACTTCTAATTTATAGATTTACAATTTTCTCATCTGTTACTTTTTTATTCTATAAACTGTTGCTGAGGTCCTTTCAGTTTTCCTATATCCCAAGTACTCTCTCTAATGGAAGACCAATTTCTAATGAAGATTACTTGGAGGAAGGACTTGCAATGTAGTAAGTGGTCTGTTCACTCATGGCAAGACAGAAAGGTAAAACCCCAGTAAAAAAGGGTCTTGACCCAGAAGTAACAGAAATACAGTTACAGCTTTGCCTGTTCAATTTAATAATTGAATTTCACATTGAATTTGGAGGGAAAATCAATTTTATTCAATGAAGAGGTTCTCAGAAGACACTTTTTAGCAAAAGGTGGCAGGAAAGGCTGAGTACCTCTAAAATATTTGATTAGCTCTCATTTCATCTTGCTGGGGGAAACAGAGCCAGTGGTAACACAATAGAACATATGATATTGCACAAAGATTAAATAACTATTAGTAGTTTCCTACAACCATAAGAGAAAACTGTATCAGAAACTTTCCAAAGGAGAAACTGGAGCATAATAATTTCCACAGAAAGGAGCATCAGTGCTTTCAGACCACCCTTAAAACATTGAGATGGGAACAGATAAGTGTTTGCCTTAACTACTTAAAGACTTTTTCCTTTAGATTTGAAATCCTCATTAAATTTATTAATACCTTCATTCAGATTTTAAATTTTTGGGATTCCCATGACCATAGGATCATAGGAAAATTCAGGCTGGAAGGGATCTCAGGATCTCAGCCCAACCCCTGCCCAAAGCACAGCCAGCTGTGATATCAGCCCAGGTTGCCCTGAACTTTGTCCAGTTGGGTCTTGATAACCCTCTAAGGATGGAGATCCTAAAACATGGGAACAGCCTGAGGCATATCTTGCAACATATTTTCACTGAAACAACACAGGTTGCAAGCAGCCTAAATAATCAATTCCTCCTTCAGGAGGCAGAAAACCAATCTAAGGGAAGATTTGTGTCTTCTCTCCAGACTAGATATTATAGCATATTATCACATGCTTCATTTAGTTATTGCTATACTACAACCTCAGCAAAGCTGTAAGACATATTTTATTGAATAAATGCAATGAAGTTGCTCTGTTATTTTCTGCAAGATCACATTACAATGCAATTTTGCCTCTCTCCAGCCTAGAATAATGAATACCACTCCAGAAAAAAGTCTGTCATAATAATACTATAAACAATATTTTCCACAATTCATATCAATAACAGACTTTCAGCCTTTATTTTTCTTTTGATTTAGTGTATGACTTGTATTTAGATTTCATGTTTTTGTTCCAATTCAATTTCAGTGAGCTGAGGCTGACACAGACCTGGCTCCTTGGAACAGTTATCACTATTTTTGGATAAATGCCACTAATGGCATTAAGAATACAGGTTTTACTAAGACATGTTGTCAGAAACAGTGTTAAATACACTTGATATTGTCAAATAAAAGCAGACCTAAAATCCCATCTGTAAAGGTGGCAAAGACAATTCTCCTTCTGTCTTAGAAAGGTGCTGTGGACTCATGAACAGAAGTTTCCTCACTAAAAAATTTCTGTAAGTTACTGTCTCAAAAACTTACTTTTCTGAGCAAGAACAATAGATGTTCAGTGGATATTAATTCCTGACATTAGCAAAAATGCACATAATAATGAATATTCTCAGGTAGTAAAAAAAGTGAAGGTCAGTGACAAAGGGTAAGAAGAAAAGATAAAGCACAATAGTCTATATAACATTAACAATTCCTTCCAGTAAATATGGAAGGGCATTCACTGAATTTTGGTTGGATTGTACTGATTTGAAAGAAAATCCCCTCAACTGAGCCAGAAATGAATACAATAGCGTAAGTTATTCAATTATCTTCCCAGACTTATATTTATGTTTTCTGAGACAGAAAACAAGAAGGTAACAATGAGCTGGAGGATACTTATCAGGTTGTCTGTATCTATGAACACATAGAAATATTTGGCTGTAACAGAGGGAAACACAGGATACAATTACACAAATAGGAGAAGGAAGGAATTGACCACAGATAAAATTACGTAGCAAACAAAACCTGGTAGAATAGAACACTTCATTTACCTCTCACATGTTCTTTCTACCTGTGAGGCTGAGCAGACCTTTACACACCTCTGTCACTCTTTTCTAATAAATCTGTAATTAGGACAGAGCACACTGGTTGAGTAGGTTAAAAATCACATTTTCCCCCCATTGCAGCAGTGTTTAGCCTTGAATGAGGTACAGATCAGCTGAAACAGGTGAGGAGATATTTTGGGACAAGCCCATAGAATTTTACATGACTGTGTAAGTGTCACAGAGTAAAACCTGAAGTGGTGCCTTCAGCTGGTGGGGGTACATTTAATGTATCTCTCAAGCTTCCCTTTGTTCCATTTTAGCCAACAGCAGTAAAAGGGGAGAGCATAAAGCAGGCCTTCTTCCCCACAATCTCTCCCATCAGGAGTCTTTCTGAAAGGTGCTTAATGAAGTAAGAAACTCAGAGTTAATTAGCTTCATCTGTCAATAGTCAGGCTTGGAGTGAAAACCAAAGTTTTTCTGCCATTGGCTTGTATTTTGTTTTCTATGTCCTCTAACTAAAAATGCCAAAGGCTCCTATCCAGCATTTAGCCATTATTTTTCATTTTGTACATTTTGACAGCTCCAAATAGTGCTATATCATGCCTTCTGGTCACGTCATTTTTTTTGTTCTTTAGAAAGATTATCACTGGCTACAAGGAAGTTGAGCAAGAAGTGCTCAGCCTTACTGAATTTCTACTTCATGACTTTTAATTTTCCTCCAACACACTCATGTCATACAAATGTGAAAGTGGAAATCATGCACTGCAGTGATGACTGCTGTTGTGCTGTTGGAATCTCTGCTAACCAAGACAATAAGTATTCCTCAGGGTTTACATTCCTTGCATGGTAAATTCCAGTGTACAATGACTTGATATTGATTCACCATGCCAGACACACAATCTTACCATGCAGGGAAACACTTCTGGCTTCTACAGGAAATGGTTAAATCAGTTGTCAACACACAGTACAATTTCCCACACTCTTCTGGGTCAAAGTTTTTTGCCTGTACCCTAAAACCTTCACACTGCAGTGAGTAAATAATAAAGGAGACAAATGCAGTAGAAATGTCAAGGCAGAGTTTGGGACAATTACTGATGTGGTACAATTTTATCAGCACCAATTAATAGAGGTGCATCAACTATACCACTGCTTTTCCTGTGTTCAGAAATGGCTTCCTAACTGGAATATTTTATTTCTCAGCTAGCTGCTGGTTTGTCTCTAACAGATGTTGCAGCTCTATCACTGATGTAGCAAAACATCTCTGAGTCTCCAGCCCCACGACATTGCCCAGCAGACAGAGGGTCAGAGCTCACACAGCTGCACAGACAGAGCTGTCTGGGGGGGGGCTGCACTTTTCTTATATAGGCAAAAATAAATGAGAGAAAAGGAAAATGATGAGTTGCATTGTATATATTGCTGCACAAACAAACTGAATTGATGAAGGTGCAGTTTTTTCTCAGGCCTTGTCACAGCTAAAGCACAAACAGTGCCCCACACTGCTGGAGTCACATTGAAGCTTCCAGCTGTGATAAAGTCTGGAGGGTGTCTCATGTCCCTCACTGGTACCCATGTGCTGCTGGTGGGATTGACAGTGCAGAGGGAAGGTGACCCCAACCCCAAATCTGGAAGTGACACCAGTAACTGAACTGTTATCTGATCAAAGTGAATTTCACAAACATCATAGCAGGTTAAAAAGATACATTCAACAAATACCCATTCAACAAATATCCAAGAAGAGAAGTGGTCACCGTAAAAACATAAATAATAGCCTTATCAACAAAAACAAAATTAAAACACTCCAACAAATCACCCAGTTTTCCTGCCATATTAGGCTTCTAAGCTTCCTTATCATCAGGTTTAATTTCTGGTTTTGGCCCCAGTCACACCGAATGAGGCACTTTAGAACATACTGAATTTAAAAAAGGACATGGCAAATAAATGGCATTTATGTTTTATCACGTTCTAATTAAATAATGAGGAAATGTGAATTTATCCTTTATAGACTGATTAAAGAAGAGTGCTCTGCTGGTTAATGAAGAGTACTTCACAAAGACAGAAGATAAATTTTACATAATTCAGAAACTTAAAGAATTGTAGGCCTAGAATGAATCAAAAAACTCATTACATTAATTCTGACTTAAGAAAAGGTGAAATTTTACCTCCTCACACGACTTCTGAGTCCCAGCTTGCTCAAGGTTCAGTGTAATCTCAGTTACCTCTCATTTCTTCACCTGTGTTTCATTTAAGTAATTACACACTCACACACAGGTGGGAGCAGGTCTTGGGAAAGTAAAAATTTACCTAAAGGTCAATGAGGCAAAGGCAAATATGTCTCTCTGAATTTAAATGTGTTGCTATCATATATCCATGTAACAACTAAACTCTGTTTCTATCATATGATTTTCTGTAATAAAACTATGAAGCAGCATCAGGAGCAGGATTTGCCTGGAATTCTTTCAGCACTCTGTCTGCCTTTGGAAGTGAATCCCTGAGAAATTTCAAGCATGGATAAACAAGTTATTCATCCCTCTTATATTTGTTACACTTAAAACATGCCATCCCAGCTCGATTTTGAAAATGTCATGTGAAATAGTGTCAGGAGTCATCCAAAAGGCGAGATGACTTTTGACAACTCCTTTTTTTTCCCCAGTAAGCTTTGGTATTTTGTATAAAAAATACCTACAATGTTCTGACATGATTCATTCTGACCAGCCATGCTGGCTAGTATTTATGTCCCTCTTATCATCTAGATGCTTAATGCTTTTTGAGTATCCCTTCAAGTTTTCAGTTTGTATCATCTGTTTCAAAAATCCATGTTGCTTTTTAAAAATGGGACCGTATTTTCACTATCCTTCACAAATCCTTACAGGAAAACTCTGAAATTATTTCACTTGGCTCTCTACCTAAAATGAAATTCATAGAACTTGGCTACTTTGGAATAATCTAAATATAGATTTCTCTCTCTAGGCTAAACCACATTTTAAGCCATTATTACCAGTGCTGATGGTGTTGTCACAACTCCATGTTCTAGTGAACACTAACTCAAAAATGACATTAAGAAATTTGGGTTCCTGATTCTTCAGAGCAATTCATTGATAATTTTCCCTCTTGATTGTGTGGATAACTAATTCTTCGGTCATCATACTGCTAATGTACTGTAGGAAACTTTTATTCTTCATATTTATTCAGATTTTGTTTGTCCAAACTTGTACACATTTCACAGAAACAGACATTTCTCTACCTGCCACCTGATTCCTTTCTGAGTAGGAAACCTTGAGTCCTCTTAACGTGCCATTCCCAGCACATTAATCCATCCCACACAGAACAGGATCTGACAGGCAAAGGGATTCCTGCCTGCCCACTTGGAGCTCCCTTGCCTGTCTTTGTGCTACATCCACTAATAAAATTCAACATAAAAACTCAAGGATACATTTCCTGGCTTCTTTCTTTAAGATACTTTAATCTCTGACTTCTTTAGTTCACTGGTACCCACTACCACATTCTGAAGGTCAATATTTGAGTTTGACAGTCATACACTAAGGAGAATAAATATTTATCTTTGAATTTGATTTTCCCCTTCCATAATATATTTTACCTACCATTTTGAACCAGCTGCTGAAGATAAACCAGCAATTATAATATTAATATCTATTAATATTAATTGAGCACTTTCTTTTGCTTCCAGTATTTTTCAGTCTCTGAAGACCATTGCCTTTGAAATAATTCATTATATTGGTGGTATTTCTGCTGTAGTTAAATGTGACTCTACAAAACATGTGAAAAAAGTACCCAGGACTAAATGAAATAATTAAACTTTCAGGCCCCTAAAAATGATTCTCTAACCACAGATATATACAGACTATTGGGAATTATTGATTTCACACAACTAGTCCTGTCTAGTTGCAATAGGGACGGTTGAGTATTATTTTAGTTGATTTCTGCAAACATCAAGGCTTAGATACAACACTTAGGAGTGGATATAATCAATCTGAAAGAGATATTTTTTAGAAAAATAATTTTCTGAGAATCATTACAGAAAACTTAAGAGAAAAATAGCAAAACAAGAATGTTACAGAGTATGAATTTGGCATCAAGTAGCTGATGCAAAACTAATGAGCATATAATCCAATTTTGCAGCTTCTTCATTTTCAATGAAGCATTGAAGAAAAACAAATAAGAAAGTAGAGTCATTAAACACACTGAGACAAATTAATTTTTGTAAGCCACAAAGTACAAAGGAAACACATTATAGGTGAACTTGGTGTGCCCCTTTTTCTTTAAAAATAAAGCAAAATAAAATGGGTTTGAAATTGCTAATAAAGAGCTTCAAAAGAAAGACAGTGAGTTTCTAGCTCTGATTTGGTCTATCTTAATGTATTTGTAATTAAAAGTATAATACTGATTCAACCTGATTTACCCCCTTTATTTACCATTTTTTTCCTCTGTTTTCTGAACTAGATGTTCAATTGTGGATGTAATCCAATATTCTGCTAAATTTAATACATTAATTTCATTAAGAGATCTTTTCTAATCACTTATGAAGTTGCATTTATAGTATCAAAGACAATCAGGAAATTTAGTCAACCAGCTGCCATTATATCCTAGTTGGGCTTGGAAATTTAAAAAATACAGGTGCTTTACATTTGAATTAAATACAACATGTTTGTCTAAATAATCTTTAGCTAAAATAGTGTTGAATATTGCAACATTTTCAAGATGTGTGATATACATGCATGTGATATAATGCATTTATATCAAAAATACATTATTATTTTACTAAAAACAGATCAATAGAAAGAGAAATATTTTTCTAGGAGAATGTCAAAAAGGTGTTTCAATCTGCAATCCAATCCATACTAAAAAGCAGTAAGGAATCGTGTTTGGAAGAGAATAAGATGAGTATTTATAAATGGAAGAGCTAACAGAATTCTAGAGTGGGAGGAATATATTTATATTGCACATTTCCATGAAAGGCAGAGAACTTTGTCTTCATTATTTACATTCAGATAGTAAAGGCCATACAATGAACTGATTCCATCAACCTCTAGTTTGGTGATTTGTCTAGAATTATATGCTCCTCCTGAAATTATCTTTAGCTTTGTTGTTATTTAGTAATGTAATTTAATGCACAAAGTAAGAAGAGAAAGAGAAATAAGACCCAGGGACATGTAATATCCAATATTTCCTACCAAAAGATATTTTAGCTTTTAGTACCACAGGAAAATAGGTTTGGTTTTGATGTGTTCTGTTTGTGAATGATCACTGATGCAAAACTGTTAAAATAAGTCAGTGGAACAACCTACTACAGATAAGTGTAGTAAACTACAGTTTATGTGCAGCCTTATGAATGAAAACTTCTAGACATGAAGCAGAAAAAGGTGGAAGACGGCACGGTAAGACCAGAATCAGGAGTGCTTTATAATTTTAATGATTGCTGTGCTGCCTTTTGAACAAAAATCAACGCAACGAGCCTTTATAGTGCCTCTGTCCCTGGCAGGCTGTCCACGACCAGCAGCTCCCTGGGAATGCCCTCCAATGGCTCCGATGAGTATTTCCAGTGCACGAACCACGCCGAGCAAACGTTCCGCAAGATGGAGAGTTACCTGCAGCAGAAGCAGCTCTGTGACGTGCTGCTCATCGCCGGCGACCAGAAGATTCCAGCGCACAGGTACGTCCCCCAGGATGGGTGATGTGGCTTCATGACATCTCCAGCTGATGCCTTCCCTGCTTAGCTATGAGTGAGCAGTTGCTATAATTAGGACATCAACTAACTGGTGTGGAACAATCTGATGTAATCAACGTTTCATACCTCTTATTTTCATTAGAAAGAAACTCAAGTACAAACCGCTGGCATTGTCTGTCTTCCCTTCTTGCTGCTGTCACACTACAGCAAGATCAGTGAAGAAAATCTGCCTGAACAAGCACTTTGGGAGAAAATTAGATTACTAATTACTCTCTTAACTTTATTACTTGCTGCTGTAAGACTTGAATACTACGCTAAATATAATGTTTCTGTTGTGCACACTATTTATGACATAACAACACTGAATTTTCTGCCTGCTATTGAGATTAGGATGTCATTTGCTGTCCCAAACTGCTCTATTTCCAGGCTGGTTCTAAGTGCAGTGTCTGATTACTTTGCTGCCATGTTCACTAACGATGTGAGAGAAGCAAAGCAGGAGGAGATCAAGATGGAGGGAGTGGATCCCGAGGCACTGAAAGCTCTGGTGCGCTACGCCTACACAGGTAATTCTGCCTCCCTCCCTGGGATCTCCCAGCTTCTGGTTCTGAACTTATACAAACTTATTACATATATTTTTATGAATTAATATACGAATTTTCATAGAATAGTTTGGGTTGGAAGGGACCTTAAAGGTCATCTGGTTCCAATGCCCTACTGTGGGCAGGGACACCCTTTACTAGACCACATTACCCAGAGCCCCATTTTGGGAAAGGTTTTTCTCTAATCACCTTTATTTTTTTTTTTACTTAGGTTTTTTTTCAACCTAATCAGATCTAACACTGTTAAAATTCCAACAAAAAAGTTCCAGTTGCTGTATTCAAAATCCACCAAATCCTGTAAGTCTGTTAAAACATATGTTTAGAGGATCCTTCAGCAAGAAAGGAAAATGAATTTGTGAACCACAGGACACTTCTTTCCAGAGAAGAACTGGGGAGAGACAAACTTCCAAATAATGAAAATACAACGAAAATCACTTAACATTTTAATTTTTTTTCCCCCCTGTATGGAAACTGCACAGGTATCCTGGAGTTAAAAGAAGACACTATAGAAAGTTTGCTGTCTGCAGCGTGCCTTCTCCAGCTCTCCCAGGTTATTGAGGTGTGCTGCAACTTCCTCATGAAGCAGCTCCATCCTTCCAACTGCCTGGGGATCCGCTCCTTTGGAGATGCCCAGGGCTGCACAGAGCTCCTGAAGGTGGCACACACGTACACTATGGTAAGGGGAACAAGCTGGTTGCTTTCCAATTATAATTAGGGAAAGAAATATTCACTTCTGTTGTTTCCCTTTCCAGAATTTTGCCTTGTGTAAAGGCATACTTAGCAAACTTTAATTTGCAGTCTGAGTGGTACCTATTTCTGCCAAAAAATGTAATAGGGGCCTTAAAATGGCTATTTTCTAGAGTCAAACAGCAATGGACCATTCTTACGCTCTTTATTCCACACAAAGAAAATTCTAAAGCTGATTTTAAGGTGAGACAGATGTAAAAAAAGTCAAAATAAAGAACGTATTGGAAAGATTTGGAATGTTAAAAAGCAGCACATCCTTGACTGGAACATAATCCTCCTCTGGCTCAAAGCAAGAAATGAATATTCAGAGCGTGGGAAACAGAAAAGCGAGATAACTTGCTGTGAAACCAAATCGAGGGATAAATATTCAGGGCAACAAGATGTGCTATCACAGCTTCAAACACAAGAAGAATAGCAACTGCTACAGCTAAATAGATATAAAAAGAACTACTTGTTAGGAGACACATGGCAGCTTTATGCTTGAAATATTAGTGCAGTATGTCAAAACAAGTTTAGAGGCTCCATAATATGCAGTGCTCTCCAGCAAGAGATTGTACACGTCCACATGCTGCAGTAAGTGAGTGGTGTGTGGGGGTTGAGGGCACTGGTTGTCCTCTTTCCTGTCACAGTAATGAATGGTTTGTTTAGCAGCAATCTACTCTCTTTTTATATTTTAAGATTTGAGAAAAAGCATTTAAGATAGATGTTCACTCAGCCTGTCCATAACAGTGTTGTCCTTGCAGCTCCACACCTTTTTATACCAGCCAAAATGAGAAACTTCCCCCCTTTACTGTTGCCTCTCTTCCCCCAGCAGCCCCAGCACGAGTGTCAGCTGTAAGCATTTAAAATTGATGGGTCAGATTTCTGCAAAGCTGAAATAAAATCATATGCTAAGACTTAACAACCTAATAACTTAATAAGAGATCCTTTTTTGTTCCTATTTTTTTTAACCCTTTGGATCCTCCAGTCTTTCCTGGGAGTCAAACCTTTACTATTCTTTGAAACAGGGTGTCACAGAAATGGCGGTTGGGTCTGTAAGAACTCTCTAGTGTGAAGGATCAGGATGAATCTATGACACTCAGCAGCACTGTGCATAAGCCTTATATTGCTTCTTCCTGAAATCAACTTCTACCACCTCTAGAACCACCTCCTGCACCTTTCATGCAACACAGACCAAGAATGCTGCCATGAAACAGGACCTTGTGTGCCATAAGCCCACCCACCAAGTTTGCAGCTCCTGACAGCTTAGAGACAGAAGAGGAAATCTGCACCTGAAATCTGAAATAAATGTAAAGAAAATTTTCTTTCAAACCCTTGAAGCGAAATTACAAATAACTTTGGAGAATAAGAGATCACAATGCATAAACACACAAGTGTTGTGGAGGAGGATAAATAAAACATTCTGTTTTGTCTCATGTCAACCTCAACCACTTGAAAATGTGTACCTTAGGGAAAGTTGTACTGTAAATATAGAGACTGGTACATTTTTAGAAGATGATGAGCTATAAACACCAGACCCATTCAACAAAACCAGACACAATGGAGGCCTTCCCCTTCAACCACTTTGACCACTGATGTGAAGTATTAACAGTTTCCTGCCTGGTCTCTTTTTGTGCAGACAGAGCTGGTTATGATAAACATCTTGTGCTATATTTGTAACTAAGAATGGACTGGCCTTCCTGTCCCTATTCTCTGAATGTCACAAAATATTAAAGCAGGATATGCACAGTAGAGCAAAGTTGACATCTCCTTTAATCACTTCTGTATTTACATCTTCGAAGAGATACAGAAAGCAAAGAAACCACTGAAAACAAACAGCACATCAATCACTAAAATTTCTTCATCTGCCCTATTTCAATCTGGTTCCCAAAGAAGATATATTAATCCCAGGTGCAGAAATAGAAATTATATTTGAAATGCAGACATGAGTTCCTATATTCATTTTTTTGCAAGTAACTTAAGCCACCATCTCTCTTCACCAAATTTCTTTTTTGCCTTTGAATTAGAAAAGTAAGCACACTAAATAAATGTTAATATCAACTCTAATATTGTTGTAACTCAACTCTACAATATACTGTTTTTATGAAAAATAATTCTTTGTAAACTCTGGGGATTAAATACACATGGCCATTTCTGGAGCTGGTGACTTTTATCATAGCATTAGTTAAGAGAGCTCTTTGTTGGGACTTTTCCAAATTTTATTGCCCAAACAGTACTTAGAACAGTAAGTTGCTGTATTTTCTGCTACTAAGAGCAGATCTTACAGTCAACAGCTGGCACAGCTCGTTCCAAAAAGATTGGAAGGTTTCAATGTAATTGGCCCAAATCCTTTGAATAGAGGGTACACAGTTCTTTGAATGCCCACTTGGCATTCATTCTTAAAATACACATTATATGTTCAAAAGCTGCATATTAAGATCATATTGATGGACAAACCTGCCAGTCCCAAATCCCTAAGCCAGGACACACTGACAAGAAGCCTGACAAACACAACTATAGCATGGTAGTGTGGAAATGAACATTACTCTTCAGTTCTGCAAGAGTAAGGCAGCAAAAAACAACCAAGATCTCCCTTAAATGGCAGAAGGACATTTATATATTGCACTTCCCTATACTGTGAAATGGAACAGGAATGAAATATATGCAAAGCCTACATTATCTTAGAAAAAGCTATTTCTATGTGTGAAAATCATCAGTGCATTGAAATCTTCTTCTATTTTTAGGAGCACTTCATAGAAGTAATAAAAAACCAGGAATTTCTTTTGCTCCCAGCTAATGAAATTGCAAAGCTCTTGTCTAGTGATGACATCAACGTGCCAGATGAAGAAGCCATATTCCAGGCACTGATGATGTGGGTGAGGCACGACTTGGAAAACCGGCAACGAGACCTGGGAATGCTTCTTTCCTACATTAGACTGCCCCTGCTTCCACCCCAGGTATGAATATGAAGGGCTGGAGTTTTTTGGTGGCCTTTTTCTTCTCTCTTTTTTTTTTTTTTAAACTGCATAATCTATATATTTATAATTTTAAACACAGGTAAAGAGAAATCCCACGATGCGAGTGTAATTACTTGGCTCAGAATTACCTCTAAAAATGTCAGTGTGTTCCAAAAGCAGTTTTTCTTTGTTGGGTAGCAATAATAATAGTTTTCCTCTAATAACACAGCGACTTAAATACCATGCAAAGATAACTATTTAGATTTATCAAACTGCAGGACAAATAAAACCCACTGCTTATTTCTTTATTGCCATAGAAAGTGACAATACAAATGTAAAAGGGCCTAAATTATTGCTGACTATTCTGAGCACTGACATTACTTGTCCCTTCAGACTGAAAGAGACATTTCAGCAATGAAGTTCCAGAGGTGGACATACTGTTTTATAGAAAGGTGTCACTAAAGTATCTGTGTCACAGAAGAATTTTTATAACTCATCAGAAAGACATTCAGGAATTTCAAGACTGCCAGTAAGGTCACTACAGCCACTTTATGAATCTCCATGACTGGAGAAAGGAGAAATGGTTGGACTGAAGCTGCAAATATTCTACTTTGGATAAAGTAAAAAAGTACTGTACACACTTAATTTTAAATACAAATTGTATCTTCTAATACTCACAGAGATGCCCAGCACTCTGTCTTAGACTTGCTTACTCACACCAAGACGAGTTCTGCATTCAGAGGATGCAGTACTACATTTGTAATTTTAACTCTTTTTAAAAGTTAAAAGAAAGAGGTAGGAAAAAAATTAAACAAAGACATCATACTCAAAGATCTTCCCCCTCCACCTTTATATAGTTTTGCTTCATTAAAGGAGAGTTTCCAGCAAAGCTCGAGTGATGAACTTAAAACGAGTATTTCAAGCTACCAATACTTTTACTGCTGAAATACCTGCAATTTTAATGATTTAATCTATGTCAAGATCCTCACTTTTCACCCCTTAGTTACTGGCCGATCTAGAAAATAGTCCAATGTTTGCAGACGACCTTGAGTGTCAGAAACTTCTCATGGAGGCCATGAAGTACCACCTGCTACCAGAAAGACGGTCCATGATGCAGAGTCCTCGCACCAAGCCTAGAAAATCTACCGTGGGTGCACTCTATGCTGTGGGAGGTATGGATGCCACTAAAGGTAAGTTCAGGACTCAGTGTCATTGTATTAATTAACTGTATTACAGATATCCAGAGAATATATGACAATTGTTTGAATATTTCCCTTCATGAAGCAGCAATTTAGGGACGAAAAAGAGGAAAAAGCAAATCACAAAACAGCATCCTTAGTATTAGAAGTTCTTTCTCCTTGCAAGAATCTGAGGTTTGTAAATGATATATATATCTTGAAGTGCAGACTAGAGAAGTCTGATTCAGGTGGTGATTTTAAAATAAAGTTTTGTAGGAATTTGTGCATATAGTTGAAAATATTTCAAGATGAATTTAATGCTGAACCCTGTGGTCTATTTTCTGACAAAGTCAGAAGGCAGGAAAAACTTTTAAAGAAGAAAAACAATAAATCCAATAAGCATAACTAAACTACAGAGAACTCAGCTAATGCTTATCAATCCTTATTGTAAAATATAAATGGAAAGACTTGCATTTTTCATGAGTGGAACAATATTTGCAGCTTTTCTTCAAGACTTCATACACAGCTTTTTTTTCAGGTTTGTAGTTGAAAGGTAAATACTATAATTGTATTCCAGTTTTTATGATTTGATTTTCACAACTGCAATCAGGTTACAGCTTTACACATTGAACTATTCTCTTTAGAAGGCAGAATATTAAATAATTTTCTCCAGGAACCTTAACTTCAAACCCAGAGCTTGGAGCCAGAGACCTGTAATTAGTTTAAAGTCTTGCAGCTTGCTGAACAGTATTACTTTTAGCTGTGTGAGTTCACTTTTAATAGAATCACAAAGAAGTTAATCCATTTCATGGTTTGCAAAAAGCTGCTGACGATAGGTTTTTCCCATCTGAGATCTTGCAGAGCTGCCTCACTATCTCCATGCAATCAAATAAAGTGTGAAATACACATTCAGAACCACCACAACAGAAAAACCACTAATTCCTAGGACAATTTAGCAAAGTGAAGTTAACTGGAGCAATTAGTGGAGATTCATTAGTGATACTGAGTATTTAGGAATAAATAAAGTAATCTTTAAGCTAAATTCTACCAAAATAAGAGTCATATTTTCTAATGGGCTTTTCTTAGTTAAGGCTGTGCAAAGAAAGGGCTATTTCAGTCAACATCTGCACTTCCTGTTGGTGCCTCTTTTACTCCTTACCTTGGAATAAAGCCAATTGTTTGAACTTTTGCCTTTTGATGGGTAGGATGAACAGCACTTCCTCTCCTCCCTGCTGTCCTCTACAGCTCTGACTCACACTTTGAGCCTGTCCTGGATTGTAGGATAGAGGAAACAGCGACTAAAGAGACTGGGATGCACTGGAAAAACAGCTCTGAGGAGGAGCAACTTCCACCTCTGGCAATAACACGCTGTCTGTGATAAAGGCAGACACACCAGGTTGGGTGTTCCAGGCAATGCCAGGCTTTGTGCTTATCTCAGGTGGTATGTGAAGTCAAATCTCAAATTCAAATGATCAAAAGAAGATCAAAGACTTACTTTTGGGCTGGAATTTTGAAAAATGTGGATGTGCCTGAACCACATTAAGTTTTGAAACTTTCAAATCTTCCAGCCTCTGTAAAATTTACAGCCCACAGGGTATGTCTGAACACATTTATACCTTACTGCATTTCTCCTGTTTTTGAGTTAGTGTGTGAGATATTTCCTTTGAAGTGGAGAACTTTGGGGCACTCTCACATTAGCATAGAATAAATGAGAAGGAATCAAAGCGAAGAGGAGCAAACAGACTAACAGGATGGAAAGAACAGTCAAAGAAATCCAACAGCTCAGAATAAAGGATGACAGGAAAGGGGAAAAAGTAGAACTTTCTTTTATTGCAGATGGAGTTGGTAGTTTCTTTTCCAGTTTATTCATGTGCAAAAGCACGTAGAAGAGAGAAAAGATATCATGACATATCAGATATTTCTGGAGTTTAGCAAGTGATCTCTAACAGATCTCTAAACCAAACACTATCTTTTTATTTCAGCTTTATTGCATGGTTGTTTTGTTGTTGTAAATAATTTTTTAGCCACTAACTGCCTATTGTTATCTTCAAAATACTACTTTTCTCGTCTCAAATCCCAGTCAAAGAACAGGAAATCAGAAAACCTATTTTCCTTGTCTGGTTGCCTTTGGTTGAGCTGAATTTGAGCTCCAGGGTGCACTGGATGTGCCCCTGGGAATTGCCTCTCGTGCCTGGGATCTGACTCAGCCCTGTCCCTGCTGGGCTCTCTCAGCTCTCAGAGGAGCAATTACAGCTGCTGGGTGATGATGGGAGCCAGTGCATGGGAAAGCATCAGTTCTGAATGGCAGGGACCTGGTGCCTTGTGAAGGCATTACTGGAAGTTCAGTGGCCTGAAGAAATGGAAAATACAGCTTATATGTTACAGCAGACAAGCAGCTACTGCAGGGCTGCTGCAAAGGGGAACCTCAGGGAGGACACCTGTGGGAACAACACGTGTACTCGCACACAGCTCTGCCTGACTCCATCAGGAAAGGGAAAATACCCAACCCATTACTGAAGATGCATGTCCAGTTCCTCAGACAGACAGATACAAACCTTTTCTGATTTGGAGATCATAGAATCACAGAAGAGTTTGAGTTGGAAGGGACTTTGAAGATCACCCAGTTCCAACCTCCTGCCATGGGGAGGGACACCTTCCACTAGACCAGGGCCCTGTTCAACCTGGCCTTAAACACCCTCAGGAATGGGTAATCCACAACTTCCCTGGGACACCTATTCCAGTCTCTTGCCACTCTCACAGTAAAGAACTTTTTCCTAATATCTAATCCTAATATCAGTAATGGTTTAGGCACAAATGCCTAAACTCTTAGGTTAAAGAGTAGACTGTTGTGAGATACCATATTCATAAGGAATATTAAAAAAATCCCAAAACCAAATCACAAAATCCCTACTCTCATTATATTTAAATTAATAACAGATTTAACTTGTCTCTGAAGTTTTCAATGCTACAAAAAATTGCCATAACTTAATTCTCCATCTTCTTGCCCCAGCATATTCTCATAGATTTCCCCATCTTGTCTGCATGCAATTAAAGCTTCTTCCTCACTAGGTTCACATGAGAACTGAAGTTCCCGGGGAGTGACAGTAAAATTCCACACACAGAATTTCCATATTTTGTAATTTAATCATATTTTGTGCTGTGCTGACTGCTGGGCACAGCTCCCCTCACGGCTATCCCATAATACTTTTATCTCTGACAGGTACCACTACAATTGAGAAGTACGACCTCAGGACTAACAGCTGGATACAAATTGGCACCATGAACGGCAGACGGCTGCAGTTCGGGGTGGCAGTGATTGACAACAAGCTCTATATCGTGGGAGGCAGAGATGGGCTGAAAACTTCCAACATTGTGGAATGTTTCAACCCTGTCACCAAAGCTTGGACCATAATGCCTCCCATGTCCACACACAGGCACGGCCTAGGTAAGAGGTGCTCTTTGCAAATGCCTTACAGTGCACAGACAAATGGATTTTGGTTGACACAAACGCTGCTGGAATAACTTTTTAAAGCCTTGAATAACATGCAGAAATATTTGTGAAAGACATTTTTCAAAGACAGAGTTGTCTATCATCATATTTTATGACAGTGATATTAATTAGTATTCACCTGACACTGGTTTTCCAGAGTTAGTTTTGCTTGTAGAAAACTCCAAAAGCTAAGCAATAATGAAAATAATCAACTCTTCACATGATTTAATGGTCAAAAGATACATTTACAATACTATAACAACCTGATTTTAATTATTTTTTCAATTATGACTTGAGGTAAGCTCATATGTACCAAGCACCTGTGTAATTCAGGTCCACATTGCCCACAGTGAAGAAAACATTGCAGCATGGAAATAAGTACGACTTCACCAGTTTTAATGTTGTAATTACAAGAAGTTTTACAGAGTTCTGCCACAGCTTAGTATCTGTGGGTCTTTAGTGCACAATAATCCTTATTATGATTCAGAATGAAGGAATACTATGAATATGAAATCTAGAATTTATTTCTGGAACTATAAAAAATAAGGCCAAGTTTACAGTTGAGGAGACTAATGGAGAGAATATGATGATTTCTGAAGGATTTATATATCACAGTTCTTATGAAAAAGCTGGGTTCTTTAAAGTTTACAGAAATCATTTATAAGTTCAAATGACATGGAATATTTTATTGAATAATAGAGAAAGATTGACCCAGAATTATTTGGTAAACCCTTGTGGCCTACATCACCTTCTCCACTTCTTGGTGGGGTAAGTGTAATGTAGGGTTCTTAACAGCTAGTCCACAAAATTTATAAAACCAAATACTGGTAGGTAGCAAAGGGAAAGAAGACAAAACAGATTAAATAATTTTCATCGAAATCTTTACAATTACCAACTTCAGGGACAAAATTCTACTCAACAAGTAGGTCAGGGCAGTAAATTTGAGTGTCCAAAGCTTGGCTTCTCTTTGTGCATCAGCCTAGTTTGCAAAGCTCCCTCACACTCACAGCCCCTATTAACTTCAGTGTGATTCTGGGGAGAGTTAGAGCTTTTGAAAAAATCAGGACATGTATATTTAGGCCTGAAAGACAGATTTAGAAAACTTTTAAGCAGCCAGACTCCAACATTTTGCCTTACCTAACAAAGGGAACAAACAGCAGGGCAGCAGCAGCAGCTCCCAAAGGGGAGGCACCAAAGCCCTTCTCTCTGGAGAAGCACAATGGCACAGGATATGTCCACACAGAGCTTTGCAGACACAGCCAAGTTCACTCTCCTGGGCCTCAAGGACAGCAGACACCAACCAGCTTTTATCCAAAAGTGTACTCCTCTTAAAGGCATTAATGTGTTATGGTCCTTTTGCTGGCAAGGACAGCCAGCCACCCACCCACTCAGGCTTTGTGCTGGCAGGACTACAGAGCTTCAGCAGGCTCAGAATTAGGACAAATCATTGGTTTTGGGCATGTTTTTCATTGCCTGACTCAAATTTTGCCTTTCTTTAAATGAATAGCATAGTTTCTCATTTAGGGTCTCAAATTTGTTTCAGAACAAGGTCAGCAGAAGCGAAAGAGATAAAAGTCCAAGAGAACATCAGAACTAAAGCAGCTTTCCTCTAATCTTTTGGCAAAAGATAATGGTTATTTAGAAAACACGAAGTATTTTATCTTTGTTTATTCTGCCAAGTGAAAAGGCAGCTTTCAGATAGTTTAATACCAGCTGCAGTTGCTTATCTGCGCACAGGGGATTGAAGTATGAAGACACTACTGGTCACTGAAATGATGAGATAACTTGTCCCTAATTCTATCTTTTAAGGAGTAGCAATGCTTGAAGGACCAATGTATGCTGTTGGTGGCCACGATGGGTGGAGTTACCTCAACACTGTGGAGAGATGGGACCCCCAGGCACGGCAGTGGAATTATGTGGCCAGCATGTCGACCCCCAGGAGCACCGTGGGGGTTGCAGCATTAAACAGCAAGTATGTCAACAGGAAAACCTCTCTTTGCATTTTCACTTGCTTCCTTCCTTGGAAATGCAGTCTCTTCAATTTGCTTTTCCATCTTATAGTAATTAATGGCCTCAAGAAAACAAAGAGAAAACACAATGCACTGAAATAAGAGAGGAAAGGTTTTTCCTCTGCTGCATGGTAAATTGATTTCCAACTTGTAGTCATGTTTTAAACATATTTCAGACCTTTTAAGTTACAGCAATGTGAAAATGTTATTACATGCATATCAGAGTTTTACCTAGAACATAACTTATGGGGATACAGAATCAGCTACTTTAAAAAATATTCCAAATTTATATTTACACTTTGAAACCAGAGTGTCTAAGGAAGTGCCACTTGAAAGAACGTGTACAGAAATGAAGTCATTCCTCTGTCATTTTGCATCTCCTGCATGCATCTACAACTTTTAGATACAAATTCACAGTCAAGAATAATTTTTAAAATGTTAAGGCTGTATGGTGTGTTTAAGGGAAGGAAGACAAGTTTATTAATTAGGTATGGAATAAACAGCTCTCTGTAAATCTTATCCTACCCAGATTTGTTCTTCCTCTGTTAAATACACTGAAAATGTGTGTTAATGTATTTAAACACTCTCTTAAGATGCTAAAGCCTTTCAAGCACTTCTGTATGGTAGCAGACATCTGTGTGAATCTACTGTGCAACCTGTACTGAACAGTGTTACACCTTGTTGTAAATCCTTATTTGAATGTAGTTGTGTTTCAGAGTGAGGAAGAACAATTTCCAAATCAATGCCTATCAAAATTCTATTTTTCTTCTTCAGTAGCACAGTCTCGTACTGGAAATACAAAAGCCTTGTGAAAGACCCCTATGTTAGAAAAGATGGCTTGAACCAACCTTCCTTCTTATTTAAATCTGTGGGAAGCTCTTAGCAATGACAGTTTGTAGGGGTCAGGAATGCCACAGATACAGGCAGAGAATTGCATTTACTTTGAACATCTTTCACTGGCTTCCCTGATCACTGTAAATTCCAGAGAAAGAGGAGGATAAAGAGCAGAAACAGAGTTGTCAGCAAAGGGATATTTGTAAATGCAAAACTTCTTGACATACAGGTCAGGATTCTGCATTCAAACAGGGCATGACTCAAATCTTTAACTCCCAAGTCCAAGAGAAGCAGAACCACCTTTCCAAGTCCCTGCTGTACCTCAGAGGAAATGTTCTCAGCAGAAACTCCACCAGAAACTGTTGGTACCTTCCACAGCAACATGCAGGAAACCTCTTTGTCAAAGAGGAAATCCAGCCCAAGCTTGACTCTGTTCTCAATCATTCCCGATACAAAGCTGTCTCCAGCCTGGCTGAAATCACGTCTGTTAGTCTAGTGATGTCATTTCTGGCATACCAGGAGATCAAATGTCCATCACTCAGTGGTCTAACCAGGCAGAATGCTTCTCCTTTTCCTGTTGCCCTAAGACTTTTTCTATTCAGCTCCACCAGAAAAGGCTTTACGTTTCTGTGGAGCAGCACTTTTGGATCAATTAGTGGTTCATTGAGAACATCAGGCAATAATGTTATATTTAGGCTTTTCCTTAGAGAAGGGGAAACAATACCATATTTATAGACACATTAGAGAAAACAAAGAAACTCAACCAATCTGTTTGTATATACAGCAACTTCCTCTCCCTGTGAAAGCTGTGTAAACAAGCAGTCAGTATCTAATGGCATGATGTGAAAAGAAAACAAATAAAAGCCTCAAGTTTTGTATGGATCAGGCAACAAACTGCACAACCAAACTCAATTTTATCAACTGAACATCGGGAGAGAGAGCTGGGAATTTTGTATTATTCTAGCAGTGGTCAAGAATCTTCTAGTTAAAATATGGAGCAGAGTGGTTTAAAAGTTTTTTCAGTCACTGGAATGAAACAGGAACTTCTGAAGGAAAATTCAGATGATCTGGTTTAGGTGACTTATTCTGGGCCAGTCCACTGTTCCCCAGGTCTCTAAGTAGTTGTAATGAGTAAATTCAATTTAATGGCAGAAAATAATAACCAGTGTTTGAAAGGGAACATAAAAACCAGCACATCTGAACACATCTACTGTTACATCCTATCACAGTCCAGCAGCATCCTGGACACCTTGAAACCACAAAAAAATTAAGGCCTTGTAAAATTCATTGACAGAAAGCCACAACCCCCCCATGTTTCATAATGTGGGTTTCCACAATTAATTCCTACCTGTTGTAGGAATCATTTGTTTACATCTCCAGTGGTTTGCTAAGTGTCTTTGGACTGAACAGACAAGATGGTGCCTGGATGGTACTTCCTGTCCAGCAGTTTTTCTTAAATACAAACTTTGGGGAAAACATATTTAATATAATTTTGATATATGTTTTTGAGATCTATTCTTATCATTTAAGTTCTTTTATGTATTAACAGCACAGGAAAAACACTTAGTGTGACACTAAGATGTCAAATACTCCATGAGCCCATGCCAAGGAATATTATCCATATATTTCAAGCATATGTAGTGTCTTTCAATTCAGTTCCTTCTGTGCCTCACTTTTAAAGAAGCTGACATGCATTTTTAAGCTTAATTTTCACATGTGACTGCTTGACCATTTGCACAGAAAATGGAGAACATAACTCAGTTCAAATAGCAAAAAACTTTTACAAAGAAAGTTCCAGAGCGTAGCTGTTGGAGAGCAAATAATGGGGATAATGACAATTTGAAAGTGTTCTGAATGAATTTAACCCAATAAAGTTCCTATTAAAATAAGAGGCTGAAGACTAAAGCTGTTTGCCTGTTTGTGTTTTTATCCCAGACTCTACGCTGTTGGAGGACGAGATGGGAGCTCCTGCCTGAAGTCCATGGAATGTTTTGACCCACATACAAACAAGTGGAGTTTATGTGCCCCCATGTCCAAGAGAAGAGGTGGAGTCGGTGTTGCAACCTACAATGGGTTCTTATATGCTGTGGGAGGTCACGATGCACCTGCTTCCAACCACTGCTCCCGACTTTCCGACTGCGTAGAAAGGTAAGGAATGTTTTTTGTTTTTTTTTTTTTTTTACATTCCAGGAAGGAAATATAGAATAAAACCTCTTCACAATTGGAATGCTATGTGTGCAAAAAAACATATCCTGCTTTTTAAAAACAATATTTGGAGCAGAACGACTGGTTTCCAATACTGTAGTGAGAACAAAAGAATTAAACCTCAGAAGCAAATTCCCCTCAACTCCCCCCTTTTGCTTCAGCTGACCAAGAACCAGGCAAAGGCAACTTAAGTATTAAAAAAAACTCAACATGTGATCTTTCTATTCCTCAATAGAAAGTGCCAAAACCAACCTAAACCCAGTGTACCCTATATTGTAAGAGTTAAATGCTTTACAGTTGTGTTTTCCTCCAATAATTTGCTGATATTGATGGTAAATTTTACAGTAAAATTATTATCACAGGCTGAACAGGGAGTACTCACTACACAGGTATTTTCTGATGAGGAGACTGATGAGAAGAGTCTTAAGAAAAATGCAAATTCTGGACATTTCTTTTGGGAAGTGTTGTGTTTTAAATGTTGCTTTGGCACGTGGCACATTGTAGGAGGATAGAGAACACTTGAGTCCTGGGTGAGAAGGGAACAGGATGAGTGAGGGCAACTCCTCTGGCTCTCAACGGGCCAGGGGTATCCACTGACACTCCTGTGTCATTTGGGGACAAAAGATGAAAACTGAGAGAGCATCCAACCCCCTGGTGTGAATAAAGTGGATTCTGTTCTCAGTTAGATGGTGTAAAACAGGAACTACCCTGGAATTCACTTCAATTGACATTGGAAGTTGACTGAGTAGATCAGAAATAAAATCCACACTGATGTAAGATCCTGCCATGCATTTTGTGTGACAAACTTAGGTCCACTATACGAGGTGCTTAACTTCTTTTGCAGTGAAATTTTCTGAAAACATTAGCTCTGACAAGAAAGAGAAAACCAAAAGCTTTATGGAAGAAGGAAAAATAATATATTGAAATTAACTTCGCTGACTCAACTGGTGGCCATGTTATCATTCCCTCGGGTCCCATTTATGCTTAAAATGTATTGATTGCTTAATGGGATTGAAATGGAGAGACTGCAGAGCAAAAAGTGAAAACATGGGCATTTTCCATGGGCTTGAAGACCCCTCTAGTGGCCGAATTAAATATTGACTCACATAACGATTCTACTAGTTCCCAGTATAAACTGAACTGCAATACAGGAGAAAATAAGCAAATAAAAATAATTTAAATTTCAAATGTGTTTTTATGATGTATTTATCTACATTTGATCATCAAAAATTTCTAGGTATGATCCTAAAACAGATGCTTGGACAACAGTGGCCCCCCTGAGTGTCCCTCGGGATGCAGTTGGGATCTGCCCTCTGGGGGACAGGTTATATGCCGTGGGGGGGTACGATGGCCACACCTACCTGGACACTGTGGAGTCCTACGATGCCCAGAACAACGAGTGGACAGAGGTAATGGGAAGAATCACCTCGGAAATAGCAGGAATTCCTCCTGCAGCAAGGAATAATTCTGTCCAAATAACCGACAAAACTAAGTTGCAAAGTTATCACTGGTGTTGAGAAAAATGACATATCAGGATGCAGTAATACTGCATTGGGCTTGAATTAAATGTCATTGCCTGTCTTGTGAAAGAATTGGATAAAACTTTTCAGACTAAGGGGTGGAGGCTGTGGAGGCTGTACATGGGTGAGTGAATCCTGTTGCACAAATCATTTGGGGCTTTAAGTGCTTAAATTTGCCATGGCTGGAGCTGGTGTGTGTTTGCCATAAGTGGTGTCTCCTGGAGACACTTTCAAATTTTCATATTTATGATTGTCACAATTGAGACCAGGAGGAAATATCTAACGCTTTGTAGTTTTAGGTATTTTTGTAGCCACACAGTCTGTTGTTTTGGAGCATAGAACAAGAAGGTCTTTTACACATGTTAACAGCAACACCACCACCCTACACTCCTGTAACTCTCAGCACTTACTGAATTTTGTCAAAAAGCCCAAATAGTGTTTTTTAGAGCCCTGTGTAAATCTAATTTTTTTTTAGTATTACATCAATTTGAATAAACAAATTGTTTTCCTTATAACCTGGAAGTAATTTCTTCTTCAGTCCTATGTTTCCTCCTTTTTGTTTTTCTTTTCTCTTTCCATTTTTAGGAAGTTCCTGTCAACATTGGAAGGGCTGGAGCATGTGTTGTTGTGGTGAAGTTGCCCTGAGGACTATAAATATCCCAAAACTAAAGTGAGTGGAGTTTCAGAAGAAACATTTCCAGAGAGCAGCACAGACTACACACATCTCAGTAACCCTCTGCAACAGACAATAACTGAGCCATCTATTAGAGCACAAAAGTGTCTTCCTGCATCACAAAAATTGAACAGTTCTGCATAACTGAATTATTTTATTATGCCTAAAACAAAAAATCCAGTAACATGTTCAAATGGTTCCTGTTTGTTAAAAAAGTGTATCTGTTATTTATAAAATGCAGTAGTAAAGTGAGAAACAGGTGTATAAGATTTCATAAACTTTTTTTCCTTTCTATGTTGGCAGGAATGAAAATGTTTATAAAAAGAGCTTTTATATTTTAAGCAAATGAAAATGACTGAGAAACACATTCAGCAGAGAACTGCACAGAAGGAAATATTTGCTCATAAATATCACTGGCAACAGAATATTCTCTACAGAGCAGCTTAATTTCTATATTCAGAAATAAAACTACTAAATTAACTTTAAGATCAAATCAGAGAAGCATAGAATTGGTTGTTATTTACCATCCAGCTTTGGTAGTACTGTGTACAAAATATCCATTTTTAGCAGTATATTGAATTGAATAATGCAAGTTAAGAAATAGTAGGGCTAAGGTACCTTCATGCTATTAAATATGTGCCAACAGAAAGAAATCTCTTTTGTCAAAACACAATGCTGATATAATTTAAAATATTTTCACTGTGCACAGATATGTGATATTTTAATGCTGTTCTGGGTGTCAGGTTATTCCTGGATTTCTCTTTGCCCACAACCATCTGTCAGTATGTGCTGAACTAATTTGACTATTCTTGGGATAATAACCATGCATTAAACTTTAAAACAATCACATAATTACATTCCTTGAATATAACTTACAAAATGAAATTTTTATATCATATTGATATGACAATCTTTGACCTCAGCTGAAGATTACCAGCTTTCTCTCATGTACAGTAGAAATATGGTAAGGAAAAAACCACATCCACTGTGTGACATTATATACCACTTAGATAAACATGTTTATGTTTTATCTGAAATTAGGGGAATGCTAAGAATCAAGATTAAACGAGAAAACACCACATGATATTCCACATGCATGATATTTTCTTTTTGTGTGCCAATTTCTAAGGAAGGTTTTGATTTGTTTTGCATTAATTTCATTTTATATATATATAATTTCAAATGCTGAAAGTGTATTTTAGAAAAAGAATGTATGTAAGATATTCTATGCTGTAAAGCACAATACTTGGTCAGTATCCACCTTAGTGTTTGTTATGTTGTTCTTTTGTCAGAAAATTCAGGACAGAGATGAAAAATCTTTGAATGTGTAGAGTAACTTTCCTGATAGAATACTGTGTTATCAGAATTCAGCAATATGCTATTTTAAAGACTTTATAGTATTAAGCCTATTGAATGCCTCTAAAGATGAAATGTCATAAGCATATTTATAAAAGGAAGAACATTTTTAACTTTAAAAATGAATTATGTTTATATATAGCATGCTACATTCAAATAAAATTTACTTTCTCTGCTAAGAAAATTTAGACTACATTTTAACAACGTTGTGGTTTTTTTTTTCATCCTTTCAAAACCAGGAAACAGAGAGGGATCAATCTCATTTTGTACTTTAAAAGAGCAAAAGATCCATAAAAACCCCTACTGACCAAATGGGGAACAAACCCTAAGCCAGCTCGTGGGTCATGGGTTCCAGAATTCCCATCAGAGAAGGAAGGCACTTTGATTTCCCATTAAATCAAATCTGAAGCAAACACAAGGACCCAACCACCAAACTGACAGTGAATCCCCACAGTAAGACCTTTGGGAATTCAGGATGGATGTTAAATTTCTCTCTCCCTCATCCTGTCCAACCCCCTACTTAGAACACCTTTTTGCAGCAAACATTAACTTTTAGCATTATTAATAAAAAATCCATCATTTTTTCTCTCTTTGCTGCCATCCTGCTTCAATCATGCAACAGCCACGTGCACCCTTTCATAGAAATAAGGATTTGTATGGACAGAGAGAGAGGGTCACTATTATTTGCCACTCAGGCTCTAAATCCTGCTTTTCTCCTGTTCTCCTATAAGAGCACATCCCTGCTGCCAGGAACCAGTGCAACATCATATATTCTACTCTTGTTTGGAAAGCCCTGATATCAAATGCCCATTTTTAAGACTCTAAAACACAAATTATACAAACAATGTACAACTAATGTCAAGATACATGCAAGAGACACATCAAAATAGACACTGGGAGTCTGGAAATACCAGCTGGGAATCAGGTTGTGCACAGGCTGTTTGAAGCTGTTGATATTAAACTTCATTTCAACATGTAAAGAGTAAGAGGAATATTTCACACTCAAAACATGAATTAATTCAAAATAATCTATTTTAGGATGAAACCCTGACAAGAACTATGACAAGATGAAATATTAAGTGTTAGAAAACATAAACGTAAAATTTGAGCAGATATTTGAATTCAAGCAACGAAGTGACATGATTGAATTTTTTACAGAAAAAAGTTCCTTGGTGGTTTTAGTACTGAAATTTGTTTAAGGTTTTTGTTTTTTTTCCCTTATTATTTGTACAACAGTGAAAAATCACGTGAAAGGAAACTAGCAATCCACAAAAGGAAATCAGACACCTAACAGGGAGATGAAAAACAAGAAAAGTGGAGAGAATTGGAAGATGTTTAGACATTATTAGGTGAGAGGAAGTGCTGGAGATATTCTCTGATGAGGTGTCCTGCCTTCCCATTTCCTGGTTCTCCAAACGTGAGTGGGTGCAATAGTTGTGCAGCATCTTTGCTCAGTGGACCCCTGACAGCTGCAGCACATCTGGCTGGTTTGACAGGGTGACAGGGAGCCATTCCCAGGGGCACCCATTCCCAGAGGGAGCCATCCCCTCTCATCCCAACCTTGCACTGCTCTGGGTTTCTTATCAGGACTCTTGCTGGAACAATGATATTATCTGTGCTATTTCTTCTTTGCCCAAATCTTGGCCCAAAGAAGATTTGAGCCCCAATCTTATTTGCCCATTGTATTTTCTTGCCTTTTAAGTCCTGGTCCTTATAACACCTTTTTTCCTCTTTGGTCTGGGTGATCTCTACATGAACTGCACCAGCAATGATACTTTATATAACACAATGTGTGGGGAGCAGGGACACCACTTACCTGCAAAATCAGTTCTAGAAAAGATTAAAGATGCAGCTTAACCACTGTCATGTCTCTATCTACCAGTTGGAGATATTTAGGCCAAGAGCATAAGAACCAACTAGCCCAGAAAAATCCCTTTATCAGTGATACTTTCAGCACTGCAACTGGAGCATTCCTCATAACACAGTTACAAGGCAGGAAAACTCTACTAGAGCTATTTACAGCTGTCACAGAAAAAATAAATTGTTTCTCTTATATAGAATAAATATATTAGGGAAGGATTTGGGCCCAGTTATTTCAACACACAGATTAGTTAACAAGCTAAGACTGTTCTGGATACTCTCTTCACTAAGCCAACAAGATACATAGAAATTTGAAGCATATTTGAGCTCCCCAATCAATAGTTTTGGTTGCTACCTTCTCTTTTTGTCCCTTCTTGGCTGAGGAACTTACAAAACCAGCTTTTCTGCAGTACAGGCTCAATTGGTTGAATTGCAACAAGAGATCTTTAAGGTCCTTTCCAACCCTAACAATTCTAAGAGTGAAAAGAATCTTTTAACACAAAAAGGGACATTTGGTTTTTGTGTCTGGAAGGATTGTCCAAGGTAATTTCCTGGAAGGGAATCAGTAAAGTGTCACGTGGGGCTAATCCTGTCTCTTCCTACATGTGTGTTTCTGTACAATGTCATCACACGATGTCATTTCTTGGCTTCCCACACGACCCCAGACTCAGAGATGAGGTGCATGATGCTGAATAGATCCTAAATACCTGGGTTTCAGTATCTGACTCCTCAAAAGCAACATAGTTCACTGAAATTACCTCATTTTCTCTGACCTCAGACATCACAAAATTTGCATGTTAAATAAACTGCAATGAATTTATTTGTACATTTAAGAGTGAGTCCTTCCCACGGTGAATTTTCTTATTAATTAGAGTTAATTGCTGAAGAGGTTAAACTGAATTTCTGTAGTGGTCACAATGAGGTAGCATTTCTAACAGATTGTATGCTGAGAGTACCTGCAGTTGGTATTTGAGCCTCACCTCTTACTCCCCATCTCTTCTTACAAGGAAAGGGGGGAATTTTATCAGAGCAGAAATTGTTCCACTGCACTTCCTCACAGAAAGAGGCAGGTCTGCATTTTTTTCCCCCAGTAAAGCTGTATTCTTTTTATCTCTGAAATCCCTTCTGACCTCCTCTCCTGCCAAAGAAACCTGACAGCAAAGTGCTGTGTTCAACCACTCCTGCTTTTCAGTAAAGCTCCACTACATCATTCACACACAGAGTCCTTAAAGGCTCCACACCTTTTCTTCCTCAGATCTACATCCCTGGGGACTTTTTGCTCCACTGCAACTTTAAATATGCAAAGATAACTAAAAAACTTGTCCTCTTGTACACGAATACTTATGGAATGTAGAGAAGAGGACGGTAATAAATTCACCAGCCAACCATACATGACTAAGAAAATATATCCATCACTCATTGCTTGGACTACTCACTTGGGAATGATTGCCCAGGAATGATCTTTTAAATATGATATTTTAAGTATAGATTCATCTTTTACAGTTAATATTAAAAAAAATATATCTGAAAGTGTGTTAGGAAGTTTAATATAAGAAACTTTTTGTTCCCCTTCTTCTTTTTAATGAGAGAAAATCTGTTTTAATTTAAGTCAAGGTCCAATAAAGCCTCAGTTTACATGAATTGTAAGAAAATACTCTAAGGTTTAGACCAAATAATTTATGCAAAATTGCAATATCCCTGTAAGGTATTGCCAAAGGTATCACCAAAGATATTACCCAGAAAACATTTTTAATAATAAAATTAATGCATAAAAGAGGAACAAAAATAAAATAGGCAAAATGTAGAGTATAATTTTTAATTTCTTGCATAAAGCAGTTTTGCTAAACCACAGTCTCAACTGGTCAGTGCCAGATATTTTAGAATTGCATAAACCAAGGGCCGAATGGCCTATACTCAATATTATTGGAACTTGTCCAACATTTCTTTACTTGGTGCAGTAACATGAGATCATTTGATTGAGAGGGTCACACACACTACATTTTCTACATAGGATTTCTCATTGTGAATTCCCTCAGGGTTAATTGAGGTTTGCCCATGAACTTTTCAGTCAAGGCAGAAATGAACGTCTTAAACACACCCCCACATCTTAATAATTCGAGTGCTCTTCCTCAGCAAGTAGGATACAACTTTTCTCATCATGTAGTGCTTGGAAAGTCAGGTTTTGAGCACCGAAGTTTGCTCCTATTGCTTGAGTGTACAGTGAAACCCTGAATGAGCTCAGTTGCCATTCAGGGGCTGCTCAGAAGGTGGTGCTGTGTGACAATTTTTAGAGAATCCTGGCTCTTTCTAAGAGAACACGGGTCTACCTTGTAGTAATATTTATCTTTGAAATATAAATCAACTGTTTATTACTCTCAGGAGCCCACTACACTTGTCAGTGGAACTGCCTTATGTAAATTTTCACCACGTGCACAAACACAGACACTGCTGACCTCCTAAGAGCAGTTTTGGAATAAAAGTTACTGAGTCACACCAAAACCCCTTCTGTAAATATTCCCAAAACCACAGCTGTTATCACTAGTCCCGTGCCTGTCCTGGGGTTTTGGCACATTGAAATCAAAAATTGCTTTTTTTTCATTTCCCTGAGTGCAAATCATGAAACCCTTTCCTTTGGCTGCAGAGGTTCAGGGTGAAAACCCAAATGTAGGGGCAGATGGTGGAAGAGAAACCTGTATTTTCCAACTGGTTCATTAGCCCCATCAATTAGCCAAACCACCCTCCCCTGACCACCCAGACATATTTAAGATGCAGTCCTTGACATGGGGTATAATCTATAAAACTCTGCCTTTTAGAAAACATACAAGATACCTACATGGATGTTAAGACTGTAAATATAACGTGTTTTTTCTTCTGTTTCCCCATTTTCCATATTAGGATAGTTATGAAAGGGAGCCAGAAGTAAAAACAACAAGCTTAACACGAAATACAATGAAATTTCATACAGTCCTAACATGTCTTTCTACAAGGAAAAAAAGCAGGACATCATCTTTCCTCTGCAGCAGGGACTCCTCCCAGATATTGGATGCAACTTTTCCAGGATTAAACAATCTCATCTCATCTCTCTGTAAAACACTGAGATGCAACTTGCTTTCATGTATACTTGTCCCTGTCACCTCAAGTTAATATATAGTCTAGTGATACTGCTTCCAGAATTCAGAAAGAGGTTCTGAAGCACAACATTAAAAAATTACAGCTTATGAAATATTTCTTACTGAAAATAGAGAGCAGTTTACAACCAGCTTTATGCAATTTATAAGATAGCTCTAAATATACATAATAATTTAAAAAATGTTGGGGAAAGTGAAGTATTACATCACTTGAAACCAACCCTTTCCTCTGCATACTTTAATTGAAGGGATAACTGTTCCTGACTGATTTCTGTCAACTCAGGGTAAGTCTGAGCTCAGAGAGTTTTGCCTCTATCTAGAGAAGCAGAAACACCACAAATATATCAATAATCTGTTATGAACTACCAGTATTACATGGCAAAATTTGGTTTTGCTTTTTCAGGACACCCACTTCCCACCAGAGACATTGTCTCAGTAATTACAACTGTGGGACAAAAGAAACCCCTAAAGTAAACCTCTTTATTTCTGAGGTAGAGATGGAAAGAGAGTCAAAAATCCAAATGGATTTATTGTCTCAGCTGCCCAAACTGCTCAGTCTCCAACTGGTCTCTTTCAAAAGCTGGAAAGAATATTTGGATGCAGCTCTTTACATAACCAGTCCTTCCCTCCCTCCCATCACTAAACAGGAGCTTTCTTCTAAAATTTGGAAGCATCTTTTCCCTAGGGACTATTCTGTGCATTACCCACTCCTTTATTCTCAAAAAATACATACAAAAATATCTTAAAAACAAAAAACCTGCCCTCAGATTCCCTAAACCCCTACACAATAATTACTTGCCTTTCCTATCTTGGAGTTTTCCTCCTACAGCTTTAGCTCAGTGGTTATGTTACACTCCTCACATGTGAAACCATGCATGAGAAAATATTTCCAGTTGTCAAGAAATCAGTCCAACTAGGAGCAGTTTTAATTTCAAGCATTCAAATGTAAGTTAATCTTTCTTAAAATAAAGATAAAATCAGCACTTCTAGATGAAAATAAAAAAAAGCCAATGTACAGCTACTGAACAACTGATGATAATTGAAAAACCACATTCTGCCCAAGGCGTTTCTGATAAGAATTGATTATCAAAGACCTCATTAGTTTCTTTCACTCTATACTGTTTGTATTGAACAATAGTAAATAAAAAGTCTTGTGATGATTGTGTCTTTACACCCTTAAGTATTACATGACACTCAGAAAAACATGTGCTGGAATGATTCAGTTGGGGAAAACAGAGTGCCATATAAAGAAAAATTCATTTTAATCAGGCTCAGTAATCAGGTTCTTTTGTGAAAACTGGGGCCTGCAGCTGCTAGATGGAATCAAACATGCAGCAAAAATAAAGAAAAATCACTATGGCACATTTTTCCCAAGCAGTGTTGTACACACTTCATTAACAATATTCTGTAAAACTGAGAAAGATTTCAGAGAAGAGGTTGAGAGCCGAAAGAGACAGTACAGAATAGGTAAAAAAAAACCCAAACAAAAATAAACTAGAGTGGATGGATTAGAAATTCTCTGAGGAACTTGTCAAATTTCATTTCATCTTTTAAATATAATAAAATACAATATAAAAATCTCATTTAATGATTTACTACAAGAAGTAAAAAGGACTGAAGGAAAGTAGAAGCAATGAAGCTCTAAGTGTATACAGGAGTATTTGCTACCGATTTTTTTCCTGTTTTCTTCCTGCAAACTAAATCATTTTGTCAGATCAGAAAGCAACATGGTGTTTGGAATGTGTTTCACCTTATACTTGGTATCTTAGAGATGAAAATTGTGTATATATTCACGTTTCAATTGTCTAACACGCAGATACAGCAATGGAGTTAAAATGCAGAGTGACTAAATGCCAAGAGGTTTTTATTTCATTTAGCAACAGATGATTGAAGGGCCTTAACTGATGCTTTCATGACACTTTCATGTTCTCATGACTTCTAAATAAGGGGGAAAAGAACACAATGAACCAAATGGCAAATGAGCTATGGTGGAGTTCTGGCCTATTTACCAACACTTGAGGTGACGGTTCTGCATCGTTCACCTCTAATATTCAGATTACATTCTAAGATAAACAGCTACAAAGGAAGGCTAAAGCAGGCTATGCCTGCTTTAAACTCTTAAATATACATGCAATTTTTAAAACTCCAACCAACAAATTCTTTCCAGCACAACCCTGCAGTTTAGACACTCTTAGAAAACAATTCTTCCATCAAATGACTTTATAAATCAACATACCAGTCATCTGGCAAAAGAGAATAAATCAATGGCCCTGTTCTGAAATGCTTCTGCAAGGTAAAATTTGGAAAGGTCAGCAACTGCTGAAGATGATCTTTACAGTCCCAATGGGGGATTTTCTCAGCACTGTTGGTTGGTTATTCAGTTCACTGGAACTGAAGACTGGTGCAGTGAGTTCTTACCACATGTAGAACCAGCAAGGCACTGTTCAGAAAGAGTTAAGTGTGTTTCAACACAAAAATATGCTTGTCTTTTTTAAATTCTGTGAATAATTTGGTCAGTCTATAATCCATATTCTTTAATTACTGACAGTGAAGTCAGGCTGGAGAGCTGGATGGGGCTGATCGGTCCTTAGAGGTTCTTGGGAAATATTGAGAAAGTTCAAGAAAGGCCACGTTGGTCTTTACATTTGTTTCACTGTGTCTGCAGTGCCAACAGGCCCATGAAAAAGGTGCTTGGGGACTACATTTAGGTCTGCTGGAGTCTAATGGCATCACTGGGAATGCAGGAGAAAAGGAATCAAACCTGCACTGCCTGTGAAAGACACAAAGATACACCAGACAAAGCTGGCCCAAGCAAAACCAAAGTTCTCTATTTTCAGAGTCTTTACTTCAGGAAAGCAGCAGAGGTTCTAAGTTTCAGATGGAACAACAGCAAGATATTAAAAAAATTAAAATGAAACTCTATTGCAAAGAATTTTCACACTCCACAAAGAATGTTTCTTTGGTCTTGGTCAGCTCTAAAAATGCTACAGCCTACAAGGGAAGGAAATCTCACAGTTCAGTGATGACATATCATGATGTCATGCTGTGATGATACAGGTTTTAATACAAACCCCAGAACGTACCAATAAACCACAATATTAGAGTAAAAACAGTAGGATCTGACCTCTGGTGCACCAACCTTATAAGTGGCCACATATGACTGGACATAAAGAATGGAGCAAGCTCAGTAACTAAGTCAACATCTCCCCATCCTCTGTATTGGGATTTCTCCTTTTGTACACAGTAATAACATAACAACACCTCTAAATAAACCTATAATTTATCATTTAGCACATGGAATTCTGTTAGATTTACAAGTCTGTCTTCATAAGGATAAACATTTTTCTGCAACCCCATAAAGGTTTTAGCACATGTAGCCTCGAAGGGAGGTTACTGAAGCATTGCACGTGTGATTTGTATCAGTTCTTTCTGCCTATTGCACAGAAAAATAATTGCAGCTTAATAGACTTCCTATGAATAGCATAATTTATATAGTGTATAACTTTTAACGTAGCCTTAGGTTACTTTTAAAAAAAGGTAAATTAAACATTTTAAACAGTAAAGATTGTAAGCAAATGGAAGCATAATTCAAAGCTGGAGAAGGGTTATGCTATTCGTTGGGTACTGAAAGGCACTAATTTGCATTTCGGTAATCATTAATAGGGGTTATGAGGTGTCAATTATGTTCCACGTGTGACCTTTTTGGTTTCTAGGTAATGTACCTCAATTAATTGGCTGTAGCATCATAAAGCACATTTTCAGTGCACCATGACTGTGAAAAGCAATAAAATTCTGCCTCTGCAGCTGAAGTATGAAATGCACAACTGACCTTAGCACTTAGCAGTAGCTCACTGATGCTCCTGCAGACCTTCTAGTGGCATAAATTACAGCACAGTCAGAATCTCAGTGCTCAGCTAATGCTTCCCTCCTTCATGGCAAATTTTTGAAAAGTCGCAGAAACAACCGAGCTTTGGAATTCCAGTCTCAGTCCTCTGTGGAACTGCACACTGAGAATGAAACTCAATCAACTGCTTTAAATTTGCTATTTTTTTGAAAGACAAAACCATGGTTCAGTTCCACTGTTCCTTTCTTAGGAATATAAATGAACCAAAAACCTTGATGAAAACACGTTGATGAACAAAATCAGTTGGGCAATGTGCAATATTTTCTACCCAAGAGCCTGATGCTGTAAATATGATGTGCACATGTAATCTGTGAATTAAAATCTGTCATCAATTCATCAAGTATTTTGGAAACACTCGTAAGAACAAATTTTCATACAAACCAATTTTCATACAAACAAATTTTCATACGATTTTTAAATTTTTAATAAAACCCCCCAACAACAATCAATTAAACATCTTGAAGCAAGAAAACTAATTTGATTTTCAGCTTTTAGAGTAATTCACTTGCAAAATCATATGGGAGGAAGAAGAGAAAAAAAAAAAAGAGGGGATGGAAAAAAATCCAAGATAACTTTGAATGGCAAAAATAACTAAATAGATAAAAGAAACTTCCATAGTAGATCTGTGTCTGTAGCAGGTGTGTTGGTTACTAAAGGAATGATCTGGTGAGAAGACTTAAAATCAGTTCTGATCTCAAAATATTCCAAGTGTTCTGTAGAGATTTAAATTCTAGGTTGTGACATATTAACATGCTCTGGTCATCAAACAGTAAGGTGATTCAGTATCTTTTATTTTTCTACAATATTTTTAGGAAGACTAAACTGCAGTTGTGTTGACACTTTAAAAAGGAGGAGATGGTGAAAAAATGAATAACTATTAAAAACCCCTTACCCTCCCCCCTCTGCTGCCCAAAAATGTACTACAGAAACGGAAATCTAATCAACAAACAGAAAGTAAGCTAAATCCAAAAGAATATTTCACCTTTCTCAGCTTTCTAAATCTTCAAATAAATGTCATATGTAAATATATTTTGCAACCTGACAAAGCCAAACTGTAAAAAAATCCTCTTGGGCTTCATGCAAAGGTGTTTTGCTGCTAACAAAGACTGTGAATCAATGGTGAGATATCTATTGATGTTTATATTTATCACCAACATTGCTTTTCAAAGCCCACCTGTCAAGCAGCAGTTTGATTTTGTTTTCAATAATTATTGACCCACATGTCCCTCCACAAAGACAGACATGGCAGAGGATTTTTCTCAAGCTCAGAATACCAAGACTGCTCAACAATTTCACAAAGTGTATACTGATACACATATCAAGTTGGCATTACTGGAACTTTTAAAAGAATAAAAATATACTAAATGAGTTGAAATACAAATATCAACATCTCAGGAAAGCTTCAAGCAGTTCTATGAGAACTAGAACACAATACAGGTGATTAATATGCACCCAGATTAAGACCTTCCTTCTTTTTCCCCCTGACATTTTGACCTTAAGAGATAACAAGTGAAAAATGGAGATGATTTCAGTATTAAGACATTCCAAATGTCTGGTATTAGAAGCAATGAAATGCATTTAGCTGCATTGTAAAATGCTGTCTTTGAGTCCTCACCCTAAGCAGTCTGGGTGAAAAACCCAATATACTCATTATATATGAGTATATTCTCATATACATTTAATTTTATGGCTCTGAAAAATGTAGGCATATGAAAGTCAGACTTTTGGCTTTCCTTCCCACATAATAGGATTCAACCAGCTATACTATAAATATGGAATTATATTTAGGAATACACCTCAAGCACTCTGGGAACTAGCAGGTGGTTAACACACCAGTAGCTTTAACAGGGAGTGAGTGTCTAAAGATTATGCCTATGAAAGGAAGGTTTAGCAGACACACAAAAACATACTTCATGTACTCAAAAACTACCTGACATTTCCTTATAAGATAAATGTTTTTAAAATAAGCCAACTTGGGCACAAGCTTTGTCTCACTGGTAAAATCTTTATGTGACAAATAAAATGAAGGCTATTTATTGAGTTGCTCTATGAAACAGAAGGTTTCCATATGTGTCCTGTAATAAATAATAGGGCTAAAAATAAATGATATCAATTCTCATGTATTGGAGAAGATAAGCTATTGATTGGTGGGCCCAATATTGCCCAAGCTGCTCACTTTGAACAGCTCACAAACTAACTTTTTTCCTCCAAACCACTGTATGTGACATTGGAAAATGTCCATTTTTAAAAGGAAATTGGTGCAGGAACAGTAAATGATGTGTAAAATTGAGTAAGAGTTCTTCACTTTTTCTCTATATTTATTGTTGCCAGCTATTCTCAGAATTGCCAGGGGTTGACAGAGGATTCAGTAGAAGTTTCCATCCATCTGTAGCTTATTTTCATTAAACACTGTAATTTTATGTCAAAGGAATTTATGTTCTGTTCTGACAGGCATTATACTATATGTCTTAGATATAATAAAATAGTTTCTGGTCACCAAAGTTTGAGAGAGATTAATTCATTCCACATACCTTATTCAGAATATGCCCTATGGTTCCTTCATAATAATTTCTGAAGCTTTTCTTTCGGGAAATGTTGATTCTGTTCAAAGGATAACCATGATTCTGAAACTCTTGGTGATTAGAAGGAAAAGTTTATGTTAAGATTGAAAATTAAACCTTTGATTACTTCTAATTCCAACACTTCTGAAAGATTTATTAGATCAGAATATCTCAAGTGAAAATACATACAAATAAATCACGGTTCAGTGAACTGATACTTGATAGAAACACATAAAGAAATATGTATGTACAAATGTACTTAGGAGACAATTGAAAAAAAATTCTTGTGTAACACAATTTTCTTTTTAATTTTCCATGAGCTATTCTAAACTTATAATAACTTCTAATTTCTGATAAAAACGCATCTGTAGATGATGTAATAATAATTCAGGATATCCATTTTTTTTTCAGAATCTGAGAATGTCTAGATAATTTTCTGGGAAGGGAGATAATACTATTTGACCAATTGCTCCCCAACTCTGTCTTTCACTGATAGTTTTGTGAATTTAACGTGAAAAAAAATAATTCATGAATTCGTTTCTCTTGTACCAAAACACAGCATGAGATAATTAGCAAGCTACCCTTAATATGTCTTAAAAGGACACAGGTTTTTTAACCAAAACACAAGGAAATTTCTTTTTTTTTTTTTGTGATTATTTTCATGACACTGTGAAGGTTTGCACTTCCATGTGTGTGACAGCCTCACAGGCATGGTACATAGGGACTGTTTGAGGTAATCAAATATTTAAAAGCATGTAGAGGAGAGGAAGGAAATCTCTCAGAAGAAAAATGTCAACATTTATGATCTCATCTTTGGTCTTTGTGTGATTCTGAGAAGAGTCAGTACAAGGGTGTTATTAGTTAGTTCTACCTATGTATTTCTGAAAACCTGTGAAAGAAGAAACAACCTGTCTGGATATGTTAAACAAACTGGACATGGTAATCAAAGACCTCCTAGAAGACAGGGGAAGGACATGACTCCGTCTTGAAGCAGAGATATGGAGGAAAGAGGGAAGAAGATTTTATAGCTGTAAAGTGAGAGGCTGGTGCATTCCGGGTCAGGCCAGCTCAAAAGATGCATCATTATTTCTTCTCCACACACCTATCTCTTCTTTTCTGTTGAAAAAAGATGCTTTGAACACTAGAAAACTGAGAGGAGATTTAAGTTTAACCTGCAGAAAGGTGAATGCAAACAAACCAAGATGTGAAAGCAGCTTAAGAGACTTTTTCAGTGCAGTCTGTTAATGCATTTTATCTGCTCTCATGTTGTTTCATTAGTGCAAGCTCCTATTTTAAATAGATATATATATTTTCAATCTTAAAACTTCTCAGGTGATAGAGATGAGCATGAACTCAGCACTCAGTTCTTACAGAGGGGGCATCCCTAAAGCCTGGGTCTAGGACTGCCTGAGAGGTTTCTAGCCTTGTGTTTTTCAAACCCATGTCTCAGGTTAAACACGATCTGCTCGCAGAAGCTTTGCAAAGGCTATTTGGGAAAGGGCTCCCAAGAGGATCAAAGGGCTCCAAAGAGGAATAGGCACCTCCAGCAAACACCCTGCCACCTTTTGTCACGTTGCAGTGGGGCTGGGAAGCACACCTGGACTCTGAAGCTCCCAACAGAGTGATGACACACGACAATAACAGAGCAAATCCTGGTTCAATCCATTCCTGCACACTGGGAGCCTCTGAGGATTCTGAGGATTTTGTGCTTTTCTTCTGTCTAGAGTTTCCCCAGGAGCAAAAATGCAGTATGAAAGACAAAACAAAATTGTCATAGAATGTTTCTTTATATTTATAGCACACTTTTGATCAAGTTCTTTATGTATTTAGAAATTCATTAGCAGCGTTTCAGGGTTGTTTGCCTTATTTGCTTGGTAAAAACACTTCATTACTGTGGCAGCCAATGAAAGAAAAAGAAAATTTAAAAGCTTGCTGGGGACAAAAAGTATTTGCTTCTTTTATCTTCGTGAATCATTCTGAATTGTAATCACTCTCAGTACAAGATATTGGTCCATCTTCATAAGACCATCTTCTGACCTGTAGAATTTTTAATTCACAACCTGTACTATGGGTTGAGATGGGAAAAAGAAATAGGAAAGGAGAGGAGCTTTTTGTGAACAGTTAAACCCACTGTCTGTGTTGATGCCCAGCCCTGCAAGAAGTGCCAGGCCAGTGAGTTTCTGCTTCATTGACTTTCCCAGGAATAAGCACAAAATCAGCTGATGCTCCTGCTAGCATGTAAAGAATGACTCCTTTTAGGTTCATATCATTTAAATGCAGGGTGCCCTGACTGTCTGCCCTGAGGGCTGAAGATCAGTGACTGAAGTTTTGGGAGAGCCCTGTGTATTTACCCAAGGCTTCCTGGGGATTAGGGCCCAGGTGGTAGCAAAGGTATTATGTAAACAAAGCCATGGCTGGTCACTGGGCAGCCCTCCAGGCAAGGTAGTGTTTGAGAGTATCCATCAGCTCCCAAACCTGCATTTCATTGCTTCCCACTGCAAATTCCAGTCACCTCTGCTGCCATTCCAAATGATCCCACCAATCATTTGATGAAAGATTTCATTCTTCAGATCTGATCACTTTAAACAAGAGGGCTTCGCAAACTGATCCCACTTCATCAACTGCATACTTAAAGCTTTAATTGTATGAATACTGCTTATTTCATTCCAAAATTACTAGTGAACAATTATCATTGTCACTTATATGCAAATCATTCACACATATAAATCAGCCTGATAGGGCAGACCCTGTTAAGGGTCATTAATGCCATTTCCACATACTCCCTGATCTCTCTACTTTTATTGTAGCCATAATGAATGCTTAAATTCATAATAATGAAGCAATATTCTTTTTTTTTTTAATATATCTTGATGCCTTTTTCAGAAAAAACATCCTTGAACTTAACCAAGTGATTAAAAATCTCGACAGCTTTCTATATTCAGTATTGAATTTTCTTTGAAAGAAAGTTAAAAAAAATATTATTTTCAAGTCATGAATAGGGATTTTTTACAAAAAACACAGTAAGTGGGGCTGGCAGTTTTGTGTCTGTGAAAATGTTTTATCATAATCCCCACCAGTAGATCAATGAACTGTTGGACAGAACCACTCAAAATCACCTCCCTTCCCATTTTCCTGCTTTCTGGTCTTCCAAGCACAAATTACCCATCAACCTCCTTGACCTAGTTCCAGACACACTGCCATAAAGAGCACCTGTCAGAGTGATGCATGGACAGCCCTGTGCAGTGACAAATAGGAAGCAATAGCAGTTATCACAAGGAATAACAATTCAGCTACAAATCTGGCTCAGCATCAGACTGATTTGATTTCCCACTGCAGAGTCTCAGAATTGTTACTGGACAGGACATTATCATGCCAAATCGTCATGATTCACCACGGGACAAATTGCCAGCAAGGTGTGTGACTGCAGGAATGTCCTCCAGCTCCTTGAAGACCTGACACCAGATTATTTTCTCCCTGAGGTAAAGCCTGCAAAAGACAGCACGGAGGAGATATCCCCCCTCCACTTTCATCAGATCAACTTCTACAGTGGAATTCACAGCCTGACATCCTAAGGGTTCTCACCACTGCACTGCTCAGTATGCTCTGTCTGTTAAAAAATAGAGCTTAATTAAAAGCATATATGCTTCCAAATTGTAATTAGTCATATGTGAAATCTCCAGAGACGTAATGTTTGGCTTAGATTTTCTGCTTTTCTACTGTTTCTAGGCTAGAGGGACAAAACAGATTTTCCTACTTGACATTTAGTTTTGGCATTAGGAAAGCTAAGCAAGGAAAAAGGATAGACAGGAAATTAATTGGCTGTGTCCATTACCATGGAGCCCTGAAGTTATCACTATAGAAACTATTATGGGAGGCTGCCACAGTGATAACAGGCTCGTGGGCTGCTGTCACTTCACAAATTGCCAGGGCACAGGCCAAGGGACGGAGCCGCGAGAGGCGGAGGAGCCACTCATGCGTGGTCCTGAATGGACTCTCACACACTCATTTGTGGTTAGAGCTGCATGGAAATTAAAGTCTGTAATAAAGGCTTCCATTTCCTTTAATGAATTACTGACTCAAGTTCAAGAGGGCCTTCTGAAGCCAGAGTGGTTCTGTGTGTGGTGGCAATTTAACCCACTCTTGAACTCCAGTGAGAGCTGTAAAGCTGCTCACATCGTCTCACGAGAAGGGAAGGGGCTGTTTCAAACTCAAGCCTAGTGCTCAAACTCTTCAGGAATATCAGAGTCTACAGGACAAATGTTCCAGGTTGTGCACAGGAATAGCACCCAGGACTTGTGCTGGGCAAAGGAACATCCTCTGATCATGCTGAACCCGTGGAGAAGCAGTACAGGAAGGCAAATTTTACAGAGAAATTCCTGCCACAATTAGTACCTCATTCTGGCTAACAAACTGCTTTGCTGGTGGAAATTTTCCAGAAGGTTGATTACTGGTTTCATTCTGTTTCTCCTTCTGGAAAGGAAGGTCTGTCTCTGGAAGGGAGGAAAAGGAAAGGCAGTAACAGCCAAAGCTGGGGAAGACTCTCTGGGCCACCAGTCAAAAGGATGAAGTGACATTGCATCACAGGCACTTATATTTGCATGGGGGTGTGTGTATGTGTGTGTGAGCTTCAGAGCTTACAAGAAATACATCCATACATCACCAGAATTACCTAATTCCCTCCCCAGTCGTGCAGAACTTGCTACTGTATCGTCCAATTTCTCACATGCAGTGAGTGAAAATGCTTGCCAAACCCACAAATTCATAGTAACGGACTGGGAATTCTGCAGAAATTTATCTAAAGGCTTGACATTCTGAGATATATGTTTTGGCATTTCTCTATTTCATTTTATTGAAAAACCAGAAGGTAAGGGCAAAATAGATTAACACCAGAACCCTTTTCTTTAGATGTGGCATTTGCACTATGTGATTTAATGCCAAAGTATAATTCCTATGAATTGTCAACCTGAAATACACACTCAAGACACTAATTAAAACTTTCAAAATTACCATCAAAGTGTCCAGCAACAAGTGACAACCACCAGCTCCCAAATTGCATATGGGAAATATTAGTGGCTGAAGTTTTCAGAACCACCTGCCTGATCAAGAAACAATTTTTGTAACTCTTTGCAATTTTCACTTTACGTCAATGCAAAATGAAGTTTTAAAAATCTATTCCTAAAGCCCAGGTCAAGAACAGACCTGAAACAGACATGAAAACCTTGTGGAATCTGCAGGAGAGTGAACTGAACACTTTCAGCTTGTGACCAGTAGATGGTGGCATAAGCTAAAATACTAAAGTATTCGGTAAAACGATGGCAACACTGATAAAACTACAGGTTTTGTTTTTACTAAGACTTCAGATATTTTAGCTGGTACCAGGATTCTTTCTGCTTTGTTCTTTTTATTCCAGCTGTTGCCTTTGTTTAATTTTTTTTTAAATTTGGAGAGAAAGGTTCACTTTATTTTGTTTTATCAAATATTAATTTTCATGTTTTTTGATATAATATTTTATGTTGCAATTCTACTGACTGAAAAAGCCTTCGCTTTTACAACTCCTGATTATTCAGTTTGTTATTAATTTAAAGTATTTAATTCAGAAGTAATAATTAAGAAAGATCAATACCACTGTTAGCTTGATTCACCCAGATTTAGGCATTAGCAGGACGGGACACAATAGACCCTGAGGCTCCATCACAGGCCAAAGGTACAACAACAGCAGCAACTAAAGGACTTTTCTGCAGGTATTTGCTCCATAGTGTTACACACTGAGGTTCATAAATCATTCCTGTTCCAATACCAAGAAATAGCGAGAGAAACAAAAGCAATTTGCTGTTCTTCATTTCGGACTCGTAGCAATTGGGAAGGAACTGATGGATTTGGTGAGACTGGAGCAACAACAACCCTCTGTCAGTGCCTGTCCCAGCAGCTCTATTAGGTAAGAGCACAAAGAATCCTTTAAGGTTTGCCCAATATTAAGGTAAAATTGGCTCTGGAATTAAATAAGTGCTGCCTAGGTGGAACAAGGCGAGATGTAAGCAGAGATAAAATGAGCTTTCAGAGTTTACCACCATTTGTCAGAGTATCCATCAGAAAGAAGAGAAGGATCTAATAACTGTAGGGCACCTCTCTGCTCTCTCCTGTTACCTGGTGGCCAAAGGGAACAGGAACGAAGCCCATCCATTGTCTCTGTCACTCTCAGCAAAAACTGTACTAATGCTTAACTCCAAAGAACATTGAAGAAAAGGTGATAGGAGCCGGCACTAAAACACTGGGCACTGTCAGCAAGGCACAGCACTGCAACTACGCAGGAAGTGCTCGCTCTGACAGTATTCAGGTTCAAAATTTCCTAATATCAATATCTTCAAAGCTTCAAGCAGCTCCAGATCTTACTTCATGGAATTACCTAAAAAAAATTAATTACAACCATGAAAGAAAGAACTTTTACTGCCAGACTTCCAGCACAGAAGTCACTTCCACAGGACTGCAGAACTATTCAAATTTAAAATCAAAAGCCTTTACTCAGTTATGCCTATATACAAGTTAAGATATAAGACACACATGCCCCCAAACAAAAAAAAGGATCCCTAAAGGCAAGGCACCTTTACAACTCCACAAAATAATCTCACAGGATTATTGTAATGTTTTCCAGGATATAAAATCTAAACATGAAAGGAAAGGTATGTCCATTTAGAAATAATCAAATCAGTAATATTTAATTAGTTCTTAAAATTTCTTCCAAACACCTCCTTTTACCTATATATACATGTAGATGCATACAAGTCTGCATTTATATTCTGATTAACAGCATTGAGAGGAGTAATTATAATGTCAGTGCTTACAGAGAAGGATTATGGTGGAAATTTTTCAATAGTTTTAAAGTAAATACGTTTGAAATTTTCAAACAACTAAGAAATCTACAAATAAAAAAAGAAAACAAGACATGCACTGGGAAGAATTGTAAAAAAAAAAGAGCTCACAGTGAGGGAGCAATAAAGATAATCATGAAAGAAAATACTGAACTCCTTTAAAAGTTAATAATGGACAAAAATACAATGACAACAGTGGAAGTGTTTTAAAGACTTTCCAAGCTGGGAAATATTTGTAGCCATAGTTCATGTATTCAATGACATTAAACAAAAAGGGTATGTTGACTTTCTATAGTGTGGAATTCTTCCTCAACAGTCCACAAGGGAAAAAGATCCATTGAGTTATTTCAAGTGAGAGCTAACAAAATTCCAGCAAGTTTCTGACGAAATACTTGAATGTTGACAGGGAACCAGACAAGGTTATTATCAGTAATCACCTTCCTCCACATATGTTTCACCACATACTTTTTTGCAGATATTCACTTTAGGGGATGAGACTTCCTCAAAAGAAGTTACTAAATGATGGTAGAATTAAATGATTTGATATCTACATATTTTTAAATTATTGGTTGGAACAGGTTAGTGAAAGCCACGGAAGTGAGTAGGTGCCACCCCCCACAGGATCCCCTTGGGCAGGGATGGCCATTTGGGTGGGGAGGATGGAGGGGAAAGGTGGGAACAGGCTACTGGGAGGGGCAGTGTTGGACACTCAGCACATCGAGCTGTGTCAACTCTACCCACATTGAGGGGGGGTGGCCACACAGGAGCCCAAAACTGAGGAGCAGAAGCTCGTGGGGCAGCAAGGAAAAGCCCAAATGTGCCTTTACTTCTCTGACAAAACCGTGTTAGAGAGGCTAATTTACAACCAGCACTAACAATCACAGGTACTTTTCCAAAATACACCACCTTGTAACAAAGGCAGTAATGGAATAATTTCTGGAGTAGCAACAGTTGCTGCAGAACAGAAATGATAGAACATTATTATTAATTGTGATATGTGTGTCTGTGTGTTGACACATACACATACACACAAACAAATGTCTATACTTTTGTTTTGTCCCTGGAAAAACCAGCTTTTTAAATTTTTTTCTTTATCTAGGCTAGTTGTACATTACAGGAACATGTCTCTCAAAACAAAACAATGTGAATATTTGTTAGCACTAAGATCTTTCCAGGTAAGTCCAAACCACTGAAGTTATCAAAAAGATTTCAAAAGTGAAATTATTTGTCCATTTCTTCTTTGGTTGTAAGGCTCTGCAGTACTTGGATTTATTTCTCCTTGTCCTGAAATCAGAAGATTTTGCCCAGTTATGTTTTGAGCAAGTGAGCCTGTCTACTTTCCTCTTAAAACAACAGATTCCTATCTCCAGTAGATGACCAATCTTATACTTCTGTTTTGACATCTAATAATTCTTCAAGTTGAAAAAATATCATTGCCTTTTCTGATACTGCAGCCATTAAACTCTGCCCTTCCCATTTCATTTTGCAGGGGGTGCTCTTTCCCCACACACACTTTTCCCAGGTCAATGGATGCTCTGCAGCATCTGAGTGCCAACAGAAGTGTGTAATCTGTCAACTTTACTTAAGTGCTGAAGTTTATTATCCTTGGATGTTTTGACACAAGGGCTGCAATACAGTAAAAGGTGGCTGCATCTCCCTGTGTATTCCAGTGATTCCTCCTGAGTAAGTGCTGCATTTTTCTCTCTTTTTCCCTTTTGTTAATAATGGGATAATCAAGCAACCACTTTTCACAATTAATTCAAGTGGTACAGCAAAATTTCTGGACACAGAATGCACAATTCATTTGAAATGGCAATATTTCTATCTGAGTGCTTAAGAGTGAGAAAACATTTCCACTGTTTTGATGCCGCCAACCAGAAAGGATTACAGAAATTTGTGATGCAGAGAAATAGAGAACAAGAGGTGATAACTATTGGAAATGAGGTAGTATAAAGGTTATCCGCTGAATTATTTTTGGTACACAACTGAATTTCACGCTATATATGAAAATATAAAATAATACTGTGATTATGTAGAAATGATCCTGCTGTTTGTTAGGTCAGCTGTGGGATGGGACAAACATCTGCAGGTGATGCTGTCAAATTTTACAGACTCACCACTGGCCTGCCACTCATAGGAGTCTTGTGCATTCCAGTGCTGACACTAAATTTCATGAACTTGTTATGAAAGGGTAGAGACCTATCAAAGTTCATGTGGATACAGCCTGGACAGGAACAGCTTTTCACTTGTTGTCTAACTTCAAATCTCATCTAGCTCCTGTACTGCAAACAGGTATAGAACAGAGTAATGATTTGAAATTGTATAGAATCACAGACAGTAAATCACATTAGAAATTGAACAATTCCCAATCTAATTAAGAAAATCCACAAAACAGTCATTTAACACTTATAAATAAAGAAATATAATTTTTTTTTATTTAAACCTCCCTAGACAGTTAAAGACGCACAAGTATTTCTGGTAATTGGTTATTTTTCCATAGGATTTTTCATTAGTTTTATTTTTAAAAATTTGAATATTAACACAATTTAACTGCTATGTCTTTCAATATTTCAGGTGGTACCAAAGTAAATATATTTAAGATGGAATCTTTTTTAGCTGCTGTCAGTCACTGACATCAGTTAATTTGTTTTTATAGTATCTTTCTCATTAGAGTCTCTTTGCATCTCCCATCCAGGGTACAGAATTTAGCTAATAGTGCTCATCAAAAGGTGCTAGGCTGTACTTTGTATTGCAGGTACTTTTAAAAATAACTCTAACCTTATGTAAATCCAAAATCTGGCTGATTATAAGCCCTTCACAAAGATAAATTATTGCAAACCAATCTTCTGCAGACGAAAATGATTGCAAAGCTGATTTTATGCACGCTACATATTCTCCTTCTAACTCTTACAGTCTTGAAGAAAATAACTTGTTCTTTTCTATTAAAATATAATTGAAAACATGTGGCATTCTTTCCCAGCTAATTTTCATAGAGCAACTAATGAAAGTGCTGCAGTGAAACTGGGCTGCATTTGGAAGCAATATCAGCCAAGTAATGCCATCGCAGCATGGGTCTAATTACTCAATTTTTAAACTAATTCTGGGGGCCTTTTAGTAAATGCCTGATTTAATAGTTTCCCCATGTTTTGCTTAATATATGACCCAGATGAAAAAGATCAATTGTTTTTAAGCATTATCACAAAGATTCCCTGCAGGAATGTATCCACCCAGTCATTTTGAGACGCTCTGCAGATACAGGTCTCTCTTTCCTGAAGGATCTCCAGGTCAGTTGTGATGTAATCTGTGAGGAAGTTTTGCTAAAGGCTGGGAAGTATTGAGGGCTACATGGCACTGAGAGTTCAGGCATAAATGATTCCCAAGATTTCCCTCAGCCCCACATTCTGTGGTTATACAACCCCTACATTTCCACTTCTGTTGTCAGAAAAGCACGTATCAAACTGGATTTAATGCAGCAGGTCTGCAACAGTCAGATGCTAAAAAAGGTGACTTGTTAATTATGCTGAGGGCGTGACTTGTTAGAAGTTGACTGTTTTAAAATATATTTTAAAAGAATTACACAAGGAAATGACATTTCACTTTATAAATCTGTTTTTATGGAAGGGAGACTGCTCTAAAGTAATGGATATTGCAGTTCTTTGGAAGCACTCTTTGGGGATTACTGCTTGCCCTTGCACCGTGAAGAACTTTAATGTGCTTTAGCTTATACAGTGACTTCATGCCTTTAGTTGAAATCCCCTGGTTACACCATAACTCACTTTCCCTTGGAGATAACAACCATATTGAAAAGAGGACACGTTTTGTTTCCTGGACAGTATATGTCTTGCTCCTGTGTGCAGATTTGCACAAGGTTTCAGTGACAAACAGGCTTTATTTCTGTGATGTGTTCCCTGATCTACACATTTACCATATGTACAAACTCTTCATCTTTTTCTGCTAACAAAACTCTACGTTCTCTGAAATTCCAGCAACAGGAACGGCTACAAAATGAAACACCTACAAAAGTTTCTGCATGAATCATCTCCTGTTTCTCTCTCAACAAGTTTAACTGATAGCTAGTGCCTATTTACATTTTTCTTTGAGACAGTGTTCTCTAATTATTTAAATGTATATTTTATTAGCAAGTGATAAATACAGAACTGTTTATTCCAAATAATTTCTGCTAGAATGCTCTGTGTGAACAATCTCAGCTACCTCTAAGAGCAGGAAAGCGACACTAACGTTTTCAATAATCTTGAATAGCCTTAATCTCAAATGCCTACTACGCTCCTGTTCATCCCTCATGCCTCTACCTAAGAAGTTGCTCTTCTAAATACCTTTCTGTAAATAAGTCTATTCCTGTTTTCCTTTATAATATCTGATTATCTTTCAGTGTTGTATAATGGACTGAATTTCCCTGCTTTCTTTTTTAACACAGGCAAAAAGCCCAGATAAAAATTCTTTAAAATAACTTGAAACTTGTTTTGCACAGTTGCTGTAGAATCAGTGCTGTTGGTACCATGATGAGCAGTAGAAGGTCTTTGGGATCTACAAACCAGGCCACTGAGGTGATAATTTACTCAGTGAGTAGACAACCTATAGATTTACCTCTAATCAATTCAGATCAGTTCCACAGGGAATGCAAATTGCTGAAGCTGCATTGCAGAATGGATCAAAGCTTAAATTTCATATGCAGAACCTGCATTTGAGATGCAGTTGGCATGTGAGCACCTTCCTGGCAGGCAGCTTTCCTTTTACACCGAGTGGGTCACAATTTGACGCTAATTTCAGTCAAATATAACAAATAACTCATTTAACTAAACACGCAGTCAGTCAGTAAGAGCTGTAATCATGATGAATTTAGTGACATGAAATGCTCAAAATCAGCTTATTTTCACATTCAGCAGGGCAATCCAGAAGATAACTTCTAATTTGCAAATCTGAAATCAGTTATCCTTTGGAAGCATTACGGAGAAATCATTATATGCTCTCTGAGCTATTATGGTTTCCCTGTGAAAACACAGTCACTCTCTCCATAGACAGTGAGAACTGCAGACAATTTCCATGTGCTGAGCTTGTGAAGTGCCTTGGTTAATTGCATAACAACTACAAAATCAAAAAGAATTTACAAATTCAAATCACAACATGGAAAATAACCTCTAGGAATTCTTTGGTTCCAGCTCTACCTTTTCTTCCCACTCTTCTGTCACTAATTAAAACACACAACAGCAATCCCTTTCCAGAATATTCCCTTGCCCATCCTTCTCTTTATTGGAAATCAGTGATGAGTCCACGAAGCACAGCAGAGGGACTATGAATCATAATCCTTTTAACAACCCTTTCTGGGAGATTTAGCAAAGAGAAACAGCTGCAGATTCTTATGTTGGGCTTGGAGAAAACAAAACCCCCAGCTTTGGATGGGAGCTTAAGCTGAAGTCCAAGACTCTGAAAGCCCTAAATGAAGGGAATAGGGAAAGTCAGGAATCTCAGACAGCAAAACATTGGATCACAGATCATTCTCTGATTATGTTCTCGATGTATCTGTTTAACCACATACAATCTTTCCTCTCATAAACCACAAGCTTAAGGAAAGAAATAATATTTCTAAAGTGGACAAAAAGGTCTCTTGTGAACGATTGTTTTGCTAGAGGTGGAAACAACCATTTCTGCTGGACATGGAAGTTTCTGGTACCTATGGCTATCTTGTGTGTGATACCTTTGAAAGATGACTATAAGTAACTCTATATCTTTTTTTTCCCAGAATGTATTTCCCCTGATGTTTAGTGAACAAATCTTCCAAGTATCAAGCAATTTACTTCCTGACTAAAACATGCTTTTCCTCTACATTTCATAACATCTGCATTTATATGCAAAGGACTTCTCTCTTTGAGTAGAACCCACTGTTAAATGTTCTTCTGCCCTTTTCAAAATTAACTATAGAAATACTGCCTTGTGCTTCTTTCTCTTCATTTCCTGTAACACATCACCAGTTGCTAAGACCTTTTACTGCTGATTACTTGGTGGAACTAGAAAAATAAAGCCCTGATTGTGGACTGAAAATTGGTGCAGTTATAACACTGCAAATAACCACAGCTACTCAGGGTCTGCTCACACACCACCCTGCTGGTGCTGCTGGAGAGTGCCACAATCCCACTGATTATGGGATATTTGACACGAGCCTTTCCCACACTCCACAGTCTCCAGTTAATTTTCAAGTTTTATATCACACAAAGCACAACATGAGTACATTGTACATGTGTAAAAGCAACCCAACAGTAGTAGTTACAACTGTTTATCCCTCACGTTCCCTACAAAGAAATGTGCTGTGAAGAAAGGCTTCTGTAACAGTCCATCCCTTCCCCCTTCCTCAGCTGTCTTAGTTATTGTAGAAGTAGAAATTAAATACAGAAAATTTACTTACGGACTATCTTTTTCACCAAATATTTTTACTATCTAAAACAGCAAGCAGAGGCTGAACCTGACTAATATGAAAATATGGGTAAAGCAGAGAGGATTCCTTAAAAATTACTTTTTCAAAATTCAGATTTCCTTGAACTGTAGATTTCTTAAATTTTAAAATTAAAATAAGTGGCTGATTTCTTTAGTAAATTGAAGTTCTGTATCATTAAAAACTCAACCACAGGGTGTTTTGATTGCACTGTGCCTAAGAAAGGCCTTGCTTCATGGAAATGATAAAGATTAATCGTTACTGAGCAAAATCTCTTAAAATACAAGAAATAAAACATCAAAAATTTTATTTTAAATCACAAAAAATGTATCTATGCATTTTATCATCTTCCCAAACCAGGAGGAAACTGCAAGCCCTTGTGTGTACCAACTTACAAATTAAACTTCTTGCCAAGGAGCACTGGCCTGTCGGTGAGGAACTGAGGCTGTAGGAGCTGTTACACCTACCAAGTGTCAGCTCAATTAAAAACACAGGTCACTGTTTTTTTCCCACTCACTAAACAAAGAACATTTAAAAAGGGCAGCATTAACACAGAGGTGGAAGAATATCTTCCCTTAATGGTGCTGTCAGGAAAAGGGAGAAGGGACTGATTAAAATCTAAGTGCCAGGAACCCAGACTGTTCCCAGGACACGCAACAATTTGTAACAGCGAGAAGAAAAGAATATTGAAGGAGAAAATAAGTCAGACCTGTCAGATAAAGGCAGCGAGTTCGTGCAATGCTTCATTGTTAGCCCAAAGGTCAAGTATGTAAGAAAAGATATTGGACCACTTTATGTTCCAGCAAAATGCTAAACACACATTCACAAACCCATTAAACTTAAAAGCCATAAATTAAAGCAAGATATCACAGCCTCCTTACATTTTGTTGCCTGACTGCACTTGTGACCAAAGGCAGCAGGCTTTTCCCTCCTTTTGCCTCTTTTTTTAGCTAAATTGACTATGAAAACCAGGCTGTAGCTTTTAGAGGCATCTGCTCTCCAAATGCCGATTCTCGCTGCATCTTGACGTCTGTGCGAGGGGATCGTCATTTGAAGAGTCTTCCCACTTCCCACCACCAAGAATATGAAATTACTGTACCACATTCTCTCAGGATTTTGAAACTATTTCTGAACTATGAAAGGCTAAGGGTTGTATCCTCAAAATGCAACTTGCAGAAGCAACCAACTTGATAAGAATGGAACAGTGAAAGCCAGTTTACACTGACTCTCTCATAGTTAAAAAAAGGGATAAGCAAGATCCTGGCACTGACTTGGCAAAATTTATTGGAACTTTATATAAATTAATTGAGACACACAACACACTGCAACAGTATCTGGTCTCTCTGAACATGGGAGTTTCTAAGTTATAAAAATAACTGCCCAAGTATTACTTAAATACAACCATTTATGACCAGAAAAGTATAAATCTCATTGTAACTACTCAAAGCACTTTCTCTTCTGTAATCCTAAGAAGATGTACATTACACATTGTTGAATAATGGGAAGTTATAGGACTATGAATTATTTGATTGTGACTGGACAAAAGATAGAAAAAGAAAAGAAACCAGAAAACAACCTAACAAAGTTTGCTTCTCAATGTTTGCAAAGAAAAAGAACTCATGATTACATGCAGTAGTTAAGATCTTTGCTACATAGAAGTCCAGACATGTTAATGTTGTTAAGAGCATTAACAGCATAAATAGGCTGGTATATTGAAACAAACTATTTAAAAAATAAAGTAATCACCATAAGAAAATGTAATTTGTTTGTGATAAACCAGATAGGAAAAATTATAAGTACAGCAACAATCAGGAAATGGCTGGAGCAGGCTTGAATTTTTTTATTTTTGTTTTGTTTTAAACTAAACCATTTTGGTGTCATGTTCTCACTCAAATCATGAGTAATTGAAAGCAGCAGTCTTTCAGACCTGCTGTTGGAAATTGCTACAGGGTAATAGTACAGACCAAAGTAAAAGTTAAAATAACAGTGCACTTCAGCTTCCTTTGGTGACAGCAGGTTTTTTTTAGGGACACTAGAGAGGCTGCAAAGGATGTTGGGGTCAAACCAATTGTTTTGAGCTGGATTCACGTGGAATTATGTTTTTATAATCTTAAACTAATCTAATTACATTTCTAGAGCAGCAGTGTCAACGATTTTTAAAATTAGAGATCTAAACCACTTTTCAAATACCTCTAGTTTTAATTTAGGTTGTTAGTGGTATTTGGTGTCTGGGCAGTGTGGAAGACAGCAGATAAAATAACTGCATTTAAATAAGCAGCCTTTTTTTGGATATTAACACCTCTCCTCCAATTTAATGGGAATTTTTTTGCTTTTATTTACTTACAAAGAGAGAACACTTTAGGTAGGTTTGGGTCCTGTACTTATTTAAAGCAATTTCAGTTAGATCCAAAGTTGGACCAAGTTTTTCAGGAATTCAGAATATCTCTGAGGATGCAGAAGGTATTTTAACCATACCTTCAATGACAGATGTTTCTGTAATTGCTCCAGATACTACATTTTAATTTGTGAATAACACAGTGCTAGTTACAAGCTAATGTAATTCATATAATGCAAATATTTTATCTAGTGCCAAACAATTGGTATTTGTAAACTTCAAGTAATATTGCCTGACAAATAAGTGAAGAGCAGGGCTGTGGACAGTCCCCCTGGTTATTTGTGAACCCATGCAAGCATCAATGTTTACAGAGTCTTCAACACATTTAATGTAAAACATTCAACATTCTGCTGTGATCACAGCTAATAATATCATTCATTTTAGTTTCATAAAATAATCAGGTGACATCAGCATGATCAAAAGCAGAGTTACATTATTTTATTTAGGAGACAGACTCGCTTGAGTAGACTCAAAACAGTAAAAAATAACATGTTCTGGAAGATTTGAGTAATATTTGGTTGCAGAATTTAGCTGTAGGCTCTGATCCCAGAGATAATTACTCATAATGGAGCCCTAGTAAAAATTCTGTCTAGTTCTGCTCTTTTCGTGCATTTCAAAATTGAAAATGCCCTACAAGTCAGTTGGTACATTTAAGCATACGTGGTAAAAAATTGCACTTTTTTTTTTTCCTAAGGTGGAATGTAAGTCCTTTACAAAAGTAGTGTCCAAATTAAGGGTAATGGAGACAAACAGTACCTCAATTACTATTTGTAAACAGCTTATCATACACTTGCTTCTGTTTCAGTATTATGAATAATGAGAATACTTTCACCATCCTCTGTTGCCAAGAAAAAGTTAAACAAAACATCAGTTATTTCTATGCTTTTCAACATATCTCCTTGTTCAAGTGAATAGAAGGTCTGAATTCAGTTCTTATTTTCTGAAAAAGCTGTTTGATAGGGCAACTTCAAGAGAAATTTGCACAGCTAAAAAGAGAGAAATGGTCAAAAGCCTCAATTTGGCAAAGCAAATAATGAAACCCATATTTTGCACAAGTTTACTTAGTATCTAATATAGAACAGGCTCTATTCCCAGATTTTTTATTTAAAATAAAACCAACTCCCTGACCACAGCCACAGCTCAGCTCACACTTGTTTGTAACTGGATATACACAAGCTGAAGCTGAATTTAACCTAAATCAAATTTATTTTTCACTGCTTTATTTAAAGTGTATTACCAAAAAAAAATAAAACCAAAAACCAAACCACCTCTAAAATGAGCAGTGCTATGTCTATGTTGGACATTAAGAGGTTTTTCCAAGACAGACTCTACTAAAGAAGTACCAGGACTGCTTACACCACTGGATTCCAACTTAATGGTAAAGCACAATTAATCAGGTCCCTATAAAGAGATGAGAGGTAAAGTTTTCTAGCAAAATGTAGATCTATTAAGGGCTGAAACACAAAAACTCTATTTGCAGACAGACTGTTGGACTGTATTTTTTCCAGGCTCAGGTAAACAGCCACTGTCTTCTGAATTCACAAAGGAAAAAGAGGGGGTGTGTTCTTGTAGCTGTCACAGGGAGGGCACCAAGATGATACTTTTACTTAATTTTGGTCACAGATAAATCGTCATTCTAGTTTTTACCATGTAAAATAGCTCTTTTAATGGTGTGACATATTTTTAACTACACTGTCCTGAATAGCCACACTGTAATTACATATAAGAATTCACTGAAGTAAACATCTAATTTCTGAAGTGTCAGACAACAGGCAGCATCACGCAGACTACAGCTCTATATTTTAGTAGTAATCAATTCAACTAACAATAGAGCTGATTGACAGGAAACTTTATGCTATTAAAACCAAAACATAACAAAAACCTTATTTTCTCTAAGCCATGAAAAATATAAGGACCATCTACACTCCCCTCATGTTGTCTTCCTGTAGGAAAAAATAGTAACATAGTTGAAAGCCAAAGCTTATTGCCCCATCTTTAATGAACATCAAGTCTGAAATGTTCCACAAAAGAGTAAAAATTGGCCAATTTCTACGGTACATTTTTTGAGAGCTACTATTCCTGGGTCCAGGAGAAACTACAAAGGAATCTGCACATACAGATTTATTCCTTGGTTACTACTGGTTAATAATTACTGTGAGTTTGATTTCCAGAGCTAAGAAGCTGTGATCATCACTTGGGGTGTGCAACTGTGAGAGAAAAAGGCCCTAATTGTTACTACCATCATAAATGCTATTTAAAAAAAACCAGTGGTCTTTTGTGGTTCTGGTACCCAAAGTCCAGAAAACAGCAAATACACAAACTGCTGTGGAAACACAACTAAATCACAAACTCTTTTTCCAGCTCAGTCCTGAGATGTGTTTTTCCCTATTCACACAGAGAAATAAACCCAATAAAATTTGCCATAGCCTCGTGAGGATCAGCCATAGATAAACAATTGTAATAACCTGCAACTATTGCCTTCTCCTCTTGACCTTAAAGGTTCACTGCCATTTCTCCATGCAGCAGGAATAACCTGAGACATTCCATCTTTCTATGACATGATGAATGAAGTTCGATTAAAAGGAGCTAAAAGAAGAAAAGCTGCTAATGTGTTTTATACAGTCACTGATCAGTTCCTGACACATAATATTTCATTTGCTTTAGGACATTAAGAAATGTTGTGTACCTAAAAACAACAGCTTGTATTATAGTATATCTATCATTGCATACATCATAAAAGCAAGAAGGACATAAATTTGTTTCTGCCTGTTAAAGTCTAATTACCTGTAAAATCATTACTTGGCACTTTAACAAATTGACACAATCAACTTAATGATCCTTAACATATTAAAATTTGCAATGTGTTTCTGCTTGCTGCCTGTCCAAAGCACAATAAATATTTGCTGGTTCAGATGACATCATAGCAAAGGTCACATCTTAAATTTTTCAGCTGAGTAGGAGTAATTGCAATACTGTCACTTGCCATGGTACCTGTGTTCTCTCATCAGTCCTACAGCTTGGGGTGACACCAGAGAGAGCTTTGCAACATCCTCTCTCTAAAATTATACCAAACACTTCTGCTTTGTTTAAGTCTTCCTTAATATTTGGAAAGACATGCCAGAGTCATGTTCAGAATAGGGCCTACGACTTTTTGTCAGAAGAGCTTTTCCACATTTTTCTCTCTTCCATATGTCTGGCAGTTTGCATTGTGTTTTAGGTGATTTCTCACCAAATGTATTTCTAGACATGGTAGAGCACTTGTTCCTACAGCTGTAAACATTCATCTCGGAATTAGGACAAAATAATTTAAATTCAGTGAAGAGGCTGACATTTTTCTTGGAGCATTCTGTTTTAATCCTATTTGTGCTTTCATAGGAAGCCAGTTCCTGCCAAACAACAAGATGAGGATGGTACAGTGTCTCCTAAGGGGCTGTTTTTTGAATCCATTCACGAAAACACTTACTCATGGGAAAGCCAAAACATTATGAAGGATTTATAGTGCTCAAAATAAGAAAGGAACAAATGTTCATGTAATGCTTAATGAAATACTATACTCCATGAAAATTTCAGAAAGGGAACTAACTTGTCCTTCTTTCTGCCTGAGCTGTAAAACTTGTATTGGAGATGAATCCCAAGAGTAGTGTAAATTCTGACAGTATTTCTTAGCATGCTGGGGAAAAGGGAAGAGGAACCAGGAGAAGAGCAGGGAAGAGATTTCCTGACTAGGAATTTACTTGCTGTTGAGACAAGTTCTGCCTTCTTTTATGCATAGATACATCTTAATACAAGTACCCCAAAAAGCCTCAGTGAATTTAAATTAATTGTTTTATTAGTAAGAATTTAGTCATGTTGGGGTTAAGCCTCTGTCAGCAGCTCAGCCCCACACAGCTGCCCACCCACTGTCCCTGTGTCAGGAACTGGGACAGAATAGGAAGAGTAAAAGGGAGAAAACTTGGGTTGAGATAAAACCAGTTTACTGAGCAAAACAAAAGTCTTGCACACAAGCAAAGCAAAACAAGGAATTCATTCCCCACTTTGCAACCCAGGCAGGTGTTCAGCCATCCCCAGGAAAGCAGGAGTCCATCACACCAAATGGTGACTTGGGAGCAGAAAAGGTCCTGACTTTTCTGCAAGTGATGCCCAACAATAACAACAACATCCCTGTGCCACCCTGTTTCCAGCACAATTCCAAAGGACAGCCCTATACCAGCTACTGTGAACTCTATTCCAGCTGAAAGCAGCACATTTCAGGACAGATTCATTTAGGGACTACCAGATAGCTTGCGAAAATCAAAATGTCCTCACCCATTTTTAAGAGGAAGTACTGCTTGGTATGATAAAGGAAGGATAATGAAATTAATTAGAGGTCTTTCCTGCAGGTAAGTGCATGTGGCTCATTAACATTAATGACAAACAGCCTTTTATAGTGATGGAAAAAAAAATATGCTCCATATGCAATTACACATACATGGCTCAGATAAAAAAAACACCAAACCCCAAAAGCTTTTGCCTCAGTGGTTACAAGAGCCAGGAGTGATAATTTACTTTCCAGAAGAACGTAGAGCTGGTAAAGCTGCTGTCCAAGCACACAGATACATGTCTTGCTATTTCATTTGTATTTTGCTGCACCAAAGAATTCAGGCCCTCAGGCTTTAAATCATGTAATAAAGAAGCTGAAATTTGGAAGTCACATTGCTTTCTAGTAGGCAGTCTGACACAGAAGGTCACAGAGAATCAAAATCAGAAATTTGAGGATGAAACCATACTAATAGTGCATTAAAAGCTCAAGGCAGACTGTATTTCCACATGAATTTTGAGTCAGAAAGGACCTGTTGCTTTTATTGCTGTGCTTACCCATGTTTTTCTCTGACAGTTTAGAGCTAATGTGATAGATTGATGACAGGCTATTTTTCCTTTACTTCTTTTGGTTTCCTTACTGTCTGTTGTGTTTGAACTCTCTCCTTCCCTTGTCATTCACTGCTTCTTTTCTTTTTCTCCTATGATCAGAATTTTTCTTTATGAGCATTTCACTAGATATTAAGCCAGTCATTGCTTCTTAAACACATATCCACAATCCTAAAAAGGGAAGAGCATGCATGCCACACTGGAGAAGTTGATCACAGGTACTTGCATTAATTCAGGTATATACCACTGTCAGCAACCATGCATTTGGACTTACTTTCTGCTAGGCAAGGGTTTAAAAACAGAAATTCAAGAGAAACTTGTACAGCCAGCAGAGGTTGTGGTTCCTGAAACTGGAAATGTAAACTTCAGGCTGCTTCTGGGAAAATATCAGAATGCTAGGAAAAGTATTTCTCTTCAATAACTGACTTTCAAACACATCAAAAGTTACGGACTGGGATTCTTAACAATGATGAACACCACAAAACAACAGCTCTGACCTTCAGTGTTTCTCAAATGCATCCTGTATTGCACTGTAACTCTCTTCTCATGTTTGTCAGAACAAAAAGTAGAAACCACATGTAAAAAGGAAAAGGAAAGAGCTGTACCATTGTCACAGCCACTTTTAGTAGTTTGGTACAATATTTTAAAGATTGAGAACTATCACTATGGAGGAGGAAACGGGGACCAAGAGGAAGTCCAGTTCCAAAGTTGATTACAATGATTACAAGATTGCACATAGCACCAAGGAAAAAGTGTGGCCCCTGTTTTACAGAAGTACTTCAGAGCATGCCAAATTTCCAAGTCTTTCTTTGATATGTTTGCAGTGATTATCATAACCTGCATCCCATCCTAAGAGCTCCATATGGGACTTCTCCTAATTTGCATAAATTCACACTGGGGTTTCAGTTCATATGTTTCCTCACAAATGGTTCAGTGTGGATTACTGATGTGCAGTGCTAAAGAAACTGGTTTACATGTAATAACTTCAATAGCCATATTTCATTCACATCAAATGCTTTCTTTCTTTGCCTCATCTGAATTATCAGGCTGTTGGTCTTGCTACTGAACTTTCATTAGTTTTCATTAATTTTGCACTATCCTTGTTTACTATTTCACAGTAAAATAAGTATGTTTTATAGTTCTAGGTCTGAAGAAGGTGCTCTGATTTTAAACACATCAGCAGGGAAAACTAATAAAATCTTTAACTGCTAGTCATGTGAATTAGTTACTCAGTAATTTTTATTTGCAATATTTTCTTATTTTGTTTATAAATCTTGGGGAAAAAAGTATTAATTGTAACCCGAGGTACCCATATTCGCTAAAAGTAGTAATACCATGCCTATATATGAATATGTATGTATATTGTAATCATGTCTTGACTGCAGATCTCCATCTGTGTGTGAAATTTTGTCTTCCATGGCTGCTCTGTGCTCCTTTCCCAAGCTCACTGCCCCAGGGTGAGAGCAGAAATTCCATATCCTGCCAACTTTGGAGTGGCAACAAGTCAAGTGGCACACTGGCAATGGCCATATTGCCGTATTTCACGTTGGCAAGAGATAAACTGACAGTGCTAAGCCATCTCCAGACCTAATTGAGAATTATGTTTCAATTTGCACATTTAGAACCGTACACTCAAAAAGTTGTCTCCATTTAAATTCATGTCTCCATTTTTCTTAGTACTCTCGTTTTCTCAGCGAGAAAGTTACGCTCCTTTTGCTCCTCTTTGCCTGGGTATAGAAAGGCACAAGAGATGTGCAGCTCTACTACAATTTGTAGCAGAAAAGAATAAAAAGATCCCTGTCTCCAACTTGTCAGATGCACTATATGTTTCACATTTACTAAAACAGTCATTATAGATTTTAGAAAAATCAGTGTGATGCCTTTTCTGAAAGAAATATCACTTCAGAAAACACTTCTTTAAAATACAGTCATGCATACGTAAAGCAAATTATATACTATCAGCTTTTTTTTGATTAAATGTTCTTTTGGAGAAAGACTGTATGTAAACCAATTCATGCAATAGGATACAATATTTAACATCATTTCATCAAGAAAAGCTGAACTTCCAAAAGTAATCTTCCTAGATGATACCACCCAAATTACACCAGACTTCTTTTAGAATTTGATTAGGTGAAGAGATAAATCATAATCAGTGCTTGTTATCTCTGTAGTCTATTTTTATTAACAATAACCTTCCCAACATGAGCAGTAAGCCAGAAATCTGAATTTAAATTCAGTTATTTTTAATTTAATGAAAACACTGCCTTTAAAGAGCATCATGACTCAACACAGCAGCTTCTCTATTTCTGTTTAGACTGACTCATTCCTTCTCAGAGGACAAATTCTTGTAACAGCCTTCGTTCTGCAAAGTATTCAAGATGATGATCATCATCTGTACAAGATTTATTATCAATTTTCAACAAATAAAAGCAATGGGCTGGATTTGCAAATCCAGATGTTTAGTGTTACCCATAAGCCATAAAGCCTTAAATCCCAATCCCTCCAGCTAAGTGTAGTCGTTTTGTTGCTTATTATATATTATAAAAAACTGCAATTTTTTTTAAACTAATTTCCTCTTTATACACTAATAATAATGAGTGAGTAAATGAATTAAATAATAAAAACTCCAGCTCATTTAGTTGTTAAAATGAGCCAGATTTGGAATACAGAAATTTGCTGAAAGTCTGTTCTTTCTACAAGTACAGATCTGAAATCTACTTAAAAAAGAAAAATCATACTATTAAATTATAAAGAATTACTTAGCTAATGTAAATTTAATTAAGCATACACTCCTGACACAATATTTTAATGTTCTACACTGTTTATTCCAGTGTAGAGAGACTTTGTTTTAATAAATTGACACAGATTTCTCTTGTCATGAGTGCTGCTAGTCCTTAATTGGAAATCATTTGTTATACTAACCAGAAGTTGCAATTAAAAAGGGGACAACACCAAGTTTCTCACTAATTGTAATAATTAAGTAAACACTGGAGCTCAGGGTGATGAGGTAGTTTTTTGTTGTTTTTTTTTTTAAGTACCATTTGTACCTTAACACCTTTCTTTAAATTAAAAACTTCCAGAATTGTTTAAAATATGCAATGAAAAAATAAAATAAAATATTGGGACAAAGATTCTACTCTATAACCAGCAGTTATGCATTTTGGGATGAAATACTTGCAAAGAGAGTCTGGATCCACAACATTGGGATTAGAACACAGGTTAGAGATAAAAAAAAAAAAGAGCTGAACCCCAAGATGTTACTGAAGTACTTTAGATACTTTTCTTAGTGGAAAGGGCAGTAAAGCAGCAGTCTCACTCAGTCTTCCCCTCCGGTTCATTTATTTGCTTTTCATTATTGCATTTCTGTCTCAAGTATCTTCTAATCACAGATATCTCTCCATAGTTTTATGAGTTTCTACTAAAAATACGGTATAAGGTAAACTTGCTGTCTTTGTGAATACAAAAATAATAGAAATACACTATTTTAGCTTCTAAAGAGCTCAATCTCTGAGCACCTTTTATGAGAATTTGAAGGTATAACTTCCAGGTAACCTCCAACCAAGTTTCCCAAGTGCAGGATGCTTAAATTTAACAAAGGAGGCAACAAAGAACTAGAATCTTCTCACAAACTTACAACAAAAAGTTGATAATTTGGTTTATTTGCATATAAGTGTGAGAAACATAAGAACTTAATCTTTGCTTTGAGGGAAAATATTCAACAAACCACCACGTGTGGAGCTGATGGGCCCTCTGTAGATTGGGTCAAGATAACCTTGAAATACTGATTAGATAAAATTAATAATGCATTTGCTGCTGTAATCCTAGTTATCCATACTTTAATGTAGGAACGGCCATCTCCACTGTTTTTATGGACTCACCAAGAACACGTATTAGCACAGCAGTATGTCTGGTTGCAGCAGAAATACAATTATGTAAATTAGATGTGTGTTCCCTGAAGACTGCTAATAGAATGATTGACCTATATACTGTTTAATTTGTTCTCATGCTTTCTCTTTATTGTCTTCCAGCTGCACCAGAAATTAAAACTTGTTAAACTGCATCGCTCCCCAATTATATATCAAAGGTGCTCGAGTCACTTTGTGTCAAAAGCAATTAAGAGTTTGCATGCTCCTTATCACCAGCAAGACATTGGTTTGCTTTTTGTTTGTTTTAAAAGCAAACCACCAGTGCCTTTATAGACCCCATTCTCTATTTATTATTGTTGCTAATAGCAATAATAATAGTAACCCTAATAAAATTGATTTTAGAAATACATCAAGGAATAGGTAATAAGTTAAAAAAAAGGAATTTTTCTTTTAAAACAGTAGGAAAATTGTTTGCAACTATTTCACAGAATGAGCTGGAAGCTGGACAGTTGTTTTTATTTAAGAACAATCTAAATGTTCTCTGTTAATGCACTGGGATGCTTTATTTATTCTGTATATCAAAGTTCAATTAGGGCAAGAAGAATTTGTCAGTAGGTGTCAGGGGACCACTGATGAAACCCTCACTATTTGCAGACAAACCTTATTTTGCTCCACCTTAACAACTTCCTAGAACCAAGATTTTTTGCCAGAGTCCAATAAATATTTGCAGGCACACAAAATGTAAGTGCTAAATGAGATCTATATTAAACACACTTTTAACTCTAGTTATTAGTCAGAAAATGGATTTTCTTAGCATTAAATAACAAATTCTGGATAAAAGTGAGCAGAACAACTCAACTGTGCAAAGCCAACATAGGATGTATCACAACCCTAAGATATACATGAAGTGTTATTTCTTTTCCTTCAGCATTTCTTGTGGCCATAGCAGCAATATTTAGGACCACATCTCTCTTGAGGGACCTCAAAGTATATTCAGCCCTTTAGATTCTTACAAAACCCTTCCAGAAGTTGCATGAATTACACATGTCTTTTGAGGTTGAGCAGCTGAAGAAACCAAAGCAGCCAAGTGGGTGCAAAGTTCTCTGTAGCCTGGGGAGCTCCAACAGGCACCCAATTAATTTTCAAACGGTGTTTGCACTTTGACAGCTTAAATCTGCTGTCAGTGGAATCAGTGCCCAAGATCAGTTGTCAATTCCTGACCCACCCTTTGGGGGATTAGTTGCTGAAAGTATTTTTTAACCAGCTTTAGTTTTGTGTGTTTGTTTACAGTAAATTTGCTTTTCTTAAGCTGTAAATATTTGATGGGAATCAAACCAGAGAGAGAATCAGATATGTAAAGGCTTGCACTGAGCCACAACAGTCAGCATTTGTCAGAGGGTGAAGAGACACAGCTCTTGGGTCTGACAGCAGTGGAAATTGGTGCATGGATTGGATTTGTGTGGCCAGGTTTTGGGAGAGGGGAGGCTCCTGAGAGAAGCTGCTGCAAGATTTCCCTGTGTCCAATAAAGCTCATGTCAGCCAACTCCAGGACCTCATGGGGACCTTTCTGGAGCAAGTTGTGAAGAACTGCAGCCTGTGGGAAGGACTCAGGCTGGAGAAATTTGTGAAGACTGTATCCCACATGAGGGTTCAGATGCTTGATTAGGGGAAGAGTGTGAGGAGTCCTCTCTTGAGGTGGAAGGAAGGGCAGAAGCGACGTGTGATGGACTGACTGCAGCCCTCATTCCCTGTCCCCCTTCACCACTCAGGAGGAGAAGGTAGAGAAAATTGGAAACAAAGCTGATCCTGGGAAGAAAGGATGGATGGATGGTGTTTTAAGATCTAGTTTTTATTTCTCATGATCCTACTTTGATTTGATCGTTAGTAAATTAAACTATTTTCCTCGAGTCTGTTTAGCCCATGACAGTAACTGGTGAATGATCCCTCCCTGTCTTTACCTCGACAAACCTTTCATATAATTTTTGGGGAATGACAGAGCAGCTTCAGAGGGCACCTGCCATCCAGTCACCCGCCACAGCCTACAACAATGACAGTATTTAGGTTAATTACAGAAGTTTTCCAAGTACATCTACATTGTGGGTTTTTTTCCTCCATGACAATTTTAACACAACTCTCCGAGTCTTTTCTCTGCATCAGGTAATAAAACAAACACAGCAGAGGCTCTGGCGCCCACAGGGAACCTCAATGTGCATCTAATAAGAAAGGGACGTGTTTCACCTTGATTGAGCCATGTTTTGCTGTAGACAGTCTTTAATTGAGTATAACAAGTTTCTCCCCAGTTGCACTTTCTTTGATTCAGGTTTCAAAGCTGCTGCACCACGTGAGCTCTGTGATCCCTCACTGGGGTTTATTGAAAGTCCTGGCTGAGGTCTTTTAGTTACTTAAATCACATTATTCCTTTCCTAATTATGATTAGAAGCAAAGATAGTAAAGAAGGCTTCCACAGTCAGGACAGGGCTAATGAAGAAGAGACAACACATTTAATGATCTCAGTAAAGCAGAGTCAGATGCAGGTTCTCAATAAAGTGCTTCTTTTGAGAGGGGGGTGCTTTTTATTGTTTCCATGTTCTTATTTGGCCTAAACTTGTGCTCTATTGTATAATTATGACACTGATTGTTAAATCTCAGTAAATATAAGTAATGTGGCGTCAGATTTATGATCTGATGTATCTTGGTTTTCATTCTATTGTTTGTAATTTTAAAAACTGACATCAGGCTGAACAGCCAGACTCAACATCTCTATTTCTATGAAAGAAAATAATATTTGCTTTGCAGATCAAATCATCTGCTTCGATTAAGTCATAACTGTCTATTTCGAGGAAAACAGAAATACAATCAAGGAGAAAAGGTCAAGGTTCCTCATCTTCCCCTTCAATATCTATGGGAAAATTAGCTGTTATCCAGTCATCTTCCTGCAATTTATTTACCGTAAGATAAACAGAATGTGTCTCCAGTTTCTTTCAGATGCCAGGACAGACAGTCCTTCCATTAAAATTCTGCATTTAAATGCAGAAATAAAAAATTTTGTTTGGGACTGTAGATGATACATAAGAGAGACTCACTTGTTAGATAAAGTCCCTTCCTATTCAGCCTGTGCTCTATGATCTGTCCCAAGTATTTAACAGATTCTGAAGATATTCAATGGGCATAGATGTAATTTTTAAACATTTTCCAAAACATACATGTCCCACTGGCCATTCTGTATGTTGAACATTCAAGGGAAAAATAAATAATATCAAAAGTGAAACACATTGCAGAAGAAACTTGAGAGATCTGAAAACTATAACATCACAACTACAAGGTAAAAAATATGTCACACATTAAAAAAAATGTTCCATAGGTCTTCAGCATGTGCAGCAGCATTTTTCATCCATTTAAATTTCCAGTTTCTCTAATCCTATCTGACTGTATTTTCATCTGTGTACTTATGAGAGCAAAACAATCACCAGTTCTAACATAGGAGAGAGTTGATACAGAGCTATATTTCCACTTATTCTTTATTATTTAATGAACGGCAGCAGGTCTACAAAAAAAGTTAAAGTATGTAAAATAGGTAAAGGAGATTTAGCTCAGAGGTTGGTGACCCAACAAATGGTTGTCTTAAACTATTAACTTTAGGTACTTCAGGCAACCCAAGTGTCCAAACCTTGCAACCCTGTCACCAGAGACATGGACTCCTCTGCAGGGCACCTATGGCAATTTACCCCCTAGAAGATTCTCATCTGAGTCCTCCCACTGGACTATGGCATTTAATGCTCTCTCTCATATGTATTGAAAAACATTCTTGATACCAATTCCTAGCTCAGACAAAGTATTTGGACTGGGAGAGGAGCATTTCAGATATTGAAAATGTAAATGGAGAAAGCACTTGACAATGTCAGGTGTACCTGAAAGAAAAATCATTTGACAAGATAGATTCGTTAACTTTTCATTCTTCTTCAATAAAATGATTTTCTGTTCTATTTTTCAGACATTCACACCTCTGAATTTGGCAAAGATGTAGCTCTCATATATTGGAACTCTGGAACTCATTAAGGGTTTTTTTAGCCTTCCTCAGGAAAACAGCACTGACAGCAAAGCAGCTGTTAACTCACTATCTGTGTCTCAGGCATCCTGGGACACCTGGCAGAGAAATATGCTCACATTAACAGGTTCTGAAGAGGTCAGTGACATGTTACCAACGTGCTGACAGAAGGAAATACCCCAGGTATTTCTGTGAATGGTGATCTGCACGTAGGGATCTGTCACAGGAATAGCAGCTCTGCTGGGAATGAAGCACGAGGGGAAATTCATGCTAAAGCACCCAAAGAAAAGAGTCAGGAGTTATAAGAACAGCTAGGAATAGTTCTGAAGGACACTGCTCCTGGACACCACTTCCATGGCACCACTCTCAGAAACACCACTGGAGATGTCTCTGTGCCAAGGCCTTTGCTCTGACACCACCAGAATGGAAGGTGCAGGAGGGGGTGAAAAAGCTCCTCAACAGGAAAGCAGATTACAAATATATCACTCAAACACTTATCTGAGCCAGGGAAAACCAGGCAGTGCCCTAACATTCCTGAGAGGTGGAGTAAGCAAACTCCAGAGGTAAAACTCCACTACAACTGATGAGTCCGATGGCATATAAATGATCTGTATGAACATCAGTTTTCCACTTCCAGCAAAGAGGGAATGGAAGGACACAGGCAGCCCTTGCCCCCTGCATTGTGAACAAATTCTCCTTGCTGAACTCCTCATATGCACACACAACCCTGGCACATGCAGAGTGTGGACTGGGTAAAATCAACTCGGCTAAAGATTTTGTATAATAAGATCTTGCATTTAATTTATTGCAGTTATTTCACTGCAGAGAAATTCAAAATATTGGGTTTTTTCCCCCCTATATTTTCTCACTTCCTAAGCACACCATAGCAATTGAGATTTATTAGTGGTCATACTTGTAAAAAGTGAAATTTAGGCCAAATACTTAAGTTTATTGACTGCAATGTCATTTAGTGTAGCTACACAATTATGTCAATTGTCAAAGGGTAATTCAGGCCATACTCTCTGTTACAGTATAAGTCTTTGTAAGAAAAAGAATCAATCCCACATGATTTATGCAACTCATAGTTGAAGTTTTGAATATTCATAACAATCCTCACAATCTGTAGGCAAAATATATCCATAATAATTCACAAATCACTTAAAATAATTAGTACGTTGGAGGATTTTCATTCTGTGATCAATAATTGAACAGTTAAAGGGGTAAAATCTGTCAAATGAATTATTCATGGTAAATGTCTCACCCACTGCAAGCAAAAACTTCAAAGAGTAGTCACGTTCTGCTTCCTTAGACAAGTAACAGTGGATTACCAGTGTTTCAGATCCCATGAGAAGGAGCTCATATTTGGTGTGTTGTGGGAATCATATGGTGAGTAAGATATGGCTCAGCATAAGCCATAAGAGCCAGGGTGAAACTGGCAATAGCAACTTGATCAATAAATCTGAGTTTGGTGGCCTCAGTGCTAATATTCTACATTTCCATGTACAGAACCAAATCAGAGCCCAATCTAATAATCCTGTTTAGCAGCCAGGGGTAGTGCTACACAACCACTCAGCACTCAAACACACAACATACAAACAGTCCACAAGATAAAAACCAGCTTCTGATGCTCAGTTATATGGGGGGACAGGGAGAGTGTAAGCATTTTAAAGTCATTTGGCAAACTATAAAATGTGATGGCATCAGACGACAGAACTAAGGCTGTTTCCAGAAACAAATAACCTCTTTCTTTTTTCAAAATATTTGTAACCCCTCTTTCTTATTTCAAAGTATCTTTGTGCTATAGAGATGTGGTAGAGGTTTTGAATAATTCTTTTTAAATCAATTAACTAGTTTATAATTTCCCCCCCCCCACACACTACCAAGTGCTATTAATTATCATTATCTACTGATTAGATAAAGAGTACAGAAGTCTGGAATCCTGTGCTAGGGGCTCCAGATTATATTTGAAACTCGATAATAGTTGCAAATATAATTTATCAACATAAAATTACATTTCAAAATCATATTATTAATAGAAAAATAACTTGTCAATGAAGATTAATAGAATACCATTAGAAGACATGGATTTTCTAGCTCTATTAAATCAGTCTCCTAGGAGCAAATTGTGTTAGAGGAAGATAATCTCACTGAATATTCCTAGAATGTGTTGAAGATTATTTTTTATTAGCTCAATATATTAAGACTACAGTAATGCACAAGAATTAGTATCCTGATTTCTTATCACAAGTGGTAGAGAGCATTGAGGCGACTACTCTGTAATGAGTGCTTTGCTAAGGAATATCTTATTCATGGCTTAGAGAAGAAGAAAGATTATTACAATTTCTAAATGGCTAAATTCATTTTGGAAAAGAAACAACACAAATGGGAAGCAGAAATGAAAAATATGGAAGACCTGGATGGTATAGCACGAGGTACAAATAAATCACTAAGCCTCTGAAAACAGAGAAGATCTCCCTCACCTGACCTCCATCTAGTCACTCTGGGGAGGAGATGGAAGAAAATGATGGATCCTCTCTCATCCTCACTATTTCCTATTTCATAGTCTGGAACTAAAAGATGAAAATCTCATGTGATGAGATTTTAATGTCATGAAATATGAAAGACAATTAAATTAGGGATCCTCATCTTCTGACTACTGGAAAACAGTAAAACACTATTCTCCAAAGACCACTGTAATGGAAGATTTTAAAATGCTGGTGCATAGTTTGTACCTCTGTTTCTGTTTTGGAGGAAATAGGGCTTAGTCTTAGTTTAATAAATTCACTTACAGGGTAAAAAGAAGCATTAGGAACAGAGGGTTTAAAGGAGTGTTGGGAATAGCTGCTTACAGCAATGCAGCTCAAATAAAACCACCATGAGGGGATGAAATACAGACTATTAGCTCAGGGCTTAACCAAATACTTAAGAGTTGGCATCTGTGACAAATTGGTTCTGGATTATTAGTCAGACTTCAAGCCATCGTGGAGGCATCAATCTCTCCTTCTGTGGCATCTGCTCAATCCCTAACCTGTGCAGCTTTGTGTCACATAGTCAATTTTTGTCCAAGGATTTGATAGATGTTGATGTGATTGTTTCAAACACCGTCCTTTTGTTCCAGTGGTGACAGCTCAAGCTTTACTCTGTGGAATCCTGTAAGACTGAAGCTTGATTGGATAATAAGGCAGAAATTTTAAATTCATCTGCCCATCTCTTCTGCCAAAGAACAGATTTCTCTGCTCAAGATTTACTTTGGTTTTTGGTCCCTGAAATGCAACTTCTTCCTGTGCCAAGCTGGAACATTCCAGTGTTGACAGATGTTGTTTTGTGATGGAATTTATGGCTCATGGATCCCACCTTAATTTCTCCTGGTCTGAAATGGGCCTGAGACCCAGGACACTGCCTGCTGACAATGCTTCTGGATTTAGATTTATGTTATTTTATTAAATGTTGCTTAATCTTAACTTGGACTTTTATATTAATCGGGATAATACAAGTTTTGGACATGTTTTATTTAAAATGGGATTGATTTTACAGGGGTTTTTTTGGGTTACCCGAACAGTAGAATATGATTTAACAATAAAAATGATATTATGTTTCCCATTCCTTTCCATTATCACCCAGCAAAGTAATTTCTGGTTTACTATAAATAGCAGTTGACAGCTATTTGATTGAATGACTAACCATTAATGAATGTATTAGTATCAAAAATTTTCAGATAAGTTATATATTAATATATAAGATTCTTTATCATGCCTGACCCCCTTTTAAAAAACACAGTTTCAATCCCAAACGTTTTAAAATCAATATTTCAAATAGTAATTAATTTTAATGCTCATATTCAGCATTGTGAAATTGAAATAAAAAATACATAAATGAAAAACAAAAGAAAGTTTAAATTTGAAGTTAGATAGACCATGCATCTGAAGGAATTCTGTTCTAAAACAGAAAAACTGATCTTATATTTTTAGGGAGATGAGACCTATTTCATATAAAATAATGTTCACTGTGAAACTGTAACACACAGAATTTTTTTAGTTTTCCAAATGTCTCAAACAGGATTAAGTGGCTCCTGTGGAAGTGTGTGGTACATGGAGTTCCATGATAAAATTGATATGTGTTTGGTGCTGTGGTTTCTCTAATTAGCATTACTGCTATTACATATCTGTCAAACATAGGATGGACCAACAAAACCTAATTAGCTGTTTAAACTCATTTATGTGCCACATTTAATCTTGAGCTTGTCACATTTAAATTTGCTTAAACCTTAATAGTATTCAAGATCATGCACTTGTGTTAAAGGCAACATGTGTTAGGGCCATAATGAATGTCTAGTGTTGAAGGATTCATTATGACTCAGACAACTTTTTTTCTTTATTTATACAGGTGAGTCATTTATCTTTCCTATAAGATTTATGAGGTTGTTCTACTCAAACCAGTGAAAAACCAAAATCTAATAACTTGTTCTGCATTTTGTATTTTGCTAATTCAGACATATTGCTGATCACTAAGACTATAATTTTAATATAGAACATGTATGCAGATGAAATGCTTAACCTAATACAAATATTTAATTTTTATTTCACATTAAGCATATATACTAGCTTAATGACATTCAAAGATTCTAAAGTATCTGGGAAAAAGCTTAATGGAATTTCTTAACTTTTTCATAAGTATTTTGCAATGGATTTGTGGGAGATATGGAGCTACTTTAGCTGTCAATATTAAATGTAAAAACTCCCTGTGATAAAAAGGGATATTAAGAAATGCCATCATTTAACATATGCATCTTTGAGTTCACTTGCTGAAAAGCAGCTGCATATGTTCACTATTTCTAGAAGTGCTACCAGTTAATTTTAGTCACTGGTAATTTAATAAATACACATTATTAAGAAGCAATGGAAAGTTGCACCAAAAATAGACCAATGGTTACTGTATGAGTATAATACTTGCATTAAAATCTTATGCATAAAGAGGATGTAGGACTTCTTGTAGGAGGGAAATTGAGCAATTAATTTTTGAGGCTCCTTAATGCTTTCATCAAGCAAAGCTGGCTACAGAAAACAGGTATCAAGGGCCTTCCCAGAGCTTTCTGTAGGAAGCTGATGATAAGCCATGACAGTTATGCAGCTCAGGGACATAAGAATCAGACTGGAGGATCTCCAGATGCTTAGACCAGATCCTGAGAACAATTCCTACAAGTGACATCCTTGGATCTGAGTCTCAGGGCTGGAGTCACAAAGCCAAGGCTTGGGCACATGGATAAGCTTCACTTCAGGATGTCACAGTGCAAAAGGTGTTCACAGGAAATGCAGTCACACTCCTAAGACTTGTCCTGGCAAGAAGAAGTGCTGGTGTCCTCTGAAAAAGCTATTGCCTGTTTTCCTAGACAGCTCCTAAATGAATACACAGCTGCAAAATTTTCAAGCTCCAAAACAATGACCATTAACACCTCGTGGGCACTGTGCAAACAGAAGTAAATCCTAGGTAAATACTTCTGTTTATTCACCAGCCTTACACATAAAACCATGGAAAGACAGAGGTAGCTATCCAAAAGAGGATCTTTTTCTCCTTTTCTGATTAGATAATAATATTGTACATAATTCTAGATCAAAATGTCTATAGGAATGTTGTCCTACACGGAGCATATATATAAATATTTGAGTATATGCTTTGAAAGGGGATGGTAAGAAAGTAGTAATACTGAACTAATTAATAAAGTGGTAATGTTGCACTTATTGAAGCAATTCAGAGATTTTTGTCTTAATGTAACTAGTTTATATATCCTACTTCAAGACCTTAAAGGAAAGAAAAAGAGTATGATATTCAAAGATAGGTGAGGAATATCGACTCACAGGAGAGATGCATGAAACAAGATCTCCAATAAGCTAAGAAACCTTGTTCAAAATGAAAAATCAGAGAACATATCTATCTTGGCATGCTATTATTAGTGACTCATTTTTATTGATAGCAAGGTCAGGCTTCTTAATGTTTAATAAATCTTTTTAAATAAGAAAGATAAGGCAGGAGTTGAAATACTTTTTTCTTCTTCGATTCTCTCTGATCTGAATGGAAATTTGCCACAAGAAGTGTCACCATTAATCCTCTAAATCCTAGCCTAAGTTTTCCTGATACATGTAACATTGTGAATTTGGACAACAGAAATTTACACTCAATGTCATTGACATCCATGTTATGACAAAAGCTAAATTTTTGCTTCAGACACTAAAGTTCTGCCAGGGAGGAAGACACTTCCATTTCAAGTCGGTTACTTTGGTTTTTTTCTCTACTTTTCATTATCTGCCCTGATTAAATAGGTTGATTCCTATTCTAAAACTGATGTACAGAGGATAAATTCATAATTTGCTGTGTCAATACAGATCTTTGCAAGTGACAGGCTGCAAGTCCTTTCACACTGCTGTGCTGTCCAGACTCAGGTAGTGGGATTTATTCAGGTTATCCAATTTTCTAAGCTGTTCCCCCTCTGGCAGCTATCACTCTCCATCACAATCACAGGCCTAAACCAGCACCTGATTATTTCTAGATCTTTAGGCAGCTGTCCTGTTGATGTGATTGCAAATGAGATTTATTCCTTGCAACAGAAAACCCACTGTTGATTTATTCAACTTCATGGTCCTGTAATCAGCAGGAGACTACCTGATAGCTGCTTCCATTTTATTCTAAACTAGCTCAACCCACGCCTTTCTTCACTAAACATAATGAAAACATGAAGTGAATAGTGTTCTTAGATGTTTGTCCCTTTTAAATGCTTAGAGATAGGTCAGAAGAGGACTTAATGCAAAATTTCAGATACAGTCTTTACCAAATATATTGAGACACTTCTGCAGTTTGGCTTTAAGATTGTTACATGGATTGTTTAAAAGTAGGATTAAAACAAAAAACAAAGTAATTAAAAAAATTATTTTGTCCAATGCTGTCCTGTCTCCTTGTTTTAGCAAGGAACAGGCTATGAAACAATCATAGCATTTTTCATGTATGTCTTTTTTTTGCATTTAAGTCCATTCACACATCTGTCTTCTGCCAGTTATCACGGAACCATAGAACAATTTGTGTTGGAAGGGACCTTAAGGACCATCCAGTTCCAAGCCCCCAGTTAAATATTCAACTTGAATACTTAGTGCAAAAAGGCATATTCTGCTATATTTAGAGCATAAAAATCTATAAAACAATATGTTTCCCCCAAATATAGTGAGCTCATACCCACTGATGAAGAGCTGGATGTTTAGTTGGTTTCATCAATGAAAAGAAACAGAAATACAGAAATAATGACAATGGTATCACATGATTTGTGTTTAGTTTGTGTAGCTGCTCCAGAGAGAATGCAGGTAATCACAAATGAGAGAAAGAAGCAAACAAGGGTATCATAATCATATCAGATTTCTTTGGACTCAGACTAGCCCTCACACTGTGTGAGTTTTTGTCTTAAAAGAGGCTTTTAATGCACTCCCTCTCCAAAACAGCTGCATTTTTGGTAAGTTATATATTCTTTCTCAAGTATTGCTTATAAATCCAGCAGTAGAAACCTAACTGGAAGAGGTGTGATGGTCACATGTCATTCCATCATCTGTCCCTTCCTGAACAGAGGGCTGGAAACCCCAACCCACCACCTCAAACGTGCTACTGCACTTTGGAAAGTCACGTGGATTTTGCCTCTTCCATTTATCTCCTGTGCACAGGCCAGTGGCACACGATGTGCTGCAGATGGAACAAAGAACCGGCGCAGTAAATCTGCATCCCAGTGTTCCAGTCCCACATTCAGGCTTCTAAAATTGTCACAAAATAAAGCAGCGTGTGCGTTAGAATCCACCATGCTTCTTGGACAATTTCATCATAATTTGTCATTCATTCTGAGATATTCATTTGTCTAAAAGCAATTAAAGCTTAATTGCTGCATAACCTGAATAATTTAGAAATGCAAATTAGGATAGCAGGCAAGCAAGTATGTGTTCATTAATTTCTTTGTTATCACCATCTGTTTAATTAAAAAAATGAGTTTTACTGAATGACAGCTTGCTAACTATATAAACGTTTTCCTTAATTGAAAATGTCTTTTGCAATTGAGGTCAGCATCTGACAAAAATTGTTTGAGCTTTTGCAGAAAACATTTTATCTAAACAAATTGTAGTATTTTTAAATTCACATTAAAAAACATTGCCAACATATGCAATGTAATTCAAGAAATGACATCTTTGCTTCTTAATGCAAAGCCATAATTTTAGAAAAAAAATCATCGCTTTGGAAAAGTGCTGGTTATTACAGGAGAAGTATATGTGATTTATCATCCCTATTATAGATTATTTTGAAAACTTTTGTAAAATCCAGACTCAAAATATGAATACCTCTGGCAAAAAAACAATCATCTGAAGAAGGAAGGAATGCTTCAAAATATGGATCGTATGATTCATATGATGCAGTCTCGGTATTAGGAAACTAAAGTGGTTTTTCAAGTAGAGCCTTTTTTATAAAGAAGCTAATTCTTTACATGAATATACAACTCTTCATAACTAAGGTATATCAAACTCCTTTTATTTCAGCTGGTTTTATTCCAAATACCTTTACTCCACCCCATCCATATGAGGGTGCTAAGGCCCTGGCACAGGTTGCCCAGAGAGGCTGTGGCTGCCCCTTCCCTGGAAGTGTCCAAGGCCAGGTTGGGCAGGGCTTGGAGCAACCTGGGATAGTGGGAGGTGTCCCTGCCCATGGAAGGGGTTGGAACTGGATGAGCTTTAAAGGCCCTCCAACCCAAACCATTCTATGATTCTATATATTCAGAAAAAAAGAAAAATCACTCTGCTGTATCAATGCACGTCCGAACACCCTGGGAATGCTGGATGTTACATTTGCCTCGAGTTGGTCCAAACAGACAAACCTGTGTATCTGAGAGGCAGATCTCTAAATAAATAATGCAAAGACCTGCAAGCCCACTGTGAGTTAACTAAGATTTAAGCCAACAGTTCCACCCTTTCTATGAGATCAGTAAACTAATTATCTTGGACTGAAATCCCAGAGAAGTGAAGAAGGGCAATGTTATACCACTGTATTCCAAACTCATCTATTATTCACCTTGTGCTGTTTACACAATTAATTATATTACTTTGTTATAGTTTAAGTCACACTTGGCTTCTACTGTCTCTTACTGCATTTAATAAAAACTTTACATTGCAGCCTCTGGATCAGTGAAAACATATTTACAGAGTGCAGAAAAAGGCCTTTCTGCATTGAAGGCAGCAGTGGTGATAAAGATGACAAAGCTTCAGTGATTTGCACTGAGAAAAATCCCCAAGAATGCACTTTCTCTCATACTACTATTCTGTAGTAAATTACTGGGGCAACTGTGAGCTGTATATATTACCTTTGAAATATTTTGTTAGGGGATTAAAAAATAAATAAATTATCATTCAAGGTCATGGTTGTTGCCCCCAAATAGTTAAAAAAGTGAACTGTCCAGTCTCACTGGGTAACAGCACATAAACACAAACTCGGGGTGACACTGCAAGGCTGGGCCACGTGACTTGGGAATTCCCTTGTCATGGAGTTTCTCTGCACTCAATTAAATGAGCTTTAGACCTTTTAACTGTTGTATAAATATCATTTGACATTTGCAGGATCTTCCTAAATGTGGAAGCAAACATTATGATTATCACTGAACACTTTGGGTAACAGAGAGATTAAGCAGCTTTTTCACAACAGGAAAAACCAATGGGAACACACATGAGGAATCCCAAACCAGTACCTGCTAGTGAGACAAACTTTCCCTGTGACTCAGTTGCTTATGGTTATTGTGGGCAGATCCACAGTTTTGTGAAACAAGCAAATTTCTTACGAACAAAAAAAACCAAAACAAAACACTACAAAAACCCAACCCAACCCAACCCAAACCAAACCAAACCAAAAAACCCTGGTAAATTGCTGTAAGATATTTTTATTTTCTCACGATTTGGAACTATTCTCAGTGTGGATATGAATATATTCTCATGGAATTACAGTGAAATCACATGGAAGACTTAGCAGGTAGCACAATGCAAACACTTCTGCAGGAAGTATAGGAGGTGAAAAACAGTGCAGAAAATCAGCAAAGAATTCCACTGAATATATAAATATAAACAACCAAGCAAACAAAACCAAACTAAGTTACAAATTCTTATCGGCATTGGTTTGTCAAAGTTGCACACTCCCAATGTTTTAAAGTGTTAATTTCTAAGCACCATGTTTACGTTTTTATGTTCGGCTGGATATTTTTCATTCTTTCACTAGATGGCAGTATTGTATTACATTCCAGTACATAAGTAATTAACTAAAGAAGGCATATAGACAGCCGACTAACTACATCACTGCATTGAAAAAAACAGATTTACTTTAATAGCTTTTATTTGCACAAATTCTCTCAGTAAGAGATCAGTGCATTTTTCCCTTTGATTGTCTATTGAGATTCAGCACTTGTTTCTCTCCCAGATGACAGCAACCCCACCTTGATTCGCTCCCACCAAGAGGGATTGCCAATCCCTATTTCTGTGCACATGATAACTAAAGGGAAACTGAAGTCTAAGTGCATAACCACTTAATCTTGTTATTCAAAATCATTGGCACAGTTTCCTCATGACTCCTGCTTATGTGGTGTTGCTGTTTGAGATCCCTACCATGAGACCTTTCTAGTCCTTAGAGCTTGCTGAATTTTCCTCTACCCTCAACCAATAAATCACATGGAATTAATTCTCTTCATCCTCAGCTTAAAAATGTGTTTGTTTCCACTCCTTTCCTGTATCTTTACAGCAAGAAACCAGTGAAGCAGGAAACATTAGATGAAGCAGAAGAATGATTTATTGGTTAAAGGGAAGGAAAATGTATTTAGAGAAGAAGAATGAGAAAGTTGCGGTGACAGGACCCTCTTCTGAGGTGTGTTCTAAACATTAATTGGGCCAGGAAACAGAACCTCAGTCAAGCCTACATGCTCAGGTCATTAAGCAAAAGACTTATTTTTAGTTTTCTCAGATTCACGAGCTGTGTAACCTCAACAGGAATGATTGAAAGAGTTTGATTTCAGGTGACTGAACACCCATTTGCCTCGGGCATATTTCTGGTTGGTAGGAAATAAGGCATTTAAGATTCAGGTTTTGAGAGCTGGTGCACACAGCCTGCAGAGTCTGGAGAAATTGTTTTAATGATGAAAGGTGATTAAGAACAAGTCCTGACAGTAGCAGCCTCATTTTTCTTACATAAATCTACCCTTCTCCCCCAGAAAACTTTTATAGTTTGGCAAATCAAAGTAGCCTGAAAAACAGTTCCATCCCTCCTGGGCTGCTTGATGTCAAAAGGGCTTAAAAGTTCCCTGGTTTTTAAAGAGTCACCTTGTGTCATTCCAATGGGTTTGACTGCTGGGTCAAACTGGTTGCAGCTGTAGCATTTACTGCAGTAAGATACAGCACGTTTTACAGGGAGGGAAACACCTCAGAATAAGAATCCAAGACACATCCACTTCCTTTGGGCTTGCTCAAGAGAGAGCCAGACACTGAATTCCAGTGGGCATCCAAGAACTTACAGTCCAGCATTGACTTACTAACAACTACAGATGTAACTGCTATAAACCAAGGCAATAAACCTTATATTAGAGCTTATTATAAGCTATTCATTTCCTGACTCATCTAAAAGCTCTTTATATCATCTAAGAGAGATGAGAATCTGAGATGTGAACATTTAGGACTAAAAGTAGCTCTTTCTAGATACATATCACTGAAAACAATCCCTTATTAGAACAGGCAACTGCACAATAGAATCTATTTCAAATCTTTTATTGACCTTTCCTTCTGTTTAAGGCTTTACTTAGATCATCACTGCTCTCAAGATACTTACTCTAATTAATTTTAAAATTTTAATTTACAAGATAAAACCTTTTCCTTTTAATGTGTTACTGCATTTGGTTGTAGCCTTTCTTCTCCCCCTCCCTGTCGTATCAGTTGTTGTAATCAGAGACATCAGCTCTGCCTAAAAAACATGTCTTACTAGAGATGCTTTATAACAGCAAAACACCACTGGTATCTCTTCCTGGAAAGTGATACAGTGAAAATTCATGAAAATAGAATATATCTAATCTAGTTCCTTACTGTTATTGCCTTATGCAATAACATCATCCATTTGACCACAGACCAACAAAAAGGTAATTGGATTTTTGCTCTCTCTCATTCCAGCAGAAGGCTGTAGAACCTTAGTACTAATCAATTAGAAACATCTTTTGGTTTCTAGTGAGGCTTTTTTACATGGACAATCCACTTATTTTTCTCATTCCATCAGTAACATTTATTCTGAGCTTCTGCAGCATTCAGGGCAAGCAAAAATTCATATCTTACACAGCTAAAGAAATCAGTGGTTATATAAAATTGCTGTTTACGTAAAATTGCTCCATTCCATTTTATGTATGTTCCAGTTTGCATTCATCTGTATTGAGCACGGGAGACCAGCTATAAATGGTGTTCAAGGTCCTCTCTGCACTTACTCTGCAATGAAATAACTTCCCTATTTCTGGTAGGAATAATTTAACTAATATGGCTTCATATCCCCATAATACACTGAAAACAATGTAGAAATAAATATTTTTAGGAACTACTTGCTTGCCACAGCGACCTTGGCATATTATGTGCTACTGGATTGTGCCTTAGTGACAAGCACAAAAAAGGGATAACAAAGATTTGTGCCATTCAAGAAATAGTTCAATGACTGTGTTCCAGTTCAGGGTTCTAATGTATCATCACATCAGCTTTGGTCATGGAGGGTTATTTCATTCCAACACAGTTTTTTTTTTTTTTCCTTGCAACATCCTATTTTCTAATGGGAGGGAAAGAAAAGAGAAAGGAAAAGTCTCATAAACTGAAAAGCTAAGGACATGTTTTCCTCTTTCAGAGAGGTTAGAAGAAGGTTAGGTTAAGGACTAAACTTAATATGTCATTTTTAGTATTCTATTTGAATAAAATTTAAATTACATTAGATGTATACCACAATACTTTGGAAGTCCAAGATGCAGGATACTATTGAACTTCTCCCTTTGCTTATTAAATTGGTAGTAGAACAACAAAGGACAAATGCATCCTCATTTAAAACCATATTTAGTATGCAAATCACTAATAAGAGGGGGTGGTAAAAGCTCTGGTCCAAATTGTATATTACAGGGTAAAGTAGTAAGTGAAAAACTGATTTGGGTTTTAATCACTCTAAAGCCTTTCACCAAACTTGGACAAACTATTTATCACAGCGATATAACATCATCCTTGCACCTACAAGGGCATTTAGTGAATACTGACAATGTTTTCTGCATATCAAACACTTCCCCATCAAACACAAACGGCGAGTGGGCATCCTGGCTGGAATGTACATCAAGAGAGCCTCATTATTTCACAACCCTCACTTCGGCTCACAAGACTAAAGGAGCTGAAAACACAACACACCGACAACTTCCAGCATTATCACTGGATATTTGGGTTTAGTGAGTTACAGTAATTCAAAGCAGAGCTCTCCAACACGCCTTGTTAGCTGTAAATAAATCGAAGGTAATAGACCAAACAACACATATCTCCCGATGTAAAAGCAGCATGTTAATGTTCTCCGGAGAGACTGCAGGGATGGGATGCCTGAGCTGCAATTCCAGAGCAACAACTTTCCTTCCCAGCTCCAGGACTGAGGGACAACTGCCCCTCTTCTGGACACCACCACTGACACTGCGGGGTGTTTTATGCCCACTTCTACAGGCTAAAAGATATCTGAAAACTTCACATTTCCAAGAACTACCATCTCAAGACGTAAATTTAACAATTCCCTGTCGGAAAATAACTAAAAAGGGCTACATTTTTTATCATGTGTTGGATTTATGATGAATTCTTGAGAATTCTCTCTAATCCATGACAAGGGGTGGGAGGGGAAATAAATCACATTGCAGTCAGCTGATCCCATGACATTTCTTTCATTTAGGGTCAAAACCTCATTACTCCAATATAATGAAATCTGAAAGTAGACGTTGGTTTCGATTTGCCTCTAACCTAAAATTCCACTCAGAACATAAAATGAAGTCACAACTTAATAGCTGCACCTCATACAAATGCCAGAAAACATGGATGACCAGGGAAGCAAATGCCATGCCTGATTTTTAGAATACTGGGATAATATTTGTTAGATTCTGAACTGAGTTTGATTTATTCTACTGAGTTCAACCCATTTCCTTATCAAAGATTGGTTCCTTTTCTACAGTTGTAACTGCTATTCACAATCTCTTCAGGAATTTTATGCATGCATTGAACTTCTAAGGAGTTTTTCAAGACAGAAAATATAGTATCACAATTTTCTATTCAGAGAAAAAATATGAAATTGCAAAAAAAGGTAATTATTTAAGATTGATTAATTTAATCTTAGACCTAAAACTATACCTTTGATTTCAATTTTATGTTACTGTTCTGTAGAGCTTGGTCTATTTGCTGCTTCCTTCACACACTTATCTGTCCATGGATCAGTACACAAATTCATAATTTCTTGTAAAATATGGACTGTATACACACACAAAATGTAAAGGAAATTTAGAGAGATTCATTAACTGTGTTTCTAGTCATAGACACTTAATGGACATGATCAAGCATTTAACTACTTCTAATAAAATGATGTATAAACTAACACTGCATTTCCTAATGCCATTTTCCTTAATTTTTGGCTACCACTAAAAAGTGGCAACACATCAGCCAGACAGTGATGAAAGAAATACTTGAACTTTATTTTTCTGGTAGTTGAGGAGGATCCAAGGATTTAGGGAGAATTTATACAACTTAAAGGCCATCTGAGAAATACGTACTTATTAAAAAAAGAAAACCAACAAAACCAACAACTCCTCCCCCCAAAAACCCACAGCACACAACCCTACTTGTGGCAGTTTGTTTGGTTTTTTTTGTTTTTTTTAAGGTAAGAATCTTTTTGGTGCATTCAACTTTTGTAGTATTTTGCATACAGAAATAAGAACTTCTACAAGAGGACAATGAAGATAATGTATCTGCTAATCTTTTAAATCCTTTTTGATAAAGAATACTTAAATAATGGTTCAAACAGCAGATTTTTTGTATTCCAAGAATGACTTCTCTAACCTATATATTTATTATTTTACTAGTGCAAATGGATTATTCAAGAAACCAGTAAATGAATATTGCTACTCTAAATGAATATTGCAATCCTCACAAAAAGACTTCAGACAATCACTGTGTTCCTGAGTTCCTTGGGAAGGAATGGTGCAGGAGAGCAAACGGAGCCAAGGAGACAGAGTTCACAAATTAAATTAACAGGTATTTTAAAGCAGCAATGTAATTACATATTCTGGAACTTCAAAGCTCAACACTCAACGCAATCGTTCCCATTCTCCTATAAAATATATTTAATGGGAAAAAAAGTCAGGGATCTCTCATCATCAAGCCTGCTAGATTTTAAATAACCTACTGCCAGAGGATGACTCAGGCATTTCAGTGTCTGTAGCCAAGTAGTGCAGAAGGGGATTTTATCAGCACCACCCAACCAAACACACACTGTTCCCTCATGCTCAGTTACCCCTTCACGCCTGGATCAACCTGGGCAGATTTTGTCATCCTTGAGGAGAATTTCTGCACTCTCGAAGCTGCACTTCCCCTCTATCCTCTCCGAATCACAGCACTTCTGTTACCTCTCCCAATTACAAATCCTTCTCCATTAGAAATTAACAGGAGCCAAGGTAATATAAAACCCAGTTTTAATAATGTATTAAAGTGACGTGAGGAGTTTGGGGTGGAGAGTTTTATTTTTTGGGAATCTAGCAGTAGCTAAGTTTTCCAGATGGAAAGATGACGCTACAAAGCACAGCACACATTTGTCTTCATGAATTTCTCTTGTTATGTCTCTGACTGAATATTCATTATGAATTGATCAGCATATTTTATTGGTGTGTCTCACACAGATTGTTTCTGGCTTTTACTGGCTATCAACATGTTGATTCACCAACTGGTAGACCATTTAATTTATCAGCTTTTTTCAGGGCTAATATTTAGGGGGAAAAAAAGCTTAAAATAAAGCATGAAAATAAATAAAAAAAAAAAAGAAATCAAAAATAAAAGAAAGCCCTTATCAACTATGGGATTCCACCCAACTGTATTGAGTAGGTGTAAAGAAGTGCATCATTGTCTAAGCTGGGTTTAATCAGCACCCTGCAGTGCTGGTATTGCCACATTGCTGAGACAGCCTTAACTGACCCAGGCAAAAAGCATACTGAGGCAGCACCTCCTATCTTCCTCCCCAGACATGGATAACCAGAACAATGCTTATTTGTTCCTAAACAGTCTATTAGCTTAATATCCAAAGTGTCCTGCACAGCACTCGGAATCTGCTGCCATATGTCAAACCATACTCTGGGCCAGTGTGATGAGGCTCAGCTCACTGAGGTTTACACATCACTTTCAAGAATAACTGCACATAAAAGTATGTTTTTGAACCATTTAAAAAACTGCCTTATTATTTTTACTTTATTTTCTGCAAGGACGAATAATACCAACAAAGGTGTGTTACCTCACTTTTCGGTCGGTGATCTGTGGCCCTTTACTATTTGCAATGTTAAATTACAGTCAGATTATATATAGAGATCATAGATCACATTATATTTTGTTACATGTCTCCAATTCATGCTAATTAACACTTCCAAACCAACTCTGTATGCAGTCAAACCATGTGCCATCAGGGGCCCCCCAAATGAACCCTGGATGGGAACCTGTCATTTCAGCAGAGTTCAGATGTATTGACCTACCCAGAACCAGGCAGCAGGACAGCAATGAGTATGTTAGACCAGTAAAAGTGAAGCTCTTACAGACCTACAAACTTCCATATGACTCTTCATATTAATCTTTCTCAAGTGGAAAAAAGATGACACTCAGGAAAAACTGGAATTAGTTTAGCTCCGGGCCTGGTACTGTTAATATCTCATATTTTGTCCTAACCCCCTAAGACACACCTTTCCCAGAAGGATTTATTTGTCATCCAGAGCTTGGTCAAAGGTTGGACTTGATGATCTTGGAGGTATTTTCCAACCTTACTGGTTCTATGATAAAGAAATGCTGTACAGAATCACTATTCACATGCATGGAATACAGAAAACTCTCATTCACACATAATAGAGTATAAAAGAATACAGCTGAAAGCTGCTCTCACAGTACCAGCTAAATGCTATCAGCAGAAGCCTGTTTTACCTAGGGATTAATTAGTGAGGTTTTAATTCCCATGGGAGAGTCTTCTCCAGTTTGCAGGAAGAGGCCTCGAATAAATGAAAATGAGATGTGATTTATCATTTGAAAACTTCAAATTTAAGGTCCATCTTTTCATTTTAGTGAGACACACTGAAAGTTATGATTGCTTGCAATACGGATAACCTTCCAGGAAAAGCACATGGAACTGTTAAGGAGAAGACAAAGGCCACTGTCCAAAAAATGCCAGTCAGTCACTGATGAACTTGGTAGAGCAGAGTGTATAAATAAAATTAAGTAGAATATGTGAATACACCCTCATAATGACGAAAGGAAGATGGAATGACAAATTTGAAGAGCTGGAAAACCACTTCCACAGGAAAATGAGCAACTCCTTATTTGAGTTTTACTCACTGTTCTTCTCACGCACCACATCCCACCCTTTAAAGGTAGGCAATTTTCAATAGTGAAAATACTGTGTCATTGTTCCAAACCAAACCCCTTAGATTAGACTGATAGATAAGCTACTTTAATGACTCTTTAAATAACGTAAGTTTTCAGTCTTGGTGGCAATTTGAAATTTTGTTTAATTTGTTTCAATTTAGATTCATGTTTCACTTGAGAACTCGGCTGCTTTGCCAAAACATTTGTACAAAATAAGCTCCATAGGATAATAAGTGAAGATTTATTAAAATAAATGTTATGATTTGACATTTAATGACTAAGCAGCATTTACAAGTAAGAGCAGTAGAAGTTCATGCCCAGTCCTAAAATTTCTTGCATGTCTTGTACACAATTCAGGTTTAAGAATTGATTGCTATAGCAAACCAAGAAAATCCAATATTTAATTTACTTACAAGGAATAAGTCACAAAAGCTGATACATTCTACAAGGACATGTGTCAGTTGGGTTTGCAGAAAAATCAACATTTTTGTATGGAAATTAAGAAAAGATTTCTCCATCATGATAGTGAATAAAATCCTCAAAATATCTGATGGTTTAGTCCTCAAACATTTCACTGCTCCAATTTCTTTTCATATAGAATTGTGCTTACATTAAATGGGCAAAGGGAATGGAAAGAGGATTGAATTTGATCCTTGAGATGTTCCCTTCACCGACAGTGATGAGTAGTATAAAACTATACAGAGAAACTCAAACACTGAAAGGAAATTCAGTGATTTTCCTCAAGTGAGTCTTGCAAATACTTTTTAGCTGTACCTTTTTGTATTAAAGATTACATAAGAATATTAAATAATAATAAATATTGTCTGCAGCTAAAATACAGGTATACAGGGCATTTTGTACACACTCAATCTGCTCAGGAGGAGAACATACAGAATCACTCTCAGAACCTTTACTTGTTGCCTCATAAATTGCAAGCAATGTGTTCACCGGGTAGCAAAAGACAGGAATAGCTGGTGTCAACTCAATATGACAAATATTTAACAGTGTTGTGGAAAACAAGTTTTGACTGCTTTATTCATTTTTTTTTATTGGCAGAAACATTCAAACTGCAAGGGTTATATTTTACTAATACCTTCATTATGCATCTGAAAATAAAATATGTTGTGCACAGTGATGTCTCAAACCTAAATTAACCCAATCACATCATTCTGGGAACATAATTTCTGGGTAGCTGAGATGATTCTCAACAGATAAGGAGACATAAAAATGTAACACTTTGTAGCACTTGATTCTGCACAGAAGAAAAATTCAGGATTTGCTGTAGCTAAATATGGGTACATTTGTAATAACACAACCACTATACCATCACTTTAAATGTCAGTATTGATATTCAGCATGATTTCCTATGTATGATGGCTCAAGTCAATTAGAATGACAGATAGCATCCTACTGGCTTATCTGATTTACCTCTGACCTTTTAACAGCTGCAGAAAGCCAAAACAGCCCGAAAGAAGAACTCATGCATATATGACACAAAGCTGGAATTTCATATCCGAGCCATAGTCAAGAACACATTGAATGTCAGCAGATTTCTGACAAAGCCTATAGCAAATAATTTCTTGGATGGTTTGGCACCACAGGAGCCTGTCATTTATTATGGCTGAGTACTGACAGGGGACATAAACTTGATTAATTTTATATCAATACATGATATGAAAGTCATTACAACACATAGTTCATTTTAAAAATTTGGAATCCACTACCCAAAGTAACCATTCATTTTGATTATTATTTCTTTTATCAGAACCTTGGTTAGATGACTTAGGGCTTCATGGCCTTTGCAGGGAAACAAGGATCAATATTAAGTGCAATTGTGTATATTCAAAAATAAAGGGCCCTTTGGAACAACAGATTACAACCAACTACTCAGAGAAGCCTCTCACTGCTCAGGTGTCTTTGCTCATTTCTCAGAGATGACTAGTCAAGTGATGGTTTGATAACTAATCTTGGTTTGATAACTAATCAAAAGATTATCTTTCTGTTGCTAAAAAACCCATAAGCACCCAACCAAAATCCTGTCACTTATAGGAATTAACAAACTAGGTCTCAAATATTTTTCTCTCTAGTAGCAAAACCTAGAAGTAGAATGAAATAAAGTGTGTTTTATTTTATATTTCCAATATAAGATTACCTTGAGCATCTCAGCACTTGGAAGTAGCAGCAGCAATCTGACTTGTATAAATGACCTTGTCTTTACACCACTGCTTTTTGTGACAAAATCTGAGAGCATATTCCATTCCCAAGGTAAAGAAGCTTTATAGCCCCAAAGCATCCCCATTTCTCATGCTATTCTGAGAAAGCCATCCAAAATGAAGCTTCTTCTGATAATAAGCTGGTATTTATTTAAATTGGTTTTGAAACCTTCAATTACTTTTCATGGAATTCTTCAAACTGATAATATTGGTTAGAAACTGTTTTAAATCCTCTCTACAAAGCAGCTCCTAACTCACCCACTAGTAACAGAATAACAGAATAGCACTTCCACAGGTCCACAACTGAGATGAAATCCCAGCTGTATTTGAGAAAACACCACAGTCACCATTATCTTCTCCTGGAGCACAATTTTACCCTTAGAAATCAGTAATACTGTAGGTTGCCTCCACTGGGAGTAAACAGAAAGAACAGTACAATGCAACCCAATGATTACCTCTATTGACAACTGAAGTTTAAAGATGAAAATGAAGAAAAGAGAACCAACTTTAAAAATTTATGAACAACTACTACTGTAATATCTGGCTAACTGAGAACAGTAAAGAAAAAAGTAAAATATCTACAGATTTTGGAAGAAGAACGCATGCTTTGTTTACACTGGAACCATTGCCAAAGAAAGTTAATGTAGACAGTTACAAAGGTCAGACTAAGAGGTCAGAAACCTTTTGGGGCCTGCCAATGCTTTTGGCAAATTTAATTATCCCAAAAACAGAGAATTTTGTGATGCTATGGAAAAGTTAAGGAAGAGCAAAAGGCTTATGTCGAGTTTCTGGGCAGGAGACAAAGGAGGGGAAAGGGCAGATGCTGTGCTTGGTTGTCATGTGTGGGGAGGAGCCTCAGTGTGAGGGACAGTGTGTGTGATCTCTGCTGTCCCATGTGTGACTGCTCTGGGAGAGCAAACTCAGAGCAGGAAGGTGGGGTTGCTACAACTTGAGGTGAAAGACTTGAAAGGAGGGAGCCTCAAACAATAAGAGAACAAAAGGCCTCTTCCTTGGGCTCAGAGGGGTCTCTGCAGCACATGGTAGAAGTCAGCATTCAAAACATTTTTATTCATATTTTGTCCTACCTATTGACTTCTAGTTGCCCCTAAAAACTCATTATGCTAGTTCATGCTCCTAAAGGAAACCTGTTAGTTTTTGGTTGCTTGCTTTAATTTACATGTCTTTCTTTTGGAGCTCATTTAAAACAAGCGTCTGTCCAGGTGTACCCAAAGGTCCTTTCACACCCACACATCATCATCTCACCCTCAGCAGCACCAGCTGCACCATTCTGGGGGCTCTGGCAACCCAATTGCATTATCATTCCCTTATCCTGAGGGCTCTGCCCTGGCCTACAGCATTCCCAGTAAAAATAAGGACACCTGACTCAATGGAATGAGGACCTTCACTCCAATGAGTTTCAGAAAACTAAATATTTAAGAGATGAAAGAATGCAATTAGGATAGTAATACATATCAAACAATGTTAATAACATTTATAAGCAGAGAGAATACCCAGTTTATTCAGCTATCATAAAACAAATATTAAACATACTCTGGGAAAAAGAAAAGACATGTTATTTCTGCTCAGAAATGTAATTAAAAAGTGAACAGAATGGCTTGGCAGCTGCACAATAATCCCATCCAATATCTCAAACAGCCCATACTGGTGCAAGATGCTCTACCCAGCACCACCAGATAAGAATATTGCTGCAATCAGTGGAATTCATCCAATTTACTTAAGGTCTTTCTACTACAAAGGAATCAAAACTGAAATAATAAAAGTTTCAAGTGAAAATTCGAAGTATTTACGTATTACACCTAAAAAGAGTAAGTGAGGGGCATGTGGCAGAACCTACTATTGTGTTCCTTCAACAAGCAAAACAAGGAGTTACTGATTGTGAGACCCAATGCAGTCAATACATGTCTGTGAGAGTACAGCAGTCTCTCCTCTGAAATATGCTCCAGGAAGAGGTTGCTGTTTGTAAAGCTCTGTATAGATGCCATAACATCTATTACAAGAGAAAAGTCAATTAATGTGCAATCCAAACCTTGCTTTGGAGTTTATCTGCATGCAGAATACAGTCAGTAGCAGTAAGAGCATGCTATTTCCTTGAACAGTGGAGAAAATGAGGATGGTTTAATCAATATTATGACAATTTAAGTTTTGCTCTGCTACTAGTCAACTCAGTAAACACTTATTGTGCAGGAAGGTAACGTATTGGAGACAGGGTAATCAGAGGAGAAAAGACCAGTTAGTGGCTTCCTAGGAAGCCAATCCTATTGCATATTGCAAGAGGTGCTTTACAAAAGATATGCCCCTTGAAAGCTTGCTATCAGATATCCTGCACAGCACAACCTTCAGCTTTATGTTTGCCTTGGAGCTTCTATTTAAAACCCTCAGACTTTCAAGATCAAAGAGCCTTTCCCCCTCCATTCTGTTGTACTAACCCAATGCTCAAGTAAATGCCTCACCCTGGGTGTTTTACCAGCCTTTTATAAAAATGAGATGTGAAGAGAGGAAAGAGCAGCTCACAGGGGCATCACGGGGCAGGTGACAGCTTCTCTGCTTTGTGCAAGGCAGACCCAACTACTCAGCTGCAGGGGTGGTTCCAGAGCTCAGGGTGGGT
>NW_021939395.1:15086203-15439311 GCF_001715985.3 Manacus vitellinus | reverse complement strand
CCAGAGAAGAGCAATGAGGCTGGGGAAGGGACTGGAACACAAGTCCTATGAGGAGAGGCTGAGGGAGCTGGGGTTGTTCAGGCTGGAGAAAAGGAGGCTCAGGGGAGACCTCCTCACTCTCTACAACTCCCTGACAGGAGGGGGGAGCCAGGTGGGCGTTGGCCTCTTCCAGGAACCAACAGTAGGACAAGAGGGCTGGGTCTTAAGCTGTGCCTGGGGAGGTTTAGGTTGGATATTAGGAAGAAGTTCTTTACAGAGAGGGTAATCAGGTATTGGAATGGGCTGTGCAGGGAAGTGGTGGATTCTCCATCCCTGGAGGTTTTTAAGATGAGACTGGATGTGGCATCAGTGCCATGGGCTGGTAACTGCGGTGGTAGTGGATCAAGGGTTGGACTTGATGATCTCAGAGGTCCTTTCCAACCTGGTTGATTCTATGATTCCCCTCTGGTCCTTGGCAGCTCTGAGGGGCACTCTGGCCATGGGCAAAGCAGGACATGAGGGGGTCGGAGGTGAAAACTGGCAGCTCACTCCCACACACTGCTCCTGAGATCTGGGGCAGAAGCTAAAGTGTCCTCCCCAACAAAATAAAAAAAACCCACGTACACTGTAGTTTTCCAAAGCAATTAGTCTGGAATGTGCCAGTACTTAGCCAGTCCTCCGTGTATGTGTGGCTTCACTCTGTCCATCCCTTGCCCCCTCCTTTGCTCAACACCTTTCTTTCACAGTGGTAAAGGAAAAAAATTCAAAGCAGGTTTTTTTGACAACTTTGTACCCGTAAGCTTCCACTCCAGTTTAGAAACCAAATTTATGTCTTACATTAACTTCTACAACAAAGTTGGGAACCACTTATTTTTTGAGAGAAGCTGAAACGAGGAGTTGAGCATGTAGGTTTTGAGCTGTAAGGCTGAGGCCTGCCTGCTTCCCTTTCACTTCAAGTGCTGAGGTGTCCAAAACAGGGAAAAAAGCTAAAAATTACATCTAAAGTGGAAAACAGAAAATGGGTCCCAAAGTGCCTAAACTAACCTCATCCTCCTTTTAATAAACTCATCTTAGCTGCCAATAAACTCTCCAAGCTTCCACAGAAGATACCTTCCTTTGTGTTTTTAAACCAAAAACCACAAGCCAATTAATGCTTTGTGAAAAAATTATTGTTAAGGTTGTTTTTCAAACTCAAGTGGCGATACTTTACAGTAAATGGACTTTATTTAATGCTCAATTAAATTTTAATTGCTTGGTGACACTATTCATAATCATCAAACTACCTAATGTTTATTAATAGCCATTTCTGATAGCGTGTAACACCTCAGATTTCCATGTGAATCTGAGAAGACAAAAATAAATTTGATACAGTTGCCAGCTGAACAATCACATTAAACACACCTCTCCTGCTTTAATGCTCAGGTGAGTTTAAGATATCTGAAACTTTAAAACAAATAAAGTATGTGTAATAAATACACTGCAGAGATTAGGGTAGGAACATCTCACAGAACTTAACATCATGGACACAGCATTAGTGGGGCCACACAAAGCCTCACCTTAGTTACTACTATCTCAAGACAAAAATATAAGACACCAGATACATAGGATTTTGGTTCTCCTACAGAAGAGTGACCACTGTTATGCTATTTCTTTTTCAACCATACCCTTTTAATCAGATACACTTACTCAAATAATTCATTGCAGCAGAAATGAAGGTTTGATTTTCACAGAGAGTTGGTTATTTCACCACACCTTTCCACATTCCCCTTCCTATCCTAATATAAGTGTAGGGACACTTAAGAAATAGGGAACATAAATACTGATAATAGAGAAAAAACACAGGAAGCCACTTCATGAAAAATGCTATAAATCATCAGGCAATTGCTACCTCACAGCAACTTCTTAATATTATCAGACACTTAAAACATCTCCATCTTAAATTAACAAGGTTATTCTCTGACAGCCAGACATTTTAACACTCACCTCATTCTCAGCAGTCTTTCCTCATACATTTCTCCCATGGCAAACTCAAATTCTCCAAAGGAACTCTTCCCGTGCTGCCTTCTGGGCATTAGGCTTTCCCAGCAGCTGCTTCTAATTGGTAGTTTGATGCTAACTGGGGGAAGTAATTAAACCCTTCATCATTCCCTCCTGACCTGCTGCCTTTTAGATCATGCACTTCCCACTATGAAGATCAGGTGTGAGTAGAAAAGCAGAACACTGTACAAGCATTTGAAACATGGCTTTAGTGTGTGGGTATAATCAACACAGAAAATTCAAGTTACTGCCACACAGAACAGGTTTTTAGCTGTAGGGAATGTGTGTGGGCTGGGTTTTTTAGTCACTTTTTCATTTTGGTTGAGGGGACTTAGGTGATGACCATCCTGTCTTCTACTATCAGAACATCACAGAAAGCTAATTGTGGCTTTGAGCTATTCAGTTCCTCTAGGAGTGCACACATCTATTGTGGATAGTGTGAGAGGAGCTCATGAATTGCTCTCTGGAGAGAAGGCATAGTCTTTTTCTGTCACCAGTTTTCCAGATTTACACAAACTTCAGCTGTTCTATTCATTCCAGTGCATGGCTTTGTCTGAAGCAGTTTGGGTTTTTTTTATATTTTTTTTTTCCCCATTTCTCTTTCATCACCCAGGGGAATAACAAACTTAATCCTTAGTTGCCAAGTAGTTTGCTCTCTGACTGTGCTCTCCTCTGACTCTACTGCCTTTAGTGAGAGTCCCTGTAGATCACTGTGTGCAGTTGTCTCAAGTGCCCTGTGCGTTCCCACAAGGACCACTGCTGGAATCACCTGCAATCAACTGACATGGGAGTTTCCAGGGGCAGATCAACAGGCCTGGAACAACACAGAGTTAAATGGTTTAAAAGGATCTGTTTGGCAGCTGAACAGAAAAAGTGCACTCCTGTATCCACAGCACATATGTACCTTAATGCATGAAGAGTTTCTGTGGTTGTACTTTTCATCTTTTCATGGGGATACTATAGCAGCAAAATGGGAATGATATGCTTCCTGTTGGAATCCTTCTGTATGTCCTCTTCTTAGTCATGTTTCCTCTGGCCCTTCTAATAATTAAAATAATCCCTCTCCCATGTTCTACCAAGAGCAACCTTTCTCGATGTTAATCATTGGCTTTAAATCCCTCCCAAAAGGCAAAATTAAATTTTATGCAGTATTTTATGTAATAAATCCATTATTTGATGAAATTCATATCTAACCCAGGAAATAATCTTCAAACTTCTGCAGAATTCATTTGGTAGAGTTTACTTCAGAAATCATCTTCTCATCTCTTTTTGGTACACATACTGTGAACACTTAGTTTTGCACACTTGAGCAGTCTCACTTGTATCAAGTACACTCCTAATACATTATTTATACCACCATGTAGATGAGTCTCAACACGAAATTATCATCTAAATGTTCATTCACAAATGTAATATCTTTATTGTTTCACATGTGCTAATTCACTTTAAAGTGCTTTTTTAATAATTAAGAAGATTTGAAAAAGTCTTATTCTTTTACATACAATTGAAAGACATCAAAAACTTTCCCTTGGGCTCAACATGTTTATCAGAAATCTGGGTCCATGTTGGGGCAGGAATTAGAGAGGTACGAGCTCTGTAAGGTGCACTGGGCTGGAGGTGCAGAGGAAGGTACAGGATTGAACAACACCCCGGGAAGACGACCTGCTGCGTTGTCTGGATGTATCTTATTGTTGCATTATCTTGATTAAAACACACAAATTGCAGAGGGAATGGAAATGCCCGAGTCCTCATTTTCAACAGAGTTGACTGGGAGTTACCTCCATGCCCCTGGAGTGCATTAACACCTCAGATACTTTGATACCTAAGACGCTGTCACAGGAACTCAACAGCATGTAACACAGTTCCCAGATATATTTAATTAGTAAAGCAAGTGCATATTTTGTTCCCATTCTGTTAATCCATTATGATTGAATACTTGTCAACCTGCAACACATGTGCAACAGCAACTAAAGGTTACTGTAACATAACAGCAAGTTATATGATACTTTTCCATAGAGCTTGTTAATATTATCAGAATTACCAGTGAACAGGAAAAGTTATCCCTTGGGCATAGGATAAAAGAGTGTAAAACGCCATTACCTTCCTTTTAGTGGCTCTTTCAATAAAGGTCTTTTTAAATAAACCCAAGAAAATGACATAGCTCTTTTCAGTTTCTCTGTGAAGTAATTACAGCTGTACATCCTTGACTTTTGTGCAATTTCAAATGAAAATTAACCAGTGTTAAATATCGATTGCTTTTTCTCTATCATTACACTTAATGAACTAAGCTTTTATACTGTCAAAATGGCATCTGGTTATTTAAAATTATGCCATAAGTATGTGTCATCAGTTATTACAGGGGTTATTTTGCATACAATGTATGAAAAATAGAAACTCCGGATTATTTTCAAACCCAGCAGCATTCTGTAATGCCTTGGAATGAAATAATAGCTTACTCTTTCCGAAATTAACAGTTGGGTCTGGAGGTGGCACTGTTTCCCTTCAGGAGAAAAGTCTATCACAGAGAGAGATCGAGCCCAACACATCCTGGTGCAACTTCTCTTAAGAAACGTAATTAAACCAAACACGTGTGATATACTCTCTAAATCCACTAATATAGTCTCTCTCTATAGTGCAGTATGTGCCATCCCTTTTCTGTTTGGACTGCAAGTAATTTAAGAATTTGAAGATCAAGACTCTTCAACAGATTTACGTAGATTAAAATCTAATGAATTAATGAATTTAATAACCTTAATTGAAAAAATTAGTTAAAAGACACAAGAGAGTGCAGAATTCAGCAAACAGGTCTTACTGAACCCCTCACAAGGTTCATGCAAGTAGCTTCATTCAGCATATTTCTATTGTCTTGGCACGTTATTCCGGTAAGGATTTATCCTTACCACAGGCCAGCTTTGGAATAGTGACACAAAAATCACCTTTTTTTTACAAATGAACAGAAAAGCTTAAGCTATTTTTACTTATAAAGCCCTTCTACATCCTCATGAGAAGATACTAAAAAAAGACACACTTCTAGTAACAAAGCAGCTAATTACACTGCAATGCAATAAAATAGAAAGGAAATGAGAGAATTGTACCCACCTTTATATTGTCACTGCTCTGTGACAGCACGGGATGCCTGAGACACAGAGTGATCACAAACTGCCCTATTCCAGGAAACATCAGCCTCAAACTCACAAACTTTGACACTCCTCATGTTCTTAGCCTGAAATTTAAACAACAATCTTAGTCAAAACCAGCATTTAGAAGAGCAATTCAGAACAATACTATACACAAGCATACAGTTCTTTAAATGATTGAGCACCATCTCCTGCATATAAACCTTCCAACGTGCAATATGTGACAGTATGCATGAGGTCCTGAAAATATTTCCTAGAATACTGTTGTCAGAAAACCATAATTTCAATGGTAAATATAAAAAGATTTATTGGCATTTAAGTATCCAACTCAGAAGCACATGGTTCTATGAGATGGTTCTTCCAAAGGTGGAGATGGTATGACAGGTCATTAAATATGATATGCAAATGTGTTATCAACTAGTCCAATTATTCCCTCAAAAGCAGTTAAAAACTCTTCCACATTTCAAAACCAATAGTAGTCACATAATAATTTTTACATCTCTGTGTTACAAAAGATGCCACACAAACATGTTTATATCGTAAAACTCCATTTATTATAAGAATTCTGTATTTCAAGAATTATATCTTCATTACGTGGAAGAGCTCAACATATTTTATAACCTGTCACTGAAACCTTACAGCATCTTTATTAGTAGTAAATTCCCTGCATTTTGTAATTTTGAAGATAGATAGGGCATTTTCTCTACCACGAGGCACCGGACAAGGTAAATCCTAGGAGATTTCATCTTCATTCCTATTCTCTGGTAGCAAGACTCTCAAAACACAAACAACCATTTCTCTCTATGAACAGAAATATTTTTATTTTGACTTTGATATTTTTCAATTGAGTTGATATTTTGCAGTTGCTTTCTCCAAACAGTAGTTTGCATGAAAGAAAACAGGTTTCTGCCTATCAAAATAGTGAGTAACTCTGGGTTTGTGTGACTTAAGCAGTTCAAAGTTCAGGTGAAAACCTAAAAAAAAAGTTTGTAAAGCCTCCAAAAGGAAGCCATGTTCTTGATGTCACAAGAGCATCACTCAGCAAATGCAAAATGAGCTCAATAGAATCAGCAGCAGCAGAAGAAAAGGAGTCTTGGCCCCAGGGGAAATTAAAGGAGACATGCCATTCTCTGGCTGCACAGATCCTCATTAAAGACTCTGAAAAATGTGTTTAAGGACATGTCTCAGTCTCCTACTTTTTCAAAGTCTGTCTCTTGCCTGTTGTGTTTCTAGAGGCCCCAGTGAAAAGCATTCTGCAGTTTACAATGGCTTTGAGGCCATTTCCTCCTGGGTTCCGTTCCTGGGGGAGTAATTGTGTTTCAATAGCTGCTCTGAAGAGGATTCCATTTTCCACATTTCAGTTCCCTGCTTGTGTAAGTAGCCATCAAAGGAAAGGAGGGCAGATGAACAAAGGTAGGACAATGGGAACCTTCACTCTCGTTGTTCAAGGACACAAGGAGTGGCTGAAGGGGCAGGGAAGGAGACTGGAAACAGGTCCCAGCCACTCCAGCAAGAACCTGCTGTTAGATCCTTTACATCTGCTTACAGCTCCATGACAGGGTGTTTTTTGCAATTAAAAAACCTTCCAAAGGCCTTTCCCCAGATCTGGCAGGTCAGGCTGAGAGACCCTTGGTGGGCTCAGGTAGTGGCAAAGAGACCCCTCTGTATTTACGGGGCAATCCAGACCCACACCTGTGAGGTAAAGTAAAAACAAAAACTATTTTCACTACACAAACACAACAGGCAAATATTTTGTGCAGAAACAATTAAAGGGTCATGCAAATAAATCAGTTTCAAATTAAAAAAAAAGGAAAGTAAAAGCATTTCAGTGCTACAGTGCTTCCACCAAGTAGGAAAGGTCTTGAACTTTCTTAACAGGTGTTTTAGTTGTGTTTCTTAATGCAGTTTATTGAGTGAATGCATTCTGAGAGCTTTAAATTGAGATTTATTTGTCCTTTTGCTAATCATGAATCAACCTTCTTTTAGATCAATTAACTAAATCACTCTGGAGGCAGCTCAATGCATTCTTTATGGATGAAAACCTTTGTTCTCTATTGCCCATAATATCTCTCCACCCCAATAAATACAATTAATAACCTACTTGCTCACTAGTGTTTGTAACTTCCAGTGTTTCATAGCAATTCATTTCTTATGACTTGCTAACAAAAATAGATTTGAGTAAAACATCAATATTAATATGTGCTTACGTTCTCCCTTCTGTTCTTTCAAAAGTACTTAGTTTTCACAAAGAAGTTTATGATGGTATTACTCATGTCACTGTAAAACCTCAATGATTTCTAAATAAACTTACAAGTAAAAGTATGTTACTGCATACTAGTGGTTCTTTTATTTTTCCTGTAGCATACATAATACCAAAATAAATTTAAAGTTTCCACTCTGAAATTCCCAACTAGAAAACCTATTTAATTACAGTATTTATTAGCACAGGAAAGTATCTGGCCCTAATTTCTTCCGCAGTTTCAGCAAGACAAGGCCCTTGATATATTACATTTCCTGTAATAGTACCTATATCCTTCCTTTTGTTAAAAATCATCCTGAGATGATAATTATTCTAGCTGAGGGCCAGGGATTCAATAACAGCTGAGACAAACCATGGCCTGCCAAGAGTTGGGCTGCCCTGCTCAGAGAGCATTTGAGTCAATTTACATTTAATGAAAGAGGCCAAAGGCTCTGTGGCCATCTCAGAACAGGACCCAGCAGCCCCCCAATCCGTGCTGTCACGTCAGCTCCATGCTGAGCTTGTCCATGAGCCCAAAGCCCTCCCTGCCCACACTGTGTGGGTTTGTCCTCGGTTCAGTCTGGGCAAATGCCAGCCAAGCTGTGGCTGTTTCAAGGCAGGGTTGCTGTCCTGCCCTGGGAGCCATTCCTCTCAAACCCAGCTCCCAGTATTCCTCAGGTCCTGAGTCAACCTGATCCACACCATTCACAGCTTTCTCTGTGGTTCTGGGCACGGCAGAGCCCTGTCCTGCTGCGGGAAACCTTCCTGCCCCTGCGGGTCTGGATGGGTCACTGATCCTTGGCAGTGCCACACACAGATGGTTCCAGTGGCTCTGCCAGGACTAATGTCCTCTGTGTGTGGGCAGCACGGCAGGCAAGGTGCCAGGGCAGAGTCTCTGAGTTCATCAGGGCTCTTCACCGATTTTTTGAGGTTTGGTTTGCGGCACATCAGATGTGGGGCTGCTGATCACTGAAGGTCCAGGGTGGTTCCTCAGTGACAGACACCCCAGAAACCCCACTCACCCTCTGACGCCTTCACAGAACTCGGGCAGCAGGTGCCAGGAACACATGCAGGGTCTGATGCCAATGGAAGGTGCCTTTTGGTCTGGGGATCTGGTTTTGGGAGAGTGAGGCGCTGCAGGCTCCCCTCCACAGGTGGCTGTGAGGAGAGGGCAGAGGTTGCCCGGTGCCAGACACGAGACTGTTCCACTGTGCTCTGTAATGGCCCCTCCACATGCAGGGCACAGCTGCACCAGGAAAAACTGGGAAAACATATCCAAGGGAGGATGAAACAGTGCCTGACAGAGAAGTGTGAGGAGAAAGCATCCCCAAGAGCAGCAAAGCTGGGGGAGAAAGAGAAGGAGATGCTCCATGCCTGGAGCAGCGAGATTCCCCGGCAAGCCCATGGAGAGAGCATGAAAAAGCAGATACTTCCCTGTACCCATGATGGGGACTTTGTTTGTGACAATCACTGGTAGGTGCTCTCCTTCTCTTTACCTTGACCCACAAGCTGCTTCATGGTATTTTCTCCTGTGCTCTTGAGGAGGGGGAGTGTGAGAGCAGCTGGGTGGGCACGTGGCAGCCAAGGGCAACACACCACAGAGGAGAATGTACAAATTCAAGGTATGCTTGTTCCATCGTGGGGAGGATCAGGAGTCTAAGAGAGCACATGGACATGCTGTGGTGTGACCAGGGTCTGCTGGTTGGTGTGACATCCCCCAAAAGGGGGATGATGGAGCATCTCTTGCCATTCTCACCAGTGCAGATGCCTCCAGGATGTCCTTCACTCACCTTGTCAGAAGACAGCACCCATTAAACTCACTGTGGATCAAGGGCAGCCATCCTATTTGGGTTTCTCCTGTAAATCTCATTGTAGAGGGATGGGCTGACTGAAGTTTACTACGTGACAGCAGCAAATCCAATCTATGTCATTCCTGCCAAAATGCTCTGCCAGGGTAGCTTGGTCTGTCATCCGCTGCAGGTAAGGGATGAGAAAGAGAAAATACTTCTACTGCAGTATGAAACAAAAAAACCTACTCCCTTCAAACATTACTAATATTATTTTGCTAGGCTAAGTGTTCATATACATTCCTGCACATCATCATCTCTGCCCAAATTCTTTCCTCATTTAAACTTAAATGCTTTTATTACTATCCTTACTAAGCTTGCACTGAAAACTGGAGTAAATGTGGATGGTTATTTTATTGATTTTTTATTTTTTAGAAAGAAAATTAATGTTTCCATTTCAAATAGCCACACTAAGGGCTCAACAATAGTTTTTTGTTAAAAATACTCCAGGTTGGAAAAAGTTATGATTCCAATTCTCCATTCCATTAGCAAAATGAAGATAGAAGGTAATATATTTGTTTCAACAAAGTTTATGTGATTATAAAGATTCCTACAGCATTTGAAAACAAATTTATTAATAAAAATAGATATTCAACACAACTTATTTCTTATGAAAAAACAACCTGCTAAAAATATCAGCACATGTTAAACCGTAATACTTACAGATATTGGTAAAGTTCCATGCAAAATTCCTTCATATTTTTGGGAAGAACAGACTACAAAACTGTTCCTATGCCTAATCAAACTGCATATTAAAATGGCTGTGAATTAAATTCTGAATGAAAAAGGAGTTGAGAGGTTTCACCAATTAATAACGATAATGATGATAATAATAGTAATAGCAGCGTTGGAACACCAGCCCAAGCACAAAGTATCCATTGAGGCATCTGCCTGGATAAGGAATTGTACTGTTTTTCAGATATTCTTTGTCATCTCCCTTTCCAAAAGCTATAAGGCTCTGGAGATTATTAACTTTTCCAGTTAATTAACCTAATTTATCAAGCAATTTTAATGTCAAATGTTATACTATTCTTAACTCCCATTTCAAAGACTCATCCAGGAATATATTAATTTTCTCATTTAACTTGTGTATTTTATGGTTTTACTATTTCTAGGTATTATTAGGATTATTTTTTCATACATCTGACTAAGAAATCTCAAATAACAGAGGTCAATTTACTGACTCCCATAGGAACAAAGAAATTTTTATGTATTTATGGACTGGTCAATGCCCCAGGTTGGATTTAATGTTGACCTTCAATGAAACATTGTCTTCAACTCTTTCTTTTTAAATCAATAATGACAAAATCAGTCCATTTAAGGTTAATATCCTAATTCTATGTAAATTCTTAATCAAACACTATAATAAACAGAAATTCAATAGGATTATTACATGTTTACATTTTCAAATTAAATTTCTCTATTTACCTTAATGGTTTTGCTTGAAAATGGATATAAAATACCTATATACTTAAACAATTTAAAGAACCTTTTCTGCTTGAGATGGATTTTGTGGTGTTTTTCTTGTCATTAAGGACATAATCTCAAGTTAACTGCACTGTGCACTGCTTAGCTGAATAGTAATGAAAGAAATACTAGAAAACAAAACATGCATCTCTTGCTTCATTGCCTTGTACAAACACTACAGAAAGAAATATCAAAGGTAACAGGAGATGGATTTCCAGCTGATCATGCAAGTGGAAAGTTCAGTTGTGTTCTGTAAACTTTTAAGATGGCTCTGGGGCACCACTGCAGAACCAAGATAAAAGAGCTGAGATGATTATCTGTTCTTCTAAAAGAACACTCTACGTGTAAGATGTCAGGAGGGTTATGACAATGTACAGTATTTTGCAGATTAGATGTCTATCTATAGAAGAAAAGACATTTTTGGTTTAAATGAAGCTTTCCTCTTTTATTTCTCATGGAATTTCATTTTAACTCTCTTGGTACTTACATCCTTGATACAATTTCTAATGTATTTGCATTCAGCAGGTCATTTGTTTTACGGAAAAGCTGCAGGAACTAATCATTTATTGACTTATCAAAAGCACTCAAAAGTTTATTTTTTCTACATCTCTTTTTCCTACTTAGATAATTTCTCTAAAATACAAAACGAGGAATCTCTGGGCAGATATTTCGCTGGACAGATTGGACAGCAGTTGAAAACATGAATCTTGTGATTCGGATCAACATGCAGGTTCCTCTGCTGATGTCGTGTATTAAACACTGTGGTAACACACGTCCACTCCTAAGAGAGCTTTCCAGCTATAAACTTGAGCATGATAAAAGGACAGTGTTCTCAGATTCAAGGAAGAATTTTCTTCTTGTCTGAAGACTTACCTCCTAGTCAGGCATTCTTGTGATACCTGCCTGCTGGAAAATTTGCCTTTTCATCTGCTTCTAATTGGCTGCTTCACACCGAAGAGGAGCAGCAGGGAGCTCCCCCAGGGAGCTGAGGTGGGCAGTGCTGGCTGACTGGCTACTGATGGATCTCAGGGAGTCAACACCACCTTGCCTAGAATTTTTAATGCTGAGAGGACATAGTTCTATTTGCAGGAAAACAATTCTGGAGAGAGAAGCGGAGTTTAATCATCCTTTTCTCTGTGAATCTCATAACTGTTCACAGTAAATTTTCTTCTGTCCGTGACAAACCTCAAGAGTTTGGCACTGTCACTTAAATTGTATTGAAAGCTGCACACAAAGCTGTTTACAGGGATTTTTTTTAATTCAAATCATTATGACCTAATGATCAAGCCATTACAGCAAAGTGCTAAAAGCAGAGACATAGCACCAGTAAATATAACTTGCATCTGTGCCAGATTTGGTTATCTCCTGCACTCTGTGTTATTGCTACAGAGAGCAATAATGTGAATCATCTGATTAGAGCCACTAACAAAATTCTCAACATCAAAACTGATGAAGTCAGTGAAAGCCCTGCCAGGATTTTACCTACTGTATTCAGCACATTGTATTTGCATTTTTATGCAATGCAGGATTTAATCACTGCTTTTTAACCTTATGCTTTTTAAAATCAAGCAAACCCATTTTTAGCAAAATGCATTTGGATTTACAGATGTTTCAGACTGAGCCTCTGCTCTACTGAGGAAATATGCTTCCCGTTATTATTTCATAAAGCTACATAAAAGTTGGAACAACTTGAACTACAGAGGATGGATTCAGTGTGTTTATAGGTTAAAGCTCTGTGAGGGAGCCAAGAGCAGAAACATTAGATGGAGCATTTTATTTTTATTTGTACTTATTTTTTTATTTCTGTATTTCACAATTAAATTCCTTGTTCAACCACATCGACGATATTACAAAACGTCAGGTGTCTGTGGTTTTATTGTCAGTCACCCACTGTTTTCCTGCTTGTGGAAGTCTCTTGGCTCTGACACTGGTAAATACCACAGAATAAACTGTTTCTATATTTAAATCTATAAGCACTACATGGTTAGCAATAACTGTTACAAGTATTGATTTTATATCTTTCTCAGTTCAAGACAGTAATTCCATTTTCTGATTGCAATTTTGCTCAAACATTAAATTAGGTGGTGTACAAAAACAACCCACTGTTGAAAAGTAATTCAGTATGGTTTTGGGTTTTTTTGATTGTTTGATTTTTATTTTTCGATTCAGAACTATTAGTTGTATAACAACTTCTAACTGCTTGTAAATCAGCAACTACACTGAAAAGAAACATTTTCCTGGAATGGGGACAAACTCAAGAGGTTAAGATTAAACTAAGTTAATGTCAGCTCACAAAATGAATTGAAATTGGAATATACGTAGTAAAAGTTAAAAAGAAAAGCAAATAAACAAAAAATATAAGTTCAATTTATTGCACAACCTGTGTGACAGCATCACTGAATCCAACACTGCAATTTTCAGGAGTAGTTGTGTTTGCAGATCCTATTTCCTTAGTGCCCTATCTGTCTTAGCCTCAACCCCAGAAACTGCTTCTTTGTTGGATATTAAAGAAAAGGGAAACTTTCTCTGTGCCCTGGGTGACACAAGAGTCATCATGAACTCATTCTTGAGGTGCAATAAAGAGAGCCAACCCTACATTTGTCAATGATCCTATTCTAGGGGGAAGCAGGAGCCTTTAAAGCCCAGCTCTCCTCTGAGAAGTCACTGAATTTTGCTTTCAGTTGCTTTTACACCTTTGTAAATAACTTACAATGCATGTCTTACTATTGGCCTTGAAATCCTAAGTTGGGACCGTGGAATTGAGCTGGACTGTTTTCTAGTAAAGAGTGGCAAATCTGTGTATTTGTGGCCATGCAATTGCTTTAAGCATTGGTGCAAACTCACCTGGGTTAATTTTGTTGATAAAATCGAAGAAATAGGTTCTCCACCTGTTTTACAACAGTAAGATTTTGAATATTGTTTGTATAAACATCATCAGAATAAATAAACCATAAGAGTGGTAGACCTGACAGGAAAAAGATGTAAAAGTGCTATTTGTTCCTCATGACAGAAAATGCTTACAGCTTTATCCAGGACTAGTAAAAAATATTGAAACTGGCAGCCCTCACTTAAAAGCAGATTTTTTTAATTAAATTCTCTACTCAAATGTGTTTTCCCAATCACAATACATTTAAAAATACAATTATTCTCTCAAGTTAATTTGAATATTGGGCTGTATGTATGTCTTCCCCTGGTAAAAACATGTACATATTATACCTTACTATGTCAGCTCATTAGTATATGCTCACTTGGACAGCATGCTAATTTGGGCAGTCCAAAACTACTAAAAATTATTTACCATAATTATATGTCAGAAGAACATTGAGTAAAAGATGTTCTAAAAGTGCAGCTTTTGGAATCAATATACAGAAGAGCTGTGCAATAGATATCTTACAAGACATAACCAAATATCTCTAGCTAATGGTGATATATTGGTAGATCTGGAAATATTTATGTTAATAGAAAAAGCATTTTTCTAATCCTAACATGAAGATAATATTTCTAGTTTAAGTACCATAGACCACAATTATATGTGCCCTTAAATGACAATAAGCAATCTAAAAGCAGTGATGTCTTTAATTTTAATAAAAATATAACTGTGACATGCTTGACCTTATAAATAATATTGATGTAATAATTTTAAATATTGTTTGAATGTCATAGTGGTAATAGCAGCCTAACTGGACTCATAATTAATACAAACTATGAAATTCTGCTATTTTACACAGTGCCTGGGAGAACAGTAGCAGAAAGAGTAAAGAAAGTGTCCTCTTTGACCCTATCTCTACACCAGAGTATGACAAATTAAAGATGTAAAATGTTTAAATGACATATAGGGTACACACAGTCCTTCTCCAAAAATAACAGCAGAAAAATTAACTTTTCTGCATTGTGAATCCAGAACTCTGTGCTGTGGCATGTTAAGGCATTGACATGTGCTCCCATTGACTTTAGTAATACAGAATCTGCACTTCAGCCAAGTAATTTATAACTCCTTTTATTAATAATGACAACTGACAGTATATCAGCTCCACTGCAATAAGAATCACTGGTTGCTCACAGAAACTCAGTGCTTATAAAACCTCTGACAGAAATCCACTTATTCTGCTCGCTGCTACCTCGTGCTTGCTCCTCTCTCTCATTAACCATTCTCTGCTTCACACAGGATTTCTTCTTGCAGGGCCTTGTCTTATTTGAATACAAAAATGGTACAGAGAAAAAGGCTCAAATATCCACTCCATCAAAATCTCTGCATGCAAATCTAATATGTTGAGGGTTTTAGTAAGGTGACAAAAAAGAAGTTTCCTTAGTTTGCATTGACCGATCCTTAATGAGGTCCTAGAACATCCCCATTTGCAATAACCACACATTCTGGAAACAAAAAAAGCCACAAGCTGGTTGTGTTCATGGAACTCCATGCTGGCTTTTATATTCACTGTAAAATCCATAATAAAACACAATGAAAATAGAAGCAAATATACCAGTTATGAGAAATAAAAAGGTAAAGGCTCTCTACATTATCAAATAAGAATGAAAGAGCTGCAGCCTGTCAGATGCATGGCATTTTAAAGGCTGTGGGAGAGTAGCAGCAATGAAAGGTAATAAAATGGGAAAGATGTATTTTCATTAGTGTTTGATACATACTTGTTTGACAAAGAGGTTGACAATGGAACAGACTGTAAGGCTCTGTGGTAAAGGTTTCAATGAATTCAGGGGACTGCACTCAGGAATCATAAAAGGAATTACTGTCTGACAACCTTTGTCCCATCCTTAAGGACATAATTTACTGTGCCACACTCACAGGTGTGGTTTGCAGCACAGGTCTGCAGCCCTTCTGCTTTCTTTTTCTTAATATGGACAGTATATAATAATAAAACTAGTGACACATGTATTGACTATAATAGTGCAAAGGAGACACTCACATGTCTCCAAACATCCTCAAAGATCCTCATCCAGAATCCTGGTCTATGTGGCACTAGATAAGGTTCATTTGGGTTTGTAAGTTAAAGCTCTGAGCAGCAAAATTCCAATTCTACTATTTCCATATCATAAAGCATTTTGGTTTTGCTTTATGAATTAATACATGACAGTTCCTCTGTACCTTCAATAATTCAGAGTTCTAAAGAACCACCATAGGTAGGGCCCAGAAGCGGATAAGTAAGGACACTATGGCTTTGGCTTTGATGCTAATGAGGCAGACACACATGTTTTTTACCCCCAGTGATTTAACTAATACCTAACAGCATGGCACTGTCAAATCCTAGTGAAGACATCACTATTTTTTCCCCTCTGTACCGAGTCAAAATCAGCACTGCCCTTGCTTTAGTTGCCTCATGTTTAAACTGCTGTTTCTACTTAATATTTACTTGTGCACTTTATATTTAAATAACAGCTTTTTGTACACAGTCACAGCAAAGCTCACCAGAAACAACAAAGCTCAAACCAAAAGATAAGACAGTAACTTATTTTTCTCTAATCATTTTTAACACGGAAATATTTGAACATTGTTGATTTTCTCAAGCAAATTGCTGGAGAAGAATTACATTTAAAAAGTGCCAAAGGTTCTTTAAGTACTCAGGCTTAAAATTTGACTTTTCAATTAGCATGACAATGGTGTCAGTGTTAATAACCACTAACCAGAATTAAAGAGGACATCCCGAGGCTCTGGGAAAACAAAATGTCTTGATGCATAAGAGTTTCCAGCATAGTCCACACACATCTAAAATATAGGAAAATAAAAATAAAGAGAAAAAGAATTCTGGAAAATACACTTTTGTGTAGCCTTTTACATCGATTATTCACTTTTATTTTAGTTCTTTCTGAACCAATATCAATCTGCCTTCCCTTACCTATTGTGTCCCTTTCCCCACTTGGTGGCCTAACACCCCTCTTTTTAATTCAACCTTGGTGCCTGTTGTGTTTTCACTTTGAGATTGTTCAAACACAAGTTCTCCACCCTTCTCTAAATATTTATTAGATCTTCTAATGAAGAACTGTTTTAATTACTGTCTTCTGCATGGACTGCTTTCCTGTCTCCAACATTTGCTAAAATGTTATAAACATCTTTTTCTTGTCTTTCCTAAACAAAGCCTCTGCTCTCTCTATTTTTAGTGCTTTTATCTTGAACTTTAAACTCAGTATGTTAATTCAATTTTCTTTTGGATTGCCAGAATCTCGACCCAGCATACCCTATATTGGGAAAAAAATCGGTGCTTTTTGGTGTATTTGTTTATATTTTTAATCTTATCTTTCTAAGATAAGTGCATTTATCAGATCTACTCTTGAAATAATTTGAAATTATTCACCAATACCAAACAAATTACAAGTTCAAAAAGAAGACATCTCAAAGATGAAAAGTCCTATGAGTTTTATAGAAGTCAGTGGCTACAAGGAGTAGGAGATACAAATTAGTCTTTGCCATGAAAGAAGACAAGTAGATCTTAAGCAATCAACTCTCCAATCCACCTAAATATACTGGCCATGTGCTAAATGCATCCTCCATCCTGGTCATTTAGCCAGTGAGAGTTCTGGGAAGATGGAAAAACAGGTATTCAATGGGCAGAAAGGGAAAGATAAGATGTGTTTGCACAGGTCACCTGCTTGGAATTTTGTAGAGACCTGTCTATATATGTGTACAGATATATCTGTCTGTCCATCTGTCTAACAGTTATAAAATAATTCCATAGTAAAATATTATCTGAACAAAACTAATGAAATTAATTTTAAGAAGAAAATGCAAAAGACTGTGTGCAAAACTTACAAAGAATCCCTGAGTTAAGCCAAACAGTTCCCAGTTGGTAGCTTCATTGATTTTAAGAGATGAAAGCCTTTTAATAAGGTGGAAATAAAGAAAAAACCCATTTCACACAAAAGCTATAGGGAGAGAGTAATAGGCATTTTTCCCACAGCCATGACTGAATTAACTTGAACTGAGTCCAGGTACCTGAACTCATAGAGTGATAAGCAAATTACTGAGAACTCCTCCAATTAATTCCCTTGTTGCTTTAGGGGCAATGCTTGTTTTTGCCATTCTGGAACTATTGTGAAATTAGCCATTTTTTAACTGACTCCATATAATTACAGTACTAATGTTCCTCTTACTTTGGGTTAAATTTCTTGGATGGATTTGCATAGAGAACTCCTCTGTAAAATGTTAGCTGTCTGTACAAAGATGCTTCTCTCTGGGGGCTACGTGTCCTATTTTGACAAAAAAACCTATGTGTAAGCACTGAAGCTGTATTATAACTGCTTACTCAGAATTAATAAGGATTTGGGAGAGTCAAGGCATTTACTTGTGCCTCCAAAAGTCTGATTCCACTTTTCTCCATTTCAACCCCCAAACTGGAGCTACGAGAACATTTGGCTGCCCTATTTCCAGTGATAACCACAGGCATTTACCAGTACACCTTCAAACCCCTTCACAACAAAGCTGCCTTTCCATTTTCTTACTTATGGAAGGACTTGAATTGCAACAGCAAGCATGGAAAAAGACATAACACAAGAAACTGCTGCTCACTCTCCTTGCAGCTATTCAGTGTTTTCTCTAGAGTCAGAAATGTGAGTAACTCTGGAAGGCTGTGGTTCTGTCTGTGTCTAGAAGAACTGTTTCATACCCAAATACCTGCTCCTTCTCTCTAAAATTTCCACCAAAGCATTCCCTCAATTAGATAACTTTGCACACAATTATTCAGCTCCTGTCAGCAGCTGATATCACCTCTCACATCTGTACATTACCCAAAATGCTTTATATTTATCTGGTACAAGGTACACCAGTCCTGAGTTTACCTTGAGCGTCAGGATTGAGAAATACATAGATTTTTTTACGAAGGTTGTTTTTAAAGTCCCATATCTATTTGCTGGGTGTTGGATCACCAAAACACAGTGAACACAGAACAGCTGGAAGGAAAAGCAATTGCCAGCCTTGTGGGATCTTTGTTCAAATCCAGCCATGCCCCACTGCAGAGCTAAAATGCTTCCCCTGAAAGCTGTGTGTGTGGTTTGTACCACCCCATGGTGGTGCAACCATCATGGTTACCCCCGTTGTTTGTTAGTTTTGGCCACTGGTTTTGGTTGTGAATTAAAGTTTGCCTGAGTTGGTTCTTTGTGTGAAGTTGTTTTCCTGTACCTCCGTGACAGCCAGCTGAGAAGAAATGGAGACTTCGCTGAAAGGATTCACTGAAAGGTCATCCCTCAGTGTGAGAGAGTCCTGTGGAGAGCTCTGGTGTGGAAGAGAGCTTGAAAAACTGAACCTGAACAAAGGAACACATAAAACAGCCGTACAGAAGGAATATGAGATGTGAGGAGCACCAGACACACTCAAATACAAAGTTGTTTACTAAAAGTGTATCTGGGACACAAACAATTTACATTCTACTTTAGTCCAGCTCACAGAGATCACACACATTCATAATCCAGTCTTTTCTTTGTTTGCCATTTCCCAAGCTGGGTACCCAGAAATATTGACAGTGATATTTTCAGTTTGGTGTAACACAGACATGGAACAGAAGAGCTGGTCTCCCTAAAACCTATGGAGAGCAACTGTTCAACAATTTCTTTGCATTTTCAGGCTTGTCAGTTGACTTCTTTCCAATCCATTCAATATATGTCATGTTCATTTTATATCATTCGAGTGTCTTGAAATCTCATGTGGAACCAAACCAATACACATCATAGAGAATATTTGCATTATAACAATACAAGTGTATGTTATCAAGGGAAACTTTATTTAAAAACCTTCTAAAAGTTGAAAAGCTGTGGGGCATGGGGCTTAAGTCTTATGACTTAGGGCTTGGAAATATTCAAGTACTAAACGAAATATGACAATTCAGAAGCTCAAATTAAAAAAAGATTCACTTTTCTTATGTCTTTTATCCCCTGTATTGCTGGAACGGGACTTCAAATTCAATTATGTAGAATTCAAACCAGGGAAAAGAAATGTATTGTATTGTATAAATAAGAGACCATTAATTTTCCCACAGTATTTTTTTCTTTCCATAGTGTAGACTCAGGTCACAGTGTATATAGTCTTGCAGCAGAAGACAGGTTAAATTTTGAGATTTCTGATCTATCTTTCTGTTTACATAGATGATGTTAGTAGTCATTAAAGAAGCCAACCAAGAGACCTTCAGATAAATTAAAAAAATATTAGCTAAATCTAGCTGTTAGTAGTTGATGATTTATTAAAAACAACCATGTTTGTAAGCTACTTATTGGACTTAAATTATTCTTAGTATTGACTTTCCAGTCTATCTTAAAATATTTGGACATGATATAAATTTTAATTCCAAAATCAATAGCTTCAGTTAAGTCAGAAATGTCACTATGTCTTAAGGGAATAGGAGTTTATTTAAGCAAATATGAAAGTAAACACTGAAACAGGAAATCTACTTTATCTCATAAATATTTTACTTTGTTTATCAGCTGTGCTAAAGAGATTAATTGTTAGCACTGTTAATTCTTCTGCTGCCTCCTTACAGTGCAGGTATTACACTGATTATCAGTGATCAGCCCAAATCAGCTTATATTCCATTTAATGTTCCATCTAACTTTATAATTGTTTGCAGAACTCTAATCAGGATGGAAAACCTTATGAAGATTATTGTGTATGTTTTACTTTTTGTCACTGAAATATTAGTGAGACACTAATAACAATATGAAAACTAATGAATAAAAGTTTCTCTGTGGCACTGAAGTTTCAATTTTTGGCTTTTAAAGTGAGTGTGATCAAGAAAAGTGATTGCTGAATGTAGGGTTTAAATACAATTCTTCATCTGAAATATTCTAGAGAATATAACTGGGATTAGGTACTAAAATTTACATCAGGATGTTAAATCTCCCTCATTTTTGGGTAAAAAGAGCTTTCTAGGTTTGAGATTTAAGGCTAAAAGACAAATGATTGATTTTATCCTTCTACTCTCCTACAGGAATGAAGTTGAAAAATATGTAAAAAGATCTAAATTTAAACTTTTGTACTCTAAACAAAATATACCACTAAGTTTGAAAACTTGCAGTTCCATGTACTCAAAGTTTTCCATATTGTTAAGATAAAAATAAATCATGGTAGAAATAAACAGAAAATTGTATATTTAGTTCTCTAAGCATGAACTGAAATGTAATATTCATTGTTTCACAACCGTATCTTCTGTGGTTCTGGAGTATTATCAATTGTGCTTTGACCAGATCAAACAGAAGAAAAATAAGCCAGAGAGGTTTGTAGGATTTTCACTATTCATTTGAAATACGTATATAATGTAGTCTTTAAATTCATACATTTTTTTAAAACTTAATGGGATTTCACCACTGACTTGCTAAAAGAGGAGCAATTAAAATGCTTCTTTCTCTCTAGCAGGATCTCAAATCTCAGTTTGGTGTGTGCTTTTGTCTCAAGAAAAAGGAAGAAAAAAAACAGAGGAGGATTCAGGAAAACTTATTTCCAAATAGACATGGCAGTTCTGAGCCCTTACCTCTAACAGCATGTTAACATATTACACTGAATTGCCACTATTATATTGAATTACCCTTGTCTCTTTTTAAATGTTCTTAAAAGGGGAAAATTTTGTGATGCTGTAAGGTGAGGAAAAAAATGTTGTATTTTAGGCAAAATCCATGAACATTTCTTAGCACTATCTGTAATGAAAAGTACATTTAAACAGTGAACAAAAGCAACTGCACTCCCTGTTCAGTCAGCACGGAGCAGTTCTGGAGCACATGCAGAAATATCACCCTTAATTTGCCCATCTGTCCAACAGATGTAAAATGCCATCTCTCTCCCTCTTTCCTTCCCTAACCTACGTATAATACACGACAGAATAAAAAGGTACCTTATCAAATGGGCTTTTTTACATGCTTTATACATATATTTGTAGCAGACATCCAGCATTATGTCTCTCCTGACCTTCTCAAAGCCTGCAGAGCAGTGCCCTCCACAGAGCTCAGGGCCTGCAGTTGCATCTGCTCCCCCTTTGGAGACTTTGCTGTGATGTCAAATTCATTGCAGGCAGTTTAGAACAGTATTTTTTACTAACAGCACTGTCAAGGAGACAAAAAGCAAGAAACAGCACCTCAAACCCTAAGTTAGAGAGATTTCCACTGAATGGAAGTTTATCAGAAAATGGTGTTTCTGAAGGCACAGTTTTGAGAGGGTGATTTCTGCTGAATTCCTGATCCTGTACCTTATATGTCTCAAAATTCAGCATTCAGATCCAAGCAATCAGATTGCTTTCTAAAGTAGAAAAAACCATTCCTATATTTAACATACTCTTAACATCTAGATCATGATGTGCTGGTTTAGGAAGAGAATAGAAAAAGAAGTGGGGGTCATTTTTTTGTACATAACATTTCATCCACACTAGTTCTGTTCTCAGAGTATCACAGGAGCTAATGAGGTATGAAACATCAGTCTTGGGTTATATTTTCAAGGCAGGCATGAATAATTTTCCCCACAAACTACTGTTTCAGGAAGAGGTTGAGATTTTTATCTACCATCACTCAGTGTTTCCTGTCAGTTATCCCATACAGCTCCCAAAATAAACTCTTGTGAGTACTATTAGACCTTTTAGCTAACAGCTATTTGTATTTTCCAGACACCTCAAGAACTTTGTTTTAGTAGATTCATATTCTACTTCTACTTATAACTCAGATATATGTAAGACAAGGCATTATTGTCTCATGCTATTTTTATTCTTGGGAAGGAAGCTGAATTGAAAACTGCACCATAATAAGCACAAAATTACTTAACTGATGTGTGACAAATTCTACACAATTAAAAAGAATATGTAGGGCAATAGGAACTGAACAAAAGGGGAGCTAGAAAAACATACTAAAATAGTTTTTATGGTTCTTCATTACTGCAAATCTTGCTTTGCTACACAACACCACCACTAAGATGAAGTGGATGAGCACTCACAACTCTAATGCAGATAATTTTGTCAAGGTCATTAGGTGTTCAATAGTCTTTAGGAAAACTGTAAAAGAATTGCACCTGGCTGGCTCTGTAATGGTTTGTGTATCAGGAAATGGGAAATGTCGTGCAGATTGGTTACAGATTATTCCAGGGGATTAGTTACAGTGCTTGCAGATGCATTTGCTAGGGGTAAATCTGGGCAGAAAACAGGTTCAGAATCATCTGTTATAAATTCTAATTTTGTACCAGGCACAGGCCTATCAATTTGTGTCTAATTATATTCTTCCATGTGAGATATAAAATACCTCAGGGTTTCTATAATAAAGGCTCATTAATGTGGACGAGAAATAATTCTGAAACTCCTTCTACCAGGGCTAATGTTAATACAGATTTTAATTGCTCTTACAGGATATTAAAACAGTGATTTTTTTTAAAATCGGTTTTAATCTAATCATTAAATGGACCCATTTTTGTAACCCTATATTTTCAAGTATTGCATCTTCCACTGCTGGGTAATTGCGTCATTACCAGTCATGTTGAACCAGAGAACAAAAGATGAATACATAAAGGATAAAAGGTAATATTATCAAAGATATGTGAGAGTCAATGCCCTTCAATTCCCTGTAGTTCCCTTTTCTATGTTTAAAATACCTCTTCTTGCTTAGACGGGTAAATATTCTACAATATATATATAAAAATAAAACAACTAGCATTGTGAATAAAATTAGTGTTATATCAAAATTTAAAGGAAGTAAAGATTTTTCTCCAAGGCAAAAACCAACAGTAAATTGTCATGTTCCAGCAGAGTCACATTCCAGACTGACATTATTTGACTTGGAGGCCAGGTAACTTAACATGTCTATTCTTCAGCTTCCCATGTTTTATGGATGAAGGAAAAAATATTATTTTTACCCACAATAAAAAGCAAATTCTCTGTTGCCAAATTCCTATAGTACCACCGTATTTCAATGGCCTTTTGGAAATAGCATTCAAGTATATACTCTGGACTGAAAAAGAATAATATTCACGGACTTGGCGGTGATGGAAGAGACACTTTTATGCACACCTTGTCAAACTGCAAAGTACCACCAGCCTGGGGACTGCTAACATTTGAATAGTTGACAGGTGCATTTGTCACAGGGTGCATGTTATACAGCCACTGGATAAATACAGTATAGGATGGGCAAAAGGTCCTTCATGTTTTAACTTTTGTCAGGAGAAGGGGGAAAAGACAAAAACCCAAAAGATTCACACTTGGCATTCTAAAACAGACTGAAAAGTAAAGCTGATTTGAAGAGGTTCTTGTGATAAAACTGACCATTCCTTTGTAAAAGGGAGCTGAGCTAACAATAAACTGATAAATAGATTCATAAAACCAGTATGTGCATTCAGGAAAGCAATACAGGGACTTACAAATGCCCTGAAGTTTTGATATCATGGATAAGAAGGAGCAGCAGAGAAATACAAGCATTTCCTGTACACCCAGTACTTAGAGCAAGAGGAATATATTAAGGTATCTTAAAGAATTCAAATTAAAATCTTATCAAAATATCTTAGATTTTCTTCCTCCTTTGACAATTGCATGAAAATATCTTGAGAATGATATTTCTAAAAACATTCCTAGTGAAAAACTCTCCTAGGAGTCTTTGGGGAGTTTATTGTATCTTCTTGCAGATTGTAATGGAACACAAATCCACCTATAGATCTGACTAATGTCTATCCAACATTGAATAGAACTGGTAGGATAAACAACAAATAAAAGTTGTGAGAGAAAGAAATCAGCCAGCTATTGCACAAACTAGAATAAATAATCAATAGAGTTTTTACCCAGGGGATATGTGCTTTATGATTTAACAGTTGCCTTTTGTTAGAAGTGGTGCCATAAACTGATTCCATTTAAAAATATAAAACATATATTTGTCCTAATAAGGGAACTAGAGAGAAAGACTTTGAGTTTTTCCCCTTCAGGTTTCAGAGCACTTCTAGAAAACTAGTTGCACTCACAAATGTCAGTGCCTTAATTAGCAGCTGAATTCATCTCCCCATTAACTGTCATTTGGGTGTATGCACCATTAGCTTTTCAGGTTTCAGCTTAGAAATAAAAGGTGAATCAAAATTAGATGACCTCAATATCCTCCACATAACTAGAAATGACAGGTACTGGGAGGTGACATCCCAGTGTAGGAACTGCAGTGAAACGCTCCCAGAAATGTCTTAGGGCAGACTCAGCACTGCCAGAGTGGGGGGACAAGCTGAGGGACAGATTTCCTTCTCTGCCCAGACACCAAAGGCCTTTCCTGAGCACCTAAATACAGAAATACATCCTATTTATAACTTTTAGCCTCAGATTTACCTTTAATAGCCTTTGGAGGCTGTGGGTGTGATACCTGCATCCAGCCAGCACTTCACGGAGTAGGTTTAGCACAGGGCAGGGAGTCCTGGTACTGAAAGCTGAAAATGTGTAAAAGTACTGAATTAATTTTCCCTGAACATTTTCCTGCTCTTCATCTGCCCCACAGCTCTGCTCTTCCCATCCAATCCTGGGCAGAGCAAGGTGGTCTTTCAACCAGCAACTGAAGACTCAGAGGCTGAAAAACCAACAACCAAAAAGCAGGTGGACTTCATCAGGAATCCTAAAAGTTCCCATGAAAAGGCCAGGCCTGAATAAAGAGATCAAGTTGCCAGTTCTCAATAAGTATCTCTGCAAAATGTATTTGTCAGGATATTTGGAGTGTTAATAGCTTCCCAGCTTTGGACAGTTCCTGGTAGTGGTTTGCATACCTGGTGTGCTACAACTGATGACGCCTTTTAGTTAATCACTAGGAAAAAACTACATTTCAGGGTTATAAAATGACATTTATAATCATTCCTACCTGTAAAGAGAGTTCAGTCACATTTAATTTCCAGCCAGAAGTACAGGTGGAAAGCCAGAAGTATAGGTGGTGTGCTACACACAGGCAAATCATTTGGAATAGTATATGGGTTTGCTTTGGGTTGTTTGTTGTGGGTTTGGTCTGGTTATTTTTCTATGACAATGCTTATATTTATATTATGTGTTCCTTCTCACAGTCTCTTTAATCTTTGTGAGTACATTATGAAATAAATAAAAAATCAGAAAGTTGTTTTGTAGTCAGAGATTTAAAAAGCAGAGTCATAAAATACTGAAATCCCATTTTTCCAGCGTGAATTTTTGCAGGAATGAAAATCGGTTCAATATGAATCAGTTCACATAAACTGTTCAAAAAAATACTAGTGAATGTGAACGTGGTATTTTTTTACCAACCATTTGCCACACACACATATTAATTACAAAAAGACTGAAATGAGCCATAGGGTTTTTTTCTCTCTTAAAACTCTACAATGTATGAAGTAGCAGACACCAGCCACTAGTCAGAGAGATTTGTAAACCTTCAGGGTAAAATATTTAATAGGCTAGATATGGTAATGCAAAGTTTTATACTTGATGAAATTAAACTGAATTATAGGAACTGTAACAGATTTTGTACAACATGAAAGGTAAATAATGAGGCAAAGAGTCATTGCTTATGGCCTGTACTGATGTATTTATGTAATTGTCGTCTGGTTTATCATCCACATGGGAAAAATTTGAATTTTTAATAGATTTTAAGTTCTTGAACAGCTGTCCTACCATCCAGAGGTACTTAAAAGAGTTTATACATTTTCATAACTGCTCCACAAGAAGATATTCAGCTGGATGTGGAACACTGAACAGCGCTCGGAAATACATTCTGTCCAAATGAAAGCCACTTTTTATTTAGACACAATTTTCTTTCTAATTATTTTAATTTTGATTTAAGAAAAAATAGTCAAATAGAAGTGGTTTAGATTATATACATGTTCTTAACTCTGTGAATTTGAGTTTCTCCTTTGTTTTTTTTTGGGGGGGGGCTGCTCAGTGCATAAACATAAGAGGATGGCTCAGGCCCTGGTATGTCTTAAAATTAGATAGCTATGTTTAGCTTCAAGGCAGTTTTTCAGTCTTTTGTGAGCAGAAAACATGTTGAATTAACACATAGATTTTTACCAGAAGTCAGAAAATGGAGAAAATCAGTGGACCATGATTAAAAAGAATAAGAATTGAAATGATGCCTAATCAAAAGTACTGCTGATCATGCAGGTCCTACAGGTAAATGTCTAAATACAGCAAATAAATAAAATAAACATTTCAAAATTAAGATTATGTTTGCTTATCCTTCATTCTGAAACTATTTTTTTTTTCCTTTCTTGGATGACTTTACTAAAGAAATGGTACATGTGGTAGGTCCGTGCCATTTCTACTTCTCCTAACTTATAGAGTCATAAGGACATGTCTGTAAATAATAGGAATTTTGTTTAGCCATTAGTGTAGAACCAGCAAGGACATAAATGAATCATTTATAGTTTCTTAATTCTCTGTGATGGATTCAGGTCATGTTTTCTGTTATTCCAAATCTGATTGCCAAATTGTCAGCTCTAATGCAAATCTCAGTTTTAATCCCCCCTGCAGCTCAATTACAAAATTACTTTTTGATCAAGTTCCTAGATTTTAGAAATATCTTTTCATTATAAATTGGAAAACTGATGTTAAAACTTGCTTTCTGTTATGTAAAAATGATAAAATACAACTTTATGTGGCACTCATAAAAATTGCAAGAAATTCTTAGAAATGACCTAAAAACCTTCCCATGCCCCAAATCTGAAGACCACAAAGTTCCATGGTGCATGTAAGGAAAGGAAGAGATAAAAACTTCAGTATCTTTCTAAAAACTGGTCTTATGGAAGTAATGAATAAACAACTAACAAAGAATATTGTTACAACTTTGTGGATTCTGTCTAGACATAACCTATCATTTTGTGACAGAAATTAAACTTTATTATTCTGTGATCATTCCCAAGTACGAATTGGGTTTGCTTTCTTTGGGTAAACCCTCTTTTCATGCTACAGTTTGTTAAACCAAGAAAGTTTTTAAATTAAGCTCTGAAAATTTAATGTAAAACACATCTTTAAAACCCTACAAATCATAGTTGCTTGATTGCCTACCTTTATCTTGAGCCTGTACAGGAATTGGGCAGAATTTCAGTTGCCCCTGCCATCACTTTTTTTCCATTCCACGAACACACCAAAATAAATAAAAAAAGGCTTCTTGATTATAAGGATGAATTTAATTAAAACAGAATAGAAAAATGGACTTTATAAATAGAGAAGGTCATTTCTGTTGGTCATGGCAATATAAAAGGGTCTTGCAATCAAATCTCACTTTTGCCCACTTTGTCCTTTTAGACTTGCTTTGCAGCTGATAAATTCTGGTGATCATCTCTGTTGCTGAAAATCTCTCTCTGAGGATCCTTTTGAGTGTGTTTCTTTCTATTCTTCACTCTGGGAGCCCCTTGTGGGCCCAGGAGTGCAAAAAACAATGTGGAACGTGCTTTCAGCTCACTCCCACCCATATGGTCCAGCATCTCCTCATCCCATGTGTGATTTCTTGTGCCCTGGAGGCAACAGCAGCTTGTGAAGATCCAATTCATTGTAGTACAGCAAGATATATCCAATCATTGTATGTAAATATTATTATTCAGTGTGAACCTTAGGAAACAAGTTATCTTTAACTCTCTTAACAACATAAGCCACTACACACAACAGCTGATTGTTGAGAACACAGTATTTGTGTGTCAGTAAAACAAGAGCAACAGATGAACAGGTCCCAAACATTAAAAGAATGGAAAAAGAAATGTAAAAAACAAGAAGTTTTTAATGTATATTCCCTTCATACCACTCCTCTGGCAAAACATCTTGTCTGATGGGGGTAAGAATGGGACACAAAAATGTAGAGGAAAACATTGATACTAAAGGGGACATTCCTGTGGAAAAGCAAAATATTGCAATGAGACCATTAGAGAATCAGAAGACACAGGAATGCCAACTTGCCCAAGACAAGCCAATAGCATTAAAATGGTTACTTTATTCATGATGACATTTGGTTTTATCACTAACATTAACTGACAATGTGTTTCTCCCACCCCTGGCACAGCCTGGCTTCTGTACAACTACCAACACCACATTTATTTTATGTCACTGTCCAAACAGTAGGATGGGGCAAATTTACCTGTGTGCTTTGCAAACCATACACTTGGCACAAATACCCCATGGATTTCCATAGTTTACATAATATAATCAATGGCCACTTCAGAAATGGCAGAAACACAAAGCATTCACACTGTGTTACGAAACAGTGACCAAAAACCACCCCCCAAACTTCAAAATTACACTTTTATTAAATGCTTTGGGTTTTTTGGCTTTAGATCTAATTCAGAAATGAGTTGTCTGATGAACACAGAAATTGATATATGCTTCCCAAATCTTCAAAATGGTAGAAGGGAATTAATCATGTTTTTGCCTCTCAGTTGTTATAATGATGATGAATGATCAACCCCCTGAGAAATGTTGCTGAATCATCCAGTAAATTGTTTGCTCTACAGTAGGTCTCATCCACAGATATGCTGACCGTCAGGGTGTTCCTGACAGGCTCAGTTATCAAAATCTGTTTTTCTGGCACAAATTCTACTCTTCCAAAACCGTAACTTGTTCATTTGTAAAAAAGGCTGCCAGTAATTGAGCCTGTTTATAACCTTTCTGTCAGGATTTTTGCTTTCTATAGCTCCAAACAGAAGAATGTTACACGGATTTCTAATGATGCATTTAGTGAAGTAACTCATTATCAATGCCATAAACACATTAGTAACTTAATTTAAAATGAGGGCAAAATGTAACTGTTCTGCATATTGAAATCTGATAATTCAGGAAAGTTAAGTTCTTTCTCATTTTCATGACTGACTAAAAAGGAACTAAAAATAAAAATTAACACCAAGTGTTTACCATCTGATGCTCCATTTTTCTCTGAGGAGGTTTTCTATGTCTCACAACTACCAGCAACACAACTTTAGAAGGATGTCAGTCCTCCTGGGTCAGGACTCCACAGAAATGGCCACACAAATTCCATACCATGGCACAGTTCTGTAGTTACAGAGGGGAGTGGCTCTTTCTGAGGTGAACACCCAAATACTCCTTTAAATTAAACCTCAGCTTAAATATCAATAGCTCTCCTAGATGCAGAAAAATCACCTATGCTCTTATCTTTAGCTACACAATCTGTCTTTACTGCTACAGTTCCCAGATCCTTCTGGAGAAAAGCTGATTGTAAACAGCACTTGGGTGCATTTTTACCTGCAGGCTGAGCAGTCTCACATTCATTTGGTCCCACTTACCAGGTGAGCCATCACGACCATTCCAGTGTTATTTCTCTCAAGGGAATGGATAAAGAGTTGATTATGTAATAACACTGTGCATCTTGAAAGAACCTACTTATCTTAAGTTTACCTGAAGTAGTGTTCCTGATATATCTCTAATTGCTATAAGCTGGTCTTTACTTTTAATTTGGACTCAAACAAACACAGCAGGCACTGTAAGGCAAGACAGACAGAGCTTTCAGGAAAGACTCAAGCTGACACATGGTGTTTTAATTCTCCTCAACTCCAGGAGGAAGAGTTTCTCCTACTTAGGTGGACAAACCATGGCCGTGGAGAAGTTGTATCCTACATGCTCTGAGCAAGCAGAAAAGACTGAATAACAAAAACACCAGCCAGAAGGTTCACTGCTTTCCTGCATCAGCACAGCCAAGGAGCTCAATGACTCAAGGGCTAACAAATCCATGAAAAAAACGTGAGAAAATAATGAAACTGCATTGAAATGATGTAAAATCATGATTCAGCAAATATAAGATTAACAGCTTAAAGCAACCTCAGGATGTGTCACTACAGGAAATGTCTTAGAACACTTTACCTTAACACCTCAGACGTATTAATTGCATGGTTGTAGGGAGAAGCCTATTCACCACACGTGGAAAATTTGTTATATGCACAACTTAAGGGACATGTTTTGCTAATCTATATACTTAAAATGTAAATTCCAGCCAGTGCTTATCATTTATCATTGCTTATCATCAGCACTGCATTATCATTTGCAGACAATACTTTAATGTTTTTTTACAACCACCTTTAATGGTACAACAAATTAACAACTTTTTCAGAGCATTAACTCTGTAATTGCTTCCTTTTTTTCCTGTAGTAGCAGATGGGCATTTATCTCTTGGGATAAGAGAGTCCTTTATTTGCAAGGCAATTTTCTCTCCCGTTGTAATCAATACCTTTTATTACATATGTATTAAAATCCAGTTAAACAGAAAAAACAAATGCATCTTTGTACATAAAGATAAAAATTAAACTAAGGTGAAATGGGCAGTTGAGATTTTTAAGTCAAGATGGTGCAAAGGAGAGAACTCTTATTAAAAGCTCAGATTTCAATTATTTTGCTGAAGGGGTTGGGTCAAAGGAGAAGCTGCAAGAGCAGCAATGTAGTAGGGTAGCAAAATCATCTGTTTCCAAAATTTACTCTTATGATCATGCTTCAACAATTTTTCTGCAGTTGCTCTATTCTTGATGACTGAGGAATACCAATTTTGAGCTTCACACAGGTGAACAGGAATAAGTATCTTTTTGTTTTCCAGTCCAAAATTATATCCCTTGATAAGCTTCCTGGATTAAATCTTAAGCAATTTTTAACAAATCTGAATGATTACGACATTTCACTTTATCAAGAAAGAAGAAATAACACTTTTTTGATGGCAACAGTGATTATTCTGTAGTGTTGTACAGGCAAGCAGCATAAATTGTTGGAGGGAACTGAAGACCATGGAAAGGGGATGTAAAGTGCTTTCTTTTCTTTGTTAAAAACACTGTAAATCCACCTGGCATGTTCTGAGGTGTAGTGAGTTACTGTTCTTTTGGAGTACAAGCTGCATTTGTTGCTGTGATTTGACCATTTCACCTCTGAGTAAGTGAACTAACTATTCAGATCCAATTTTAAGCAAACATTCTTCTCAAAGTAAATAATATCCTCTCAGTCCAATAATTCCTGGTACATATCTAATAATACTCCTTATTTATTTTTATTTCTAAACAGAAACAAAGTGCTTTATTCACAATGAAAACAGGTTAAAGATTCACCCTTCTGAATTTGAGTGAATAATCAATGATCTAGAGTTCTTTTTCCTTAGTAATTGTTGCTTTTCAGCTCTCATATTTTAGGGGAAAAAAAGACTTGTAGACTTATTATTTGATATTTTTATTATTATCTTTAATAAAGACCATAAAAAGGTCATCAATTCACTCAACAATGGTGCAAAGAATGTTAAGTGTATTGCTCTACTGACATTTAATTCACTGTTCCTGAACATTTCCACGAATACTTCTGCAAGTGACCCTAAGGATGAAATGCAGAAAATTACTTACAGTTCGGTCCATTTTTGTCTCTGCAGTCTCAGAGGAGTTGCCTATGAAAAGAAGCATTTCTATTTGACAGACATTCAGCAATGATAATCACAGGTAAGACCATTTTACTGAAAAAAATAATGTTCCTCTTCAACACGTGGTCCACTGCAATGATTCCCATTCCTACTGTTGCTCTATTTGGGCAATTGTCAGCTGGAAGTGCAAATAAACTTCTGCAGTAGCAAAAGAACAGATTATCAGTACAATCATTTCCAAGACAAAGATTTGGGATAAAATTATAGCTGCACATCTAATATTTTTAGAGGCCTATCATACTGAGCACAGACACTTGTAATATGCATTTCTACAGCAATAACAAATCCTTTATTTAAGAGGTCATATTGATTTGGGAAGCAGTTGTAGTTAAGTAGGTACATTAAGAATGCATGCATCTTAATTACAACAACTCAAAGGTGCAATATTTTTAATGACATCAAATAAATCAATCAGCATAAATTAAAAATGACAGAGGCTCAGAACAAGAGATGCTCTACCTGACATTTTCAGTCTATGAGTGAATAATATAACAATAATAATAACAATGGCAACAAACTGTTGGAATACAGTGGCTGTTAACTGGTAGTTAAATACCATCCTGCTACAAAATCCCCATAAAATACAAACATTTTACTGCAAGGATGAATTCTCCATTTTTTTTTTTTTTTAGTTAGAATCAACAAGTTAACTTAATGCATTTTTCCTAATTCAATTCAAGTTACAATTGTTAATTGCCTCACTGCTACATGAGCTGACTAGGACAGAAAGAATTAATGTTTCAAATACGGACTAGGAATATATGAGTGAAATAACATGTACACTCATCCCTTGGTGAGAGTAACAGAAAAAAAAGAATTATCTGAATCAATGAAGATCTAATATGATCATGTCTTGATGCAAGAAAAATGTATGGTTTGAACAGCTCTGAAATTTAAAAAAAAATCTGTGGTGTTTTAGCTTCTTTTTTTTTTTTAAATTGTCTACCTTTCTTATAAAGAGAATATCTGACTAAAATTATCTTTTTTTTTATTTGAAATGACAAGTCTTATGTCCATGATCTAGATTAGTAATACCAGCCAACGTTTTGAAGAGAACTTTAATGAAGAACATTTCCAGTTCTGTCCCATTTTAATGTTTCCTGTCAGGATGTTGTGTTCTGTGACTCAGTTTGTTTTGTTTTCTTTCCAGCAGCAGTGTTAGTTACACAAAACAAGGTCTGAATGATTTTACCAAACCTTCATGAAATGAATTTTATTAACATTCACACCCAATCATTTTTCATGATGTAACAACTTCAGTGGTTGCAGTGCCTTAATTCCAAAGGTTAGTGGAAGGAGCAGTTATTACATTTGACCTAAAATTAGAAGCATTTTCAATTTCTCTGTTGTACTGCTGGAATATAAACTACACTGGACTAAATGCATTTGGAAAGTCTCCCTTTTCAACAGCTGCATTTTTCTTATCTTAACTGCTGTGGCAGTGAGCACCAAATGCACAGACTGGCTGCCAGCTGTGCCTACAGAACAGTAAATAAGTTTCATATAGTCCAAATTATTTCCATGACTAGTTCCTAAATCTGGTGGCATCAGAAGACCTTAAACCAGATATCCTGAAAAAAATAAGGTACACTGACAGTTCAAAGAAATTTCACCTCTTTAATCAGCTACCTGCCTGCCTGATTAATCCTGTCCCTCATGGCATCAGACAGAAAAAAAAATTTCCTCCCTTTGTCAGAGTTTGCTCAAAGCCAGAAAGGTTATGACAGTCAAAGAAAATCTTTGAATAAACACGTACTACAAAATAAAAATGTTTGGGTTTTTTTAATAAATTTAAAAAGTCTTATTTTGTGTATTAATCCATGATGTTTGTTCCATCTCCCTGTCTACCTCCAGCCATCCTGTCAATGTGTCACAAGGGATGGCTGCTCCCTTGGGATGGGGGATCCCACTGGGCTGAGACCAGGCTGGGACCTCAACTGGGGGGCTGAGGGGCAGGATCAGACCCCAGGAGGAGAACTGGGGTGAGAGACAGCCCCAGGATGGTTGGGCAGGACTGTGGGATCAGGGATAGCCCCAGGATGGCTGGGCAGGGATGTAGAGACAGGGACAGCCCCAGGATGGCTGGGAAGGACTGTGGGATCAGGGACAGCCCCAGGATGGCTGGGCAGGGCTGTGGGGACAGGGATGTGCCCAGGACAGGGCTGTGGGATCAGGGATAGCCCTGGGATGGCTGGGCAGGGCTGTGGGGTCAGGGACAGGCCCAGGATGGCTGGGCAGGGATGTAGAGACAGGGACAGCCCCAGGATGGCTGGGAAGGACTGTGGGATGAGGGACAGCCCCAGGATGGCTGGGCAGGGCTGTGGGGACAGGGATGTGCCCAGGACACGCCAGCAGGGCCCAGGGCTGGGGAGAACCTGGTGCTGCTGGATCTGGAGACCAGCAGGGCTGACATGGGCTCAGGTGGGGAGGATGCTCTGGGCCACTGGGACCCTTAAAGACTCTCAGGGCTCTGCCATCCTGTGTGTTCACAGCGTATTGAGAGTTAATGTTGCCATAATTTGACCACATAAATATCTTGTAAAATTAAAGTCAGTAATCTAATTTTCTGAAATGTTCAGCTTGATTGTTACACCGTGATTTGAAGCTGCAGGTCTGTGTGGGTTCAGGGAGTGCAGATCTGTGGCAGCAATTCTGCACCATCCCTTTGCTCACCCTCCCTTTTGCTAGTGGGTGTTGGTCTACAAATCAGGTCTACAATCCAAGTTGCACAAAAAGAGAACTGCTACAAATCTGCTTTCATTTCTTGCTATATTTTCAATATATTGAAATGAAACACTAAGTTTTTTCCAGCATTAGATTATTTGACATTTATATACAAACTACTTTTGAAGCGGCTCCACTCTCAAAGTATTTAACAATAACTTTGATTCTAGAAAAGCCTCTGGAAAGTGACACTTTTAGGAAGATTTTGTAGAAATAGCAGGGAAAATTAAAACTAGAGGATGTTAAATGGGAAGAAGATGAAATGGGAAAGGTAAAGAAAACAAGCAGTTTTGCATAAACATTCAATAGCTAGACTCAATTACCATACACATGACAACAGCATTAAGGGCTAATCAAGACAAGAATGATATTAGGTAGCTATATATTAACAGTTGGGTTATTTCTGCAATTATTTTCTAGCAGAGATAAAAATTTCAACCCTTACTTTGTAAGAACAAGTTATTATCCTTAAATTTCAGAAGAAACAGAAAAGATTTTATGCTTTAGAAATGTAAAATACAAGATTTCCTTGTGCCCATACTATCAAATGGGTTTACTGAAGCATCCTGAAGGCATTTGGTGAACAATCACGAAAAACCACTTCAACTCATTTATGATTAACTATAAATTCATAAAAAACAATTATTAAAAAGTATATTAAAAATGGCATGATCTGCTGAGATTATATCAGTCAACAGCACTTTTAAAATGTGTTTCAGTCCATTAGATAATATCATTGACATTTTATTGGTAGTGGTTAAAACCTATGGACTAGTCTTTCATCAGGAGGATTCATTTTTCTATAGCTCCTGTAACAGATTTTACAGATAAGACAGAGAGATGTCTCTGAGTTAATTTAGGGCAAGTTTAAGCACACTGTGCTTTAAGGTTGGACTCCTTTAAAACACATTTTAAAATGTTGATGCCTTAGAAGATTAAGTATTTAAGCAGCCAACAAAATAAAATAATTTGATGGATTACATTAAATCAGCCAAATATATTTTAATAAAAAGTTGATTTTACTCTTGCTTACATTCAAAATACTCCACACATTTAAAAACCTCCTTTGCAGACAGAGAAGTGTGTAAATACATCCAGTATAACCAACTATAAGGTTACTGACTGAGGAGTTAAATCATTTGCCTGAAGTTTTAAAAGCATTTCCAAATGGTATATCTTTTTTCTTTTCTTTTCTTTTTTTTTAAAACATACAGTAATCCTAAATATAATTTAAAGTGAATTAATGAAGATTACAGCATAAGGAAGTATGTGACATTTAGGGAAATCGGGCTAGAAAGGTTTAGGGGGTATTTTTACTCATATCTTAAAAGCCCACCGAGCAAATCTCAGAATTCAACCATTGTTTTTGGACATGAAAGAGTTGGAAAATCCTATTAACAGCTTTGTGGAAGGGGTCTGCCAGCACTGCTGCTATAGAAGAATGTATTTTGTGTTATCACTTATTACAGCAAAATTCTAACTTGTGAATCCAAGGGAGTTTCTGAAATCGCTTCTGCAAAATTATTCTCCTTTCCTTGCAATATTTTCAATCACATGTATTACCTTATTGTGAAAATATAATGGAGTGCACGACATCAGTCTATCTCCCTTTCTTAAAATAACATACTTTTGTACAGATAAGACAGTGTCAAATTTACTTTTTGCATAGTTGTTTTGCAATCTTTCTGAATCGCAGTTTCTTTTTTCTCCCCATGGAGTTATTTAGCATCTCCACTTTAAATGAAATTTGGCCTTTGAGAAAGTTATAGTTTCAGTCTCAATTACCAGAAGACTTTACTGCTAGAGGGAATGGATTTAGAGAGCAGTTTCAACAGTTTTCTTATGTAGTCTGTGATTTTTTCCTCCCTTTAGCTGTTTAACAGAGTAAATCTCAAGTCTTTGCATATGTAGCCATGTACAGAAGAAAACACGTTTCTGATTTCCACAGTTAAATCCTGCTGGTGATACTCATATCCATTTTGAGCTGGCTCTCTTTATAATTTGGCTACAATGAAGAATAAACCACTTGTAAACCTAATCAGAGTAACTCGAAGGTTTTACTAAAAAAATGAACTAGGGAGAGAATTTTTTGTAAAACCCAGAAACTTCACAGACTAGGAAAACACATAGGGAGAAGGGAGATGCACAATGCTCTCAATGCCCCCTGTGCCCAGCAGGTGATTCTTGTTTTCAGGCTTGACTGCAGCCAACTCAGTGACTTTGTGAGACAGTAAACTGTGCACAGCGCCCAGGAAATGCTTCTCATCACTTCTGTGGCCTGGCTGCCCGTGCCCAGCTCCCCCAGCACCCTCAGGCTCAGCAGGAGCTGTACAAAGCTCTCAGCCCTCCCCTGGGAGTATTTGCCTGCCCAAACTTGTAGGCTCTAAATCTTTCTCTCCCTTGAGCTTGTGCCCTCACTCCCACAGACACAGGAGCAAACTTTCCTCCTGCTAGAGATTTGCACCATACCAGACTTCTTAAAAGAACACAATAATTGTGAACAAAGGAGGAAAAAGCATCATGCCACAGATATGTGATCACATTTAAAGATCATGCTATGTTTATGCATATATATGGTATTTCTCCCTCAGCTGAAGGAGTTCTGTGTTCTGTTCTATTCAGACCAAACTTCCTTTTTGGCAATCCCTGAATGGAAACATTCCATCCAGAATAATTTACCAGTCCTTTGAGAGAAGCCTCTTGCCCCTTACATCTTAAAGTGGGTATTGTCTTTCCTGCACACAGGCATTTCTCTGTGGCAACACAAATTCCTCTGTCTGTAGGAGAGGAAGAATGAACTACAGAAACATTTAAAATCCAGCAGGATTTTCCCAAGTAGCATAATGAACCATGCAACACATTTGATAATGTCTTCTGTTACACCATGAAAAATCTCACAGAGAAAAAGCTTCATGGTTCCTCTCAAAGAGCAGGAACATGGAGCATCTGAGTTTTCTGGAAGAAGAGCAGCTTTAGCTTCCATGAAGCTCAAGGGATAACCTAACTTAAACTAAGATATCATAATTGAATCCTCGAATTTGCAATAATTTTAATTTACCTTTCCCAAACACTTACCATGCAAATTAGCAGGTGGCAATGCAGGTCAGCCCAAGGGCCCAGCACATCCATCAGCTGGGTCTTCCAATAAGGATTGCAAGGCTGGGGTGCTGTGTTTAGAGATTTACATAATTTTTATACATTGGAGAAGAGTAATCTAATATAATCATTCTGAAGTGCCCTCTTTTGTGTTTAAAAAATATTATATTAACTTAATCTGGCTAAAGAGAGAAAAGGTACAAAGAATCCACTGGAAAAATGCATAATAATTTGGAGAAATTAACTGTACCTGTGTTCAGTAAATAGGTAAGAGTAACCTCAGTTTATGCAAATGTAAGTAGCAATGGATGAGAATTAACTTCCCCATATTAAATTCATCTTATGGTTTAATTTTAATCTTGTGCTTTTGTTTTATCTCCCAGATAAACAATTAACTTTTACAGCTCAGTGCCAGCAAGAATCAATTTTAAATTTGCAAACTGTAGAAAATGATGAAGGAATTTGAATGTTAAAAGTAGATTAGAACAGAAAAGGTTTAATATCAGGTTGGAAGAGTAAAACTCACCTGGAAGATAAATTCTTTTAAAAAGAATCTACAAACTCATGTACAATAAGGGGAACATGATTAAGATGATGGTAGTTTACAGTGTCACTGGTTCTATTCCAACTCTGAAATCAGCTGATACATCCTTGATGGGCTATGGTGGCTTCCACTTCTTCAAAAAACTTTCATTGATGGGAAAGGCAGATGGAGAAAAGGAGACAAAAATGCCTGAAATACTTCAACAGCCAAAGTGGTATTCAACCTCTCTGGGTTAAATATGAGAAAAAATAGTAAAAATATTAATTTACTAATTTTAATCAGGAGTAAAAAGCAAAATCTCTTTTATGGCTGTTTTTTATCTAAATAATTTTTTTCATTGATAGTTTATTAGATGTCAGTTCTAATTTTTTTTTGTGTGGAAAGGAAAAAACCACCTTGTATGTTGGCAAACTGTGCTGAGGCTAAGGTACAAAGAGCATGATGGAAGTAAGAGTTTCACTGTTACTGTAATAGATATTAGGAAATCACCTGCAAAAACTGTGCTCTGTTAATTTTCAATGGCTGATTGTCAAAAATCTTTCTTCTCAAGGCCACTATCCCTGATACTACAGCTGAACCACTGTATTATTTGCTGAGGGAGAAGAGAAAAAGTTTAACAAAATTAATGATACTACATAGTGTAATTTTCTAGGGTCTTCATGAGTTAAGAAAGGCAAGTAGTTTGCAGCCTGTAGGAACTGATGTTTTGGTTCAGTTGCAAGACTATTCTGGATTGTCCAGTGTTCATGCCTGACCATACTGCTGATCCTTGCATGTTGGCCACCAAAATGAACTGCTCCCCAGAAACAGCAGCTTTGTAATCATCTACTATTTCATCAATTACTTACCATAAATTTATTCATCAGTTGTATTTGGTGAACTAGAAGAAACAACCTGTGACACTGGGACTCTAACCCAGTCCTGAGTGAAGGGGAGATGCTGCCAATGTTTATCCACATTGCTGCTGGTGTGATCAATAGTTCTTATTGTGGTCTAAGGATAAAGCTCTGAGAACCAGGAAAAGCTCCACACACACAGTGTTCTCAAACAATCTGGAGTAGATTGAGGCAATCTAGGTGCAGCTATTCATTGATATCTAGTGTTGCCACATTGGACCATCTGGTCCTGCTTTGTTTCTGCCTCATGAACTAGGAAAATGAGTATTCCTTTTCCAAATCACAAGCCACGAGACTTAAATATTCTGTGATGAATTACTACAGAAAAAAATAATTAATAGAACATCTGCCTGCCAAGAAGATGGAGTGCAAGTAACTTATACTTTCCAGTTACTGGCCCAGATCCTCCCATTTTTCTGGCAGGGAACAAAGACCAGAAGGCAGATGGGTCAATCTGGCCAACAATTTTTTCATTATGGTGTAACTGTCACCTGGCAAATGCAGCTCAAGTTACAACCTCTTTCTGTCTGTGCCCAGCCTGCAGCAAACTGGATGCTCTTCCCAATCCCTCTCAGTGTCTGTCGCTGTCTTTAGGAGGTGATGTGACTTTGAAAGTCTGGTACTAAATTACCAAAGCACACAAGTGCCATGATGTTATAATGTGTTTAGAATGCCTAAGCCACCACTGAAAGCAGTTCTCACATGCCATAGATTGGTACTGCTGATGTCAAGCAAAAAGTACTATTTTTATGCATGTGAAATGGTGACTTCAGTACAATAATTTGCAAAAGTGAATTTTATGTCTAAGAATAATTAGCTTCAAGTTACTTGCTCTTTAATTGAGCATTTGGAATTCTTTAATTCAACTACGCAATGCTTTTATTCCACTCCATCTCTGCATTTGCTTTGAGATGTCAAGTGTCATTTTTACTTTGGCAAGAGGTCTTTTGATTAGCAAGATAAAAGAAAATGTTTGTTCTGAAAAAATTCTTATTTTTGTGTTACAAATTAAGTGAATGGAAATATTGTACTAATAATACTCTTCTCATTAGCAAGTGGATCCCTTCACCATGGTAATCAAATAAAACCTTTCTTCCAGTCAGTACTCACCCATTTTTATAATTACCATCACTGTCCCCTTTTTTTTTTTTTCCTCTTCTGAAGTATCATTTGAAACATCTGTGAAAACTGTCCAGTGGGTTTGCTCTAAGGATGATGATGGACAGGACTCCTGGTGGGGTAATGAAGTTTCTTCCAACCACAGAACTAAATCCATAACCAGACATAAAATCACGCAAAGAGGGTTCAAGGCCACTGCCTGAAGGGAAGAAAAAGAACTGGAACTCGAGATTGTGAGTGTTCAGCATTAACTACAGAACTGCACTTGTAGCTAGAGAACTACACTTGTGCCCTGGGTTATATTAAAGTAATTCACTATTGACATCATACAAGCATTGCTCAATCACCCTAAATGAATTCTCACCACTGTTCCTGAATGCACAGCCTCAAGACAATTCGATGGCAAAAGTATGTATGAGATCATAAATTGGCCTATTATGTATAAAATGAAAAGAAACAGCAGAAATGTGAGAGCTTGCAGTGAAAGAGAAATATTTTGCAAACTGAAATGGCACTGGAAATCAATATGACACAATGAGTATGAAATCTCAGAGTGCCATTTCTACAAGATTGTAAGGAATAACTATTGAGGACCAACATTTTTTGTTCTGTTATGTAACCCTTAAAAAATGCCTCAATTAGCTGTACTTGAGAGATGAGGCTTTTAAAATATTGGATTTTTAAACACAAAAGCTACAGCATCTCATCTTGAGCCGAGATCTGAGGTCAAATCTCTTTCTAGAATTAAGCAGAACAGATTTGCACTGTGAAGTGAAAGAAATTAGGGCATTAAATATTCTGATATAACCCTTGCAATGAAATGGAGAAATCAGATTATGACCAAATCAGTGTTTATTTCATTGTCTTCTGATGTGACATGGGAATAAATCTTACCCAGCTGTACATTTGTCCACACTCAGGGGTGAAATCAGTAATCCTCATCCCTCCAAACCCCAAAGCTGAAATTTAACATGATTTGCTGTCCCCATCAGTTTGGGCAGAACTTAAATCCTTGAACAAAACCTGGCCACTTGTAAAACAAATATGCTGACTGATGCAAAACCATCCACTCTTGAACTACTGTGGGATCAGTGGTTAAGAATGTTTGAAACTGTGACCACATCAATTATTCAAGCAAAAACACTGATTTTGGTATGCTGGGTCAAAAGAGAGGAAAAAAAACCTTAAAGCAGAGTGAAAGTTTTCTTTAACTTCAGAATAAAATATTTTGGTTGGAAGGGACCTGGAATGATCGTCCAGCCCAAGTGCCTGACTTCAGTAATGACCAAAAGGTAAAACATGTTATTAAGCACATTGTCTAAATACCTCTTAGACACTGAAAAACAGACTATTAAGTTTTTAGTAATTACTAGTATTACCTACATAAACTAAATTTTGACCAAATTTAAGAAAATCTTGGAAAGTTATGTACTTTTTTCTGCTATTCCTACATGAAAATAAACTGCAAAACATCTAGTAGTTGATTTTGCTGGTGAAAATACTGCTATCTTGGCAAAAAAACTTGAAGAATTTCACCAATCCAAAGAGGCACTCAACTTCCTAAGAAAGGAACATTCAGAATGTAAATACTCTGAACAAACTCTTAATATATCAGTGCAAAAGATCAAGAAAGACCTAGAAGGCAATGGGATAATTATTTTACAGTAATTTAATACTTTTTTTTTAAGTGTAGGGAATTGATTTTCTATTATCAGTAATATTTTTCAGATCTGTGAACAGCATCAATTTAAGCAGTTTATTAAAAAAAACATTATGTTTGCTCCAACTGCACAGGCTGGGATTTTGACCTAAAAGCTTGTTTAGCTTTCTTTAAAATTGCTAAAGAGTTCTTTAAGGAGGATCAGAAAGCTTCACAAATTACTGCAGTAATAGATAAGATATATATAAGATATATGAGGCTCACATAATATATCATTATTCCTCAAGAAATAATCATCCTTGAAGATTCACCCTGTTTCCTTTGTGGAGGTAGCCTCACTCACTTCATGGTGAACTTTGATCTTTTCTTTTAAAAAAATAAGTTTAAAAAACCAAAACAACCACAAACTTTATTGGCAAGGAAGCAACAGCTCCTCAACGTTTGTGTAAACTCTCACTCACCTCTCAAGATAATTTTTCTGTGTCTGCCATCAAGAAGCAACAGTAAAATATCTGAAAATGTCACATCCTTCTTAGTTCATCCTTGCAAAACCCAAAAATGTTTGAGAATTCCCCCTTGGTTTGTTTATAGCAACGATGGAATAGAAAATCATGTTTTGTCCTCTATGTTTCTTCACAGGAACCCTTAAAATCTCAAGTTCAGAAGTCAGAACACATTGTGCTCATTGACCTTTCACTGTAGTGTGTCACTTCTGCCTCCTGTGCAGAGAATTTCTGTTCTTTTTTCTGGGAAGTCTGGGGACAAAGTTTCACAGTGGGGACTTGTGACTCCACTTCAGCCAGAATAAGTTAATGGAAAAAGTCACTGCAGTGTTCCTCTCACTCTATCTAAAATATTGTCTCTCTCGAGCCAAATAAAGAAGGAAATTTCCACATGAAGGTCTGGTCCAGTATGAAGAGCTGATTTGTGATACTTATGGAAATAATTATTTTCACATGGTGAGAAGAAAGCACTTTGTTTGCTGTTATCACTTGAGTTATTCCTATAAGGATCTGCACTGCAGACACTCAGAAAACTTTAGAACAGCAGTTTGTGCCAGTTGTTTAGGATTCTTCTTCACATCCAATCATACATCTACGATCACATTCTACCAACCTAATCCCACAAGCTGTCTGATAACAGAGAGAAATATAGATTATATTCACTTGTGCCCAAATACAAGCACCTTATACCGTATCTGTGCTTATGGAAACAGCCTTGTTCTTGGAGCACAAAGCCTGGCATCAGTAGATAAAAACTCTGTTCTTTCCTTTGCCATACATTTTCAGTAATTGCATTACATCTTCTTGTCTTGCTTTATTCACAAGTACATCACGACAATTTCCAGCTCACTGACATGGACACCCTAAAGGATTTTCCAGGCATTGGGGAATTTGAGAATCTAGAGGGAACTGTGATGGAGATGTAAATTACTGTTACACCATGCATATATTCCCATTTTTTACAGTATTATCTGATGCATTGCTTATATTGAGCTAAACTTCCTATTCTAGAATATTTTTGAATGCCACACTTTCCATTATGCAGGCAGAGATAAAAAAAAAATTCTTTTCAAAGGAAATAATTGTTTTTGTTCTTTTCTAGCCATCCCATTTATATTTATAAGCAAACTGATATTTTGGGATGCAGAGCTATTTTCTCCCTGCTTATAGGATCTCCTCATTCACGATGCCCAGATTGCATTGCAGCTTAATCCAAAGATTACTGAAGCCACAGGATGAGAAAATGGGGGATATATATCCAGTGTTTGTCACCTTGCCACCTCAAATAAATAGTTGTAGGAGAGACTGAAAGTATAATATAGCATTCTCAAAATCAGAAGGTACTGATAATTGGATGCAGACGTACAAGCACACCTCAGCTAAAAAGTTTCCACATCTAGCTCTGTCAGGTTGCCTCCCCTCTTTATATTCTCTTGGGGCTGACAGTTACCAATGTAAAGTCAAACTATACAAAGAAAGCTGAAAAGAAGATGTTGGAAAGATTGACTTCATTAAATGGCATCTGTATTCAACACAGACTACAAAGCAACACACAAAGGCATCTTTGTGCACTCCCGGTGCTTCACTGACATTTGAAGAGACTTCTAAGTTGTACTAACCTGGCAGCTTTTGTACTAGGAGAGTTTGTTTTTCTAAGTTAAAGCAAAACAACTCTAAACATTTCTCTGCTTAAAAAAGGAAGTATGTGGAACGGGGCGGGGGGGGGGGGGGGGAAGTAGGCACACAAGGGAAAAAAAATTACTCTGGGCAACTTCTTTCTGCAACTCCCCTCACTGAAAACAAAATGTAGGCATTGTTATTTAGAAAAGCTTGTCCAAGCATATTTGGTCAGCAAAGTGATTGATTCTTGTCCTTGGTCATCCTAAGATACTTTTCCAACAGAGAGCAATATTCTGTTAAGTGATAGCAGTAGCAGGAGGCTGCAACTCTCACTAGCCCGGGGCTTGATCTTGGCACACATGAGGCCACAAAGAGCCCCCTATCATGGCTGAAACAATTCAGCTTGAGACCTGCAAACAATCTGTCCCAAAGCACCTGGACTTTCTCAGCCTCCAGATTTCAACTCATTTTCCAAATTCCCACCACTTTCAACTGTGTGAATGGAGACTTTTCTTAGATGCAGAGCACAGAGCTGAAAGAAAAAGATTGCACACACAGGTCACAGCAAATGAGAAATTCACTCAAAGTAGTGTCAAAGGAATAACTTTTGAGTGATCTAAAAATACCAGGTCTTCTGATCTTTCTGATAAGACTGCTCTGTGAAAATACAGTCTTTTGTTTTTCCAAAATGTAAAGTACAAAAGATGTTAGGTAACACTCCCAGAACAAGTTTCCAAACTCTATCCCCAGAAAGGATACCTACTTAACAATACCTTAAAAAATTCCTTTGTTTAATAAAAGTAATAAATATAAAGGTTTCTAGAAATTAAAAGTAAATGCACTTTCTCTCATAACATCACAATCTTTTTCAGAATATTAAAGGTCTTTTACCAGACATTTTAATTAAGTGTAGATTCAATTCACAGTCATCTTGCATGGACTTTGAGACTAGAAAATCTAATTTCTTTGAAAGCAGGTGTCTCTATGCACCTAAAGATTAAAAAAGACAAAACCCCCGAAGGTCTGTAGGAACATACAACAGTACCAGTATCAAATTGTTACTGTGGATCTCTGACAGAGAAAAACATCCTAATGAGCTCATAAGAAAACTGAAAGTCCTGGGAAGAGACACATGTGGAAACTGCAATGACTGTGATGAAACAAATCAAATAGTTATGCCAACATATCCTGGGCTGACAAGCTTTCCAGAGAGAAACAATACTGAGCAGTTGCTAAATAGCCTGTGCACCTCTCAAAGTGTGACCTGAAGCTGAAGAGAATGACAGACATTTTCTGACTGTTGTCTGCTTTTTCTTGGGGATGCTGAAGTTGCAGTTGGTGTGATCATCTAATTGGGAGAGAAAACATCAAATACCATCTACAGAAATATTCTGGATAAGCCCTGGTGTTACTAAGGACAGAAAGTCCTCACAACATCAGGGACATCAACAGGGCTCACTGCAGTGTGTGCAGAGCAGGATGAGTACGAGGACTTTTCCTGAGACAGCTTTCTTACAAGATGTGTCTCTGGACTGACAGGTGCCAGAGGCCAAACGCTCCATCTTCAGCTGCTCAGCACCTTTGCAAGCAGAAAATCTGGAAACTTCCCCAGTCAGTGGCTCTGCTGTAAAAGCATGGAATCTCTCACTGAGGTTAATCTCCTGTGAATGGACAAGTGAAATCTCATCACCTAAATTGTCTGATGTGAGGGGCCATTTGGAAAGACCAGCTGATCATTTGTCACCCTGATATAATTCATCATATGATCACATCTCTCTTTACTTTTTGACACAGACTAGAGTTTGAAATTAAGATAATGAAACACTTGCTTTTCACCATGAATTTGCAATTTGAACTAAAGTATTATTTTATTAATTTTCTAGATTATAAAAATAAACTCTCCAAACTTGGAGAGTGAAAGGAAAAACATATTTTAAGTTTTCATAAAACCTTGGTGAAAACATTACTGTACTACTTCTCCAAGAATTTCTCTTTAATTATTAATTATAAACCCACCCGTTTCTTTAAAAGTAATTTTAATATGTCAAAGGATCCTTTCATACTGTAATCAAAACACATATTTTTGTACAAAAACAAATCAGACTTCTATAATTTTAAGGGTACCATATCCATTATTGTACTAGACACAAACAAAATCATTTGTACAACTATGAATAAAAATTTAAAAGATGAAATTCAAGTTGTGGAAGACTGAGGGAAACATATAGTACGGAGTACTCTCAATGTAATAATTGAAATTTGGTTCTGATAAATAAAATCTGAACCAAAGGTAGGTGCAGTGGGTTTTCTGCCTGGCAAGTCTGGATAAAAGACCAGAAATTACTGTTTCTGCTTTTTATTTATTATTCTGACAGCATTTTGTTTTATCAGTAATGGTGTATGGACCTAAGTACTGGTTGTACAGGAGAAACAAATAGTACTTCTATTTTGTTTTTCTGCTCATAATTCTATGGAAAGCAAAAAATTCCAAGAATATCCAACTGCAGCTCTTTCCTTTGCTGTGCATTTAAGTTATTTTTACAAAAATGTAAGGTTCTTGTGTTTAAATAAATTATTGAAAAGAGGACATGTTAATGGGCTATCATAGTTTGCTTTCTAACATCAGGGATTCTCCATGGGTATGGAGAAAACATAATAACACATATGGTGGAACTAAAATGTACTATTTTTCTTGAATGAAATTCTCTTGTTAACTCAGCAGGCACTGCATGAGATCACATATCATTTTTCAACCATCTGCACATCTCACAGCATTATGGACAGAAAATTTCTATTATTCAGCCACTAAAACTTTATGCTGGGTGACTTGTAAGTGTGGATTCACTGCAATATCTTTCATCACTGGAGGTAAATTTGGCATCTGTGCAGATACTCCTTGTATTTCTACACATTCAAAGAATAAACTTCAAGTCTGTTCTCTGCCCCTCTTGTTTTCAATACCTGACTGAACATACATTCCAGGTGATTTGGACTTATGATCTCTCATATTACAGGCTAAGTTAGGAAAATTCATTGCTCAAATTCCAAAGTGAAAGGCACTTTCAGAAACATCAAGATCCCTTGATTGTGATGAGCTGTTTGATAAAAGAGAAACATAATAAACCAAACAAAAAACCAAAGCCACCACCCTTCACAGGAACAGCTTTGCTGTCAAGAGATCAGAAGCCAACATGTTAATGAGCTCTTCTTTATGAAATGAAATCATTGCTGTTACTGTTCTCTGACTTCTGATTAATTCACAGATAGCTTATCACACTAGTGCTTCATGAATTACCACATTTAAGGGCTGTATTAGGAATTTCAGACCATGTCTCTCTTTTGGCTTTTGGACTGAGAGAAATCCAATCCTAAGGTACCCTGTTACTACTCAATTTTTTAATTTCTCTTTTCAAATTAGAAGTCTCAATATATACACCAACAACAGGACATTTTTCAGGAAGCTCTGATGTGATATTCTTATTTATAAAAGATATTGTAGAGATTAAATTCATTTTAATTTCCTGAGTCAGTACAGGTCTGCTTTCTTACTTGAGATATGGCATCTAATCTTTGAATATCCTGAAATTAATTAAGAATGTGATCAGTTTCACACAGAAGGGGGTTTTTAACCTGTTCTTAGGCTTTTGTTATTTTAACCTCTTCCTTAGTATTCACGGCTCACCCATTTGGGAGTTTTTCTTTAATAAATAGAATATGGAAATTCTGTTTTAAAAGGAATATGCATATGTAGATGTAGCTAAGTAGTTGACCAAATTAAAATCAGGAATGGAGGAGTCACTTAACCATTTTTTTTTGTATCAGAACTTGGCTAGCGGATTTTACAACTGGCCCTGAAAAATTCCTTGTACTTCTATTGTATATGCACATACAGCATTAATGCAAAGAACAGACAAACTGGATTTGAAGCAGACACACGGTGTAACAGCAAAAAAAAGAGGAAGGAAAAACTGTTACTTCAGCTTCACATTCCTGAGAGCAACCCAGTTCTTTTCCTTCCATGAGAAAAGAACGCTAGTGAAGCAATCAATGCTTTTTGGTGTCTTAGAACTATATTAAATGCAAAGAAAGAAACATTAGAGCCAACAGCAGAAACTGCTGTATTCTGATAAAGGCCATACTTTGATAAAAGCTGATACTACTACTTTTTTTTTTCTTTTTCTAATACCCAGCTCCTTGATATTACATACCAAGTAATGAGATAAGGGGCAATGCTTTTCTAAAATTAACTTAATTTGTAACCAAGAGAACTGTTCAGAGAGATACTGCAACCCATGAGCTGAGTAAGTGCTTGCAGTTAAAATCCCATTTTCTTTCCCTTGCTCTCCCTTTCTCTAAGCTGGGTCCTTCTCATAGGATTTCATGTAAGCTGTACTTTTTTGCTATCAAATTATCTTAATTTTCACTGCATACTGTGGTAGAGAAAGGGATTGACAGAGACTTGATTTGCCTGTGGCCTTCTTGGTGACAGCAGCGATTTTCAAGAGTTTTTTCTTGTGTGGATGGAGATACATAACACTCCCTCTGTTCTGTAAGTGACATTTAATTTGTCCTTTACTTCCTGTAGCTCATTTTTATCTCACTTTCATCTGGCCAGCTCAGCAGTGTTCTCTCCAAGTTCCTGCAGACTTTGGCCTCACCTGCTCATGTCAGCCCCTCTCAGGTGTTGCTGTGCAAATGCCTCCAGCCTTGCCCTGGTGCTGTCCTGAGTTTGTATCTGTGTCATACATAATGCCATCTGCACCTTGGAAACCTGCCTTTGCCACTCCTTTGTCTGCCTCTGTCCCAGCTCCAGACAGGCTCAGTGATCAATGCAAAGCAGCCACAGGACTTTGTGGTCACAGACAGTTCTTTTGATGAGCTTTTAACTGGAACTTGCCATCACTGAGCTTCCTACGAAGCACAGCCTGGGTTATACAAGCTACTGACCCTTTTACTGCAGAGCATTATTAATTATTACATCACTTGTAATTATCACATGAAACTGTAATGGATAATTATTTAGAAACCTAATTTAGTGACCTAATACTGTCAGGAAGCATATTTTTTATTATTTTTCATTAGGCAGCAATTGCAGCTGGTTGTTTGAACTGCAGGCTCTGCCTGCAGAGGAATAGACAGTCTGTGCAGATCCACAGCTGGCTGCTGAGCCATTGGAGTTCTTTGCAGTGTACTGGGATCCATTCCTGGAGTACTGTGCATGAATTGTGCAAAATCGTGCCCTTGATTCCCAAATCACTTCTAAAATCATGGTTATTTTTTTAAAAGATGGCTCTGCATGGTTTCACAAATAGTGCAGGTTGGTTCAAGAGGTCTTGCTGGACAGTTAAAGAGTCTGTGCACTATAAAATCCAAGGTTTAGCACTTGTTAACCTTTCTTCACTTTATATAATTTATATGTAGGTTTTCTTTCCCTTTGATAATACATTCCCTGGTGGACATTAGCTCTTCCCTTCACCAGTACAGTTCAACATCTAATTATTACCCATTTCCCCATGTAAAATAAGTGTTCTGGAATAAAGGATCTTCTATTCTGGCTAACACTGAAACATTAAAATTTTTGAGCTAGAGACATTCTAAATATATAATTACCAGGAGTCTTTGTGCAACTAACTACAGTTTTAAAATGTATTACCTGATTAGCACTATCTTTTGAATGTAACAGAAATTCTATAACATAGGATTACAAAGAGAATGTTAGAGAATTTTCCTAAATACTGCTTCTTAAAACTTCAATCCTACCTTTAAAGAAAAAAAAAGTCTTTAAAATAACGTAAGTACTGTGTATTAATATAATTAAGAATTTTATTAACATGTATATTAACTTCCACAGCATCAGATGTTTGACTCTATAAAATGCTATTAAATATTTTTTTTTAAAGGCATTCCTGTCTAATAGGTTGTGCTGAAGCCTCCTGACCTGATTAAAGGTGAAATACAACTTGGTTACACTGTTTATTGACATTTCCTTTTGCTGTTGTTACTAAAAACATTATCTTTTATTATGTTCTTCATTTCCCTGCATGGCATTTTTAGTATTGCCAAATACTGTCATTTAATTGTTTCTAAGGGATAATGAAAAGATAACATGGGGAATAATTATGTGTATGGCAGAAAAGCACTGGGAGATTTTACTCATCAGTTCATCACAAAGAAATGCAAGTCAGTGGTGTGACAGTAGATTAAAGGGAAAAGTTTTTGGGGATATGTCATCCCAGAATGATGCTGGATTTAGGACACAATTACTCTGGTAAACACAACACTACTGACAGATCCAGAATAGCCTGCCCAGGCTTGAAAAACAGAACTTAAAAAAGAGATTGGCTACTGGAAAGAAACTGGAGGAAAGGGGAATAAGAATTTTAGAATAAATAGGTGAGGAATATATAATGTTGAGTTTCCTTATGTGTAAGGAGTAAGACAGTAAGGATCAGAGGAAAGACAGGACTCATCATCTCTAATAAAAACAAAGCTGTGGAGCTTTTCAGTGGTTCTGAACCCTGGGCCAAAAATAGCTGGAGCTTTTGTAGAGTCAACTTGACAAAGGTTTTGCTTTATAAGAACATGTACTGCTTTCTGCAGTTTACACTTTTAATAAAGCTCATTTGGGGATGAAATTATGTATCAAAAGTTAGAATAAAGCTGAAACTAAATATGACTTTGAACTACACTAATATCTGAACTTAGAATACACTCTGCTGGTAATGTTGCACTACTCTGAATTTCTGTGTTATTGCCACGATATATAAACATTCAGGTACCTGAAGAATGTGCATTTAACTCGTGGTTATACTAATTTGCCTACCCTCTGGTGTTTAATAATGCAACAACCCTTGCTTAGCATTAGTAAAATAATTTGAGTGTTTTGCAATGTTCCATGAAGTGCATTAAAGCAATAATACATTCTAAGCACTTAAAAAAAGGAAGCCAATAATACAGTGATACAGCTAAAAGCTCCATTAAATGAATGCAGAAATAGCAGCCATCATAGATGACTTGCTTTAATGTTTTTAAATTAAAGTTCCAACAGCTGATAGGTTTGAAACCACCCTCTGAAAAACAAATGATCTTGACTGAAACCAGTTAAAACACAAACCTGCAAATGATTCATCATGAGAATTCCATGATTTTCTTCCTGAAGGTACACCTGAGGAGACAGGAGCAGGTTACAGACATATTAAACCACTGCTAAGGAACAAATAGTGAGCATGTTGATCTGTCAGAATGCTGGAGATGAGATAAAATGACAACTTGATTCATCAGCTGCTGTGGATTTAAAAGAGCAGGGGGATATCATGAATGTGATGGCACAATTAGAAGCTTCCTATGTCTAAATTTTGATATTTGTGAGACAGTGCTAATATATTTCAAATCAGACAATTAATGGCACAGGCCAAAATTAGATCTTGTAGCCTTGATTCTCAAAGAATATGTAGTTTTCTAATGCTTTTATTTCAGATTGGCAGGGATCGATGCAGACATATTTTCTTCTGCACAAGCCAGACTCAGTAATTTGAAAGGAGATCAAATTAGTCCTTAGACCTGTATCATCAATACACTTGAATTCAAGTAAAATTCCTATTAGCAGCTTCATTCCATTGGCAGCTTCTAATGTATTTCCACACATTAAACATTCACCACTAAACAAACTCAGCAGTTCAGCCAGAAAATTGGTGAATTCATTACTCTTTCCAGTTATACAATCACAATGAATAAGCAGTGAGTCTTTTTCCTCTGTCCTGTGCCCAGTAACACCCCTCAAGATCAGGGCTTAGAATAAAACAAAACAAAACAATCACTATAAGTAGGACATAGTAGTATCTTTACATATTCTATAATCTATAGGAACTGCCCTCTTTCATTTTATTTGCATGATATGAGTACACATACCCTGTAATCTATAATTTTAATATGAATAAGTCATTAATTCTGTGTTCTAGAAATAAAATAACATTATAGAGAGAAGTCCAAAAGAACTGTGTAATCATATTCAGGAAAAGACAAATCTGGAATAGGAAATGAGCACAGAAGGATAAGAGGACAAAAGTAGAAATAGTTTAACTGAAGAATAGAATGAAAGAGGTAATGAAAAGAATAAAAAAGAAGATGGATTACCTGGAATGCAATGGGTTAAGAAAGAAGGAACTGAGAATAACATGTAGAAGAGAGTATTAAGTTAAGTAAAATATTGAGTAATAATTAAGACCCAGAGTATGATGCTCAAGATAGAGAAAATTAACAGCCTCTGCCAGAGAGAGGAGGCACAGTGAGGATGTATGAAAACATAGGAACAGGAGGAAATATGCATTGTTGAGGAACTTAGGCCATCCTTTCAGAGACAAATCAAGTCAAGAGAGCAACATGCAGTGGAGACACTTCTATTTTTAATCTACAGACACAATCTCCTTCAAAATTGGATTCTCTGATAATGGTAGAGTTGAATCTTTAACCTTTGTTTCTATATAGAAATGGTTTAAAGGGAAATGTGTGAGTTTCCCAAGGAAGAATCCAAATAAACAAATAAAGATATTTGCAAACAGATTTAACATTACCACATGGACTGGTTCTTGTTATCTGTTGCCAAAAGATAGAGCTTCATACAGAAATAATATTCTCTTCAATTTATCTCACCACACTGGTATTTTCCTTTTAGAAAGTAATAACTACTCCTAAAATAAGTTAATTATCTCAAGCAGAATGAAATGGATGTTTTCATTCTGGAAACATTCATTATGCAAAGGGGGGAATCTGGAGGCCACTATCACAGCAATTCATTCTTTATATACATTCTTGTCAAACACTGGCATCATCTGCAAATCAAGTAGGACAAAAGACAATGAAAGGTGATACTTCCAGGATGTTGATACACAAGTTTTCCACATTTGGCATCCAATCCCATAGGTACAGAGGATCACCTGGTCCTCAATATTATTCCTGTGGAATTATATAGCCAGGACTGGGTGGTGGTACATTCCCAAATGTGTGCATTGCACCACTGGAACTCTGGTCCTTTCTCTCAAATTTCTGTTGAAGGACAACTTACATGGTTTTCTTGAGTAGCACAAGAATCTGCTTCAAATTCTGCAGTTCCACAGCTCACATTCTGCTTATTCCAGCATCGTATCACAAGCACACAAACCGTGCCATTTTCCTGATGAGCAACCAAGAAATAGGAATTCAAGCATTTTTTAAAATTACTGCTGTCAGAATTTTGATGAGACTATTCCTATGGAACAGCTGCTGTTATATGACTACAAAGTAGGCTATTGATCTAGAAAAATAGTGGCAAAACTACCTCCTTAAGCTGTTTTCAGTGTTAGCTAAGCTTGAAGTATATTTTATCTGTATCATATTTTAATGTTGGATTAACCAGACATAACTCCTATTTCTTGTATCCTGTTTTTCTCCCTAATTATAATTGTCTTGTATTTCATTACAGAAAGAGTGCTAATGACATCATCTCGCATTATATTAGATAAAATAAATTCTGCTCTGTGTTTCAGAGTGGCAGCTAATCAACTTGTAGAGTTGGTTAGATGTTCACCAACTCTTTTCTATTATTTGTAAACCATAGAGTTACTCTTTCCTATCAAAGTGCCATTTTAGTTACTAAATAATTAGAAGAATTTATTCATATTAATAAAAAAAATACAGGTACACAAAGAAAAAAACGTATAAGGTTTTTATTTCACCAGCTCCACTGAATCCCTTTCCACAACACTCACATGACACCTCCATCACAAAATAAACAAAAAACACCCCCAGAAAGGCTTCTTCAGAATATAAGTGTCAAAATTAATGAAACAGATTAAATAAAACTTAGGAATTACAGACCTGGGCTGTGATGGACACGTGGTTGTTCAGTCAGACTCAAATAACAGACACACATCTGAGCCTGCATTCCTGGGAAATTTTACCATATTCCTACACATGTGCTTTAATTGAGTCATTAAGGTTGGAAAAGACCCCCAAGATCATTAAGTGTAAGATATTTTATAATTCAGAGGAATAACTCCAGTACCTCCAGTAAAGAAAGTGAGATAGTCACCTCCACACAAAATAACTAAACCAGTATAAATTCCATTATAGTTAAAGAAATCAGAAATGGACAATAAATCAATTAGGGTACCTTCAAAAAAATTGAAGACATCTCTAGGAGTAGAAGATGGAAAAGAAAAGCTCTAGAATGGTAAATAGAAGCAATGAAGCTCTATCTTAAATTCAAGTCCTGACAGAAGAAGCCATAGAGCAAATTCAGCAGAATTTTGAAGAGCAATCTCCAGTTCTGGGTAGTGTTTTGCCCAGGAGTTCTAAAAGAATTCAAGCATGAAACAGTTGAATTATTCACTGCAATTTAACTCAAAACTGTCTCAATAACAGACAAAGATATTTCAGTGCCAGAGGCAAGTATGACACCAATTTTCCACAAAGACAATTGGGGCAGAGATATGGAAAATTACAGAAAATAAGCCTGGCTTCCTTATCATACAAACTAGCAGAATTTGTAATAAAACCACCAGGTATTAGAAGACACCTGAATAAATAAGATATTTTTAATGAATCAGCACAGCTTTTGTTCAGAAAAGTCATACTTTGAAAAAAAAGATAAAATATTGACTGATATCTCACATTCCAAACGACCTTGCCCAGAAAGGTCTCTAATACCTGGAAATATTGACAGCTGTCAGGAGTTATTGAAAAATATGTCTTTGGGGAAAGCAGGTCTTTTAAGTAGGGAAAAAAAAAGTTAATGTTTTCTGAAAAATAATATTTGAAAATTAAAAGACAACATGTCAATACATGATACACAGAGACAGTTGCATTTTTAGCACAATGTAGCTTTCCTGCAGTAAACAGCAAAAATGATTCAAGTGCAGTGTCCTGAAACATTAAAGAATGGCAATATATAAAAAATGATCAAGAGTAAGTAGCTGGTCATATTATTACTTTTTGCAAGTTTAATGTTGGTTCACATATGCTCTTCAGAAAAACGAGAGATATATCCCACATATATAAATATATCTGTATCTAATAAACATGCCCTGCATTATTTCTGCATATAATCCCAGGATGTAAATTAGATTTGACAATTTCTACATAAATTGCAACCTCACACTGATTTCTTCATAAATCACAGCTTCAACCTCGGTCAGCTCCACAGTGCTTTTAAACCAATCCAAGATGCTCTTATTCAAAAAACAATACTTAAAGGAAACTGAAAATATCTTGCAGTCATTTAAAAACAAAAAAGGGAAACTGATAACTAGTTTATAGTGAAGTCCCAGAAGTCAGACAGACATCTTTAACAGTGACTTTTTCCATGAAAGCAGCTGGGTTCAGATCCTCCTTTATTCACTCACCAGGTGCCCAGAGTCAGGTTTAGCTCCTTTCCTTGATCCCATGTGTTTTGGCTGCTCCGTTTTCCAGACAAACCATCTGACAACTTGGTCACAAGTGGGATCAGCTCTGGATCCTGCTCTCCACGTGGCAGATTCCTGTTTTCAACTGCATTAAAGGAAACACGTGCCCGTGGTGAGGTGCAGTGGATTCACACTGAATGAAGACAATCCTTCCCAGTGCTTTCATGACAAACTTGTAGTCACCATATTTTAAGCTCTTTTACTCCTCAGTAACTGATATTAATGACAATCAGAGTTTTATTTGCCAAGGATTTTATGATTTTGCCAAACTCTGAACAAGGCTATAACAACATGCATGTGCCCAAGGGGAGACTCTCAAAGTGCTGGTTTGAAAGACCACAGGACAGTTTCCAGCAGAGCTGTGAGCACAATGACCACACCTGTATGCAAACCCAAGACACTGCTTAATCTTTTAAAACTAACATTGAGCTGCACAGAGAAATGGCAGGTCCAAGATCTCAGTGACCTGTTGGCTGGGACCCACTGGGAAAGACAATTGGAAGAAAACAAAATGAAACTGGGTGTTGTATAAACACAAAACCCAACAAAACAGACCAAACTTCAAAAATATTCACAGTTCTTTTGAGATTCCACCTGTTTCCATTGTGCTGACCTGGAAATACACTTGAGTTTTCCTCAAATGGGAAGGATTTTGTACCTACACAATTCACACTCCTTCCCCTCCCCATTTCAGGAATGATATTTCCCTTGCCCTCCAGAGCCTTGCCCCATGCCAGTAAGGCATTAGTGTTCAAGAGGGCTGAATAAGGCTGGAGCAACAGGAATTGCAACATAGAAAACATAGATAATTTTTGGTTTTTCCTAACAATAAAAGGAATAGAATATTTCATTAAGATTATTTTCCTTCTGATTATAAGACTCTGTAAATGGTTAAAACATGTTTATGTTTGTATTTAAATCTATTTCAAATAAATATATTGTTGTATATAAAAGGCAATTTAAATACATATAATGATAAAATTAAGTTCCATTACTGCAATATTCTTTATTTTCAACAATAACAATTCACCAAGATTGTTATCTCTTTCATCTTAATTGGTTAATGTATTTTCCTCAATGCAACTGTTTGGGAAACAAACACTAGCTTTCTTTTAGGCAATTTGTAGACATTGTTAATCTATGTAGCAGTTATGATGCATATTTTCCTCCACCACTTCCCACAGTATTTTATTATTGTGCCACAAAACTCTCATTTTACATGTGAAATACACCACTGCAGTTTCATTTTTTTCAGCAATAGTTGCTCTTTATTCCTCATGATTAGTAAACAACTGGATGGACAAGAGAGGGAGGACTGAAGTGTGAAAATTCTTGAGAATTTCTCTTATCTACTTGCCCTTCCTGAGAGCTGGTGGGGGCCAAAGTTTGAAGAGCAAACAAAAAGTGGGGAGGAGGATGGTGAAGATGAGGATGGTGAAGATGAGGAAGGTGAAGATGAGGAAGGTGAAGATGAGGAGGGTGAGGATGAGGATGGTGAGGATGAGGATGGCTGCACCACTGTCCTGTTGGTGTCTCTTGTTCCCCCTCCTCACCTGATCTTCCCTTTCAGAGACTGTGGTTTCTCCAGTGACCAACGGAGTCCTCCCAGGAGAGGTGTCAATAATTCCCATGTCAAGACAGGTGAGGCTTTATAGGCACAAGTAAAAAATAGAAGCAAAAAAGTAAAGAATGGAGCATTCCAGTTTCTATCCTTTTTGCTAAACTGGCTTTTGAATTTTTTTGGCCTTTTTATAAAGAAAGGTCTTGGCAGCAGCTTTCCACAAATGGAGGCTCTTTACTAAAGAGAAGAGGGACTTAAATTTATTTCTTTTTTTTTTCCAAATAATGATGAGGTATCACCCATATGATCATTTGAAACTCCTGTTTGGCTGCAGAAATGATGAAATGATGTATTAACCTCCTGAAGGATTTTGTGCTATGTAAAATTAAGACCTGGATTTAATGAAATCTAATTTAAACAATCCAAACAAATAAGAGATTTAAGAGAGAACCACACAGGGTATTCAGAAGAGTCTTATGCCTAGAAACAGTGCACATAAACCTCAGTTTAGTGTATTTTCATAGAGCATTTGAGGTCTCTGATATATCAGTAGCAGAAACAAATTTTTTTTATCTATTTGGAAGCAATTATTTTTATTTTTACAAAAATTCCTTCTAGGTAGTTAGGATTAAGATGAAGATTAAATTAAAAGAATCCAGAATGCTTTTTATAAATGGCATAAGATTGGGGTAAAAGTTGGGTAGGAATAGATGATTTATATTACTTTGGTTCAGTGACCTGGGTTCAAAGTCAGCCAAGGATAAAATCAAAGTAAGTTTTTCAGTCTGAGTAATATAAATGTTATGTGAAAAGATTTATATTCTGAATGCTATCTAAGCAATTAATCCAAAGGGAATTATTTATAATTGCTAATTAGTTAGACAACTACAAACGATATAGAATGGAATTACATATCAGTTCTCTTCTAAAATCTTGTGGGCTAATGTAATTGTGGTCCATTAGTATAAATCCCTTTACAATGGAGATTAAAATAAATGGGACTGAAACTTCCTTGGCTTCTGTTTCCAGTACTTCTGTAGTGCAGGTTTTAAACCCAAATGCACTAATGGGATGATGCTCTCCACTTAAGGGACTGTCAGAGGTCACAGGCTCTTATCACAGTTCATGCTCTTTTCAACAGTGGTTATTTACTTCTATTTCTTCTAATATTTACTTCTATTGTTTATTGTTACTTACAAAATGTAGAAGCAAACTTCTACTTTGTTTGGTCTCTCCCATTCCATTGTAGACATTTCTCAATACAATAAATAACTTTCACTTGTCCACGGATATAAAAGCGTCACTTCTACTTTTGTATTTCCTAAAGACAGAATTTTTTTTTCCCCACCATCACAAAAAAAAAAAAAAAGATAATTTATTTGGAGTTATTTTGCTTTTTTCTTCATTGGAACATAAAAAAAATTCAGAAAACAATATGGGCAGAACGTAGAGTTTTGAGGGGATGTGCCGTTAAATCCCTCTTCCTTTATCAAAGGACACTTCTCTTCCACAATGGATAATTTGCACAGCAAACAACAGGGCAATGATTACACTGAAATCTAGATCCAAACACACTTTCATTATCCACAGAAGCACAACGATGGTATTTGACAGTTCTCCTGTTGTTTTCCACACACTTGAGCCAACAACTGTACAGACTGAGCTAAAGTATTGCTGTATTAATTAGTATTGTAATATGCAGAGTAATTCTGAGGGAGAGACAACTAAGGAGATCAAATAAAAAAGCCCAATAACCACTACTAGGAGCTCATTGATTTGTTTGTCCAATGAATTTTGAGTCTAACAAATTACTTTCTGCCACGTGACAGATCTCTGACAAATTCTCAATACTGAGTGAATGGAAGTATTTCCACAGATTGGATACCAATAAAGCAGGATGTCAAAGTATGTGGGTTTAGGTCTGTTTAATTGGAATTTCAACAAAATTAAATTTAAAAAAAAGGTCAAAGTAAGCTAGTTCTGTTTATTGATATAAATTTCATGGAGGTTCAAGAAGATATTGAAGCATTTTATTTCAATCTGAAGTTGTGATTCATTGTTAGATGTTTAATTGAGTTTATTTACTAGAAGCTTTACAAATACTTAAATCTTCATATGTATAATATTGACACTAGCAGAATTCTTGCATGTCTGTGAAGCAGAAAATCCATCTCAGTCACAGAAGTTATATATTGGATCAACACTGACATCATCTCTTCCAGATTTGTTAAAATGTAAATGGGATCAGAATCTGGCCTTGCAATGTAATTACTCAAATAAAATTGTCATCCAAGACAATTATTCAATGCAAATATTCCCTATTATCATGTAAACTAAGTCATAATTATGCATCTAGTGTTATTTGTAACTACAAAGTTAACAGCAGGCAATAAATTTTTCCAAAAATCTTATGTGACAGAAGAGATGCTGCAGCAGACAGAAGGCAACAGACATTTCAGTCGAGACACACTGATGAAAGTTATGGATTGTACAGTGAAATTTTTGGACTTGCTACATGTATGAGATATTTAGTGTTACACAAAGGAGAGGAATAGCTTTTGTTTCTGTCAAATGCATGGAAAAGACTATACCTCCACTCCATGGATGACTCTTGAAAGGGTCTAATTGCTTTAGGTGGTCAATGAATTCTCCAACTATGAAAGCCTGTGCAGAACTACACCCAAATGTGCTAAAAAAGGGGCAGAAAGAGAACAGAGAGACCAGAAATAAGGTGATGCCTGGCGTTGTGAAGAAGATGAGTCAAAAGGCAATACCATCAGCTACAAGAACTGAGAGACCAAGCCAAAGCATTTCCTGCAGTATATCATATTAACATCTAGTAACAACAAATAAAAGAACAGTTGTGGTCAGAATAGCAACAGCTGCAAAGTCAAGGAGCACAAAACACCAAGTAGAAAACAGAAACTGAGAAACAAATGAGTACTAAATTATAAACATTTATCCCTGACTGCAGAAAAGTACCAAGCAGAGACAAGACCTAGAGGAACTGTGCTCCTTTCTGTATTCCAGTTCTGGAATGGCACAGCCAACACAGGAGGGAATGCTTTGGGATAAAACATAGGGAAATATCAAGTCTCATAATACCTGAGACAATCAATTTATTCTAGAGAGTTAAAGAAAGGCTGTGAAGATTGTCATACCACAAAGATGTAAGAGATGAGCACGGTACATCTTAGGGACAGGAACATGTAGTGTGTCCTGCTTATAGACAGCTTGTACAATGCAGCTGACTCAGCACTGCTGAAATGCCTGGAAAACATAAAAAAAACTTCAGAAAGTGCTTTCAGGAAGCACTTTGCAAATGGTGACAGCACATAGTTGAACAACAGTGCAGCCTCAACACTGATTTATCTCACCCTTTTTCTTGCCCAAGAACCCAACACCTATAGTGGCAAAATATTACCCCTGTAAGAGAAAAGTACACAAAAAAAAGTCCCACAGGTATCTTTTGGATTTACCTTTCTTCCTCTGAGAATCCTATTCTACTATTTTAACACATCAAAGATATTTCCAAAAACTGGAAAATTAGAGTGTAGTTCCCATCCTTAGTTAGGTGGGAACTAAGTAAATCTCAAAGATTAAAACCTCCATCCCTCCTCAGGTTCACGCTGCTGAACCCTGTGCTGTGAGGGATTCATCTCCCCAAACTCACTGTAACCCTAAATACTGAACTGAAACCCACTGTGACCTACATACATATTTATGTCATGTCTTAGATGCTTGCAAAAAGTATATTTGGTGATACACAGGTGATCTGTTCCACATAGTAAAAGAGATTACTCATGAAAACAAATCTATTGTAGTGAATGTATTGAGGTAAGTCACCAAAAATAAATGGGAGAATTTTATTCCCATTGAGCCAAATTAAACTGAGGTTGAGATTAATTAAGCAGGAAAGTACAGCACATGACACCTAGTCTAATAAAGACATTTGCATATTTAAAGAAAGTGAAACAATATCTGTTTTAATTAAGTAGGCTGCTCCTTCAGGTTAATGCATTCAGGGGGAAAATTAAATCTGTCTGGAATCCCTGGAAGAAATGGAGAGCGGCTGTAGGAAATTGGCCTCCTGAAATGTGATTAATGGACTTGGATGATGAGGACTGACTCCTGCTAAACCAGGAGGACTTGCTGTGAGACAGGTGCTGACACTTGGAGCAGGGGTTTTGCATTCTCCAGGCACGAAGGAATGGGCTCTCTGTGAGGCCCCCCTGAAAATACAAATCAGTTCAGAAGTGTCACCTCTATGCAGAGGCTTTTCTCTGCCTGTCTAGATATGTTGGTGTCAAAAGATTTGACATCTAATTTGCTCCAACAGCCCGAGATTCACATTTCCTCCACTTTCTCTCATACATCAGAATGAAATGCTTATGCAGCACTTCACAAGGCATCTCACCAGAAGGATGAGGATTTATTGTTGCTGTGCAGGTTAGGGCTGCCCTCTTACCTGTCTGGTGGCCAGACAGACTTTTGGTAGACAGACTATTTCTCTCATTCCATGCCAGTGATCAATAATTAAAATTACAGTCTGCGTTTCCATAGCTGCTGATTAAAGGTATCAGTTTCTAACACGTTCTCTTTGTAAATGCTTTATGTCCTTTGATTTACTTACATGAGTCCAAGAGTGAGAAGAAACCTGTTGAAGTGATCAAAATTCCACTTTCAGGAGTGTTTCAAGGTGAGGAGCCCAAGTTCCTTTATGCTTTAGCAGAAAACAGTGCAAAGCAAGAACAGAAGGTTGCTTTTCTACTCCTACTGTCCTCATGTGGAGCATCACAACACCTTCAGGAGTGCCAGGCAGAAGGAAAAGGAGGTTTTAAGCTGAGATTTCCAGAGACAAATAGTGAAGGTGAAGGGAGGCTGCAGTAAGATCAAAGGGGAATGAAATACCTGTACTATGGACACAAATTTATTCATTTTCCATGTTTTCAAAGAGCAATTTGATGCCATTACACTTTATGCCTGGCATGTTATGTAAATATTTTCTGCAGAAACCTGGTACTTCCATGGTATGTATGTATAATCTGACCAAAGAATACAGCTGAAGTCTCTCTCACCAAAAAGCATGGAAAACATCACTGTCAGGCACATGGAATTTTCTAATGGAAAGAGTTCTGGATGTTAAAGCTTTGTAAACTGAACTTATAAATATCAACAGCTCTGCAAATTTCTGCTTGAATCATTAAAGGAGAATCAGGAAGCAAAGTGTACAAAAGCCTAAGTCAGTGGTATCTAATGACTTTAGTATTTACTGAAAGTTACCATAAGAGATAAATATAAGGGTTGGACAAATCCATATTGAACTCAAGGTTATTAAGTGAATCACACTTGATAAAAGCACATCTTTTTATTGCCTGGCATTGCTCAGGATGTATCTAGCAATTAAAAACATGACTGTTGCACAATAAAAATTGCCAAAGCTATTAACCAACAGTATTAATGAAAACTTTGACTCCTCTCATTTTCCATTAGAGAAATACAGTCAGAGTACAGCCAACATCCTCCACCTTTCCAGGAATTTACAATCATTATATCTTTGGTTTTTGTAAGTCAATCGACCTAGTAAATAAATAAATAATACTTAAATCCACAGTACCACATTTTTCTAGATATTTTGGGTTTTTATGTAATGAGAAAAATTTAAGTGTAAGATCACCCATTCAGAAAATCTTGTGACCTTGTATTATTTTTGGGAGGTTTGTGTGTGTGTTTTCAATAGACTTCAATCTTCCCTATATCAAGTTGTTGCTCAGGAACAGGGTTGAGATACCAATAATCTTCATAGAAGTATTTTTCAGATAAATTTATACTAGTTTAAATTTAATCTAACCTAACAGCCATATAATAGGACAACTAAACATGTTATGACAGAAAATATGAGAGCACAGAACAGTGAGAAAATAAAAACACAAGCAGTACTATATTCTCTTGTAATTTATGACATTTCTCTTGTTGAAGTGAAAACATAAAATAGTTTGATTTCTGACAACAGAGCTCAGCAGAAGTGGCAGATTCAGAAACCCTCCTGGTCACTGGAAGACATCTATGTGTCAAGGTATTACTGGGGAGTATGGTATGAAAATATATATATTTATGACTTTTTTCATATCTATAGGAATTGGATTTGCATATATTTCACTAAAAGAAAATTCTTCATTTTTGAAATTAACACCATTATAATTAGTTACCCCTCTATATGCATAAGTCATGGTTTAATGGTCTAAATTGAGTCTGAAATGTGCTTGCCAATTCAATTTATGACTTTCTTTTGTTTGGGCTTTTTTTTTCCCTGCTACAAATATATGCCTAAGAAGTGGGAAAAGGGAAATGAGGGGCAAACAGCACCAGCCCCCAGCACCTCCAGCATCATGGATGTGCAGAAAACACTGCCCACACCTGTGCACTGACAGCCAGGTGCCACCTGCACTCAGATTTATGTCTCTGAGTCTGTCCAAAGAATTCATGCAGCAAGCTAAACTGTGCTCACTGCTTGAGGACACTCATCACAATTTTTCAGCTTTTTTTTGATTAAAGAAAAATAAAACCTGAGCCTTTAAACCACCACAGCTGTTATATCACACAGTGCTTCAAAAAGAGGATGAAAGAGAACATGAAACACAAAGGAAGAAAAACAGCCCGTGATTGCAAAGGCAGATCCAAAGCTCTGTGGGTGCCCTCCAAATCCTTAGTGAACTCAGAGCAGTTGTGCTATTTATCTCCAGGTTTATTACTGAATAGCAAACCCCTTCTGGATTTGAAAAACACATGTTCTGTGGGTACAGCTCTGCTCTGAAGACAGGCTGGGAGAGCTGGGGGTGTTCACTTGGAGAAGAGAAGGCTCCAGAGACACCTTAGAACCCCTTCCAGTGCCTGAAGGGGCTCCAGGAGAGCTGGAGAGGGACATTTTGCAAGGGCAAGCACTGGCAGGACAAAGGGGAATGGCTTTAAGCTGAAAGAAGGTAAATTTTGTCGGGATATCAGGACAAAATTATTCCCTGGGAGGGTGGAGAGGCCCTGGCACAGGTTGCCCAGAGAAGCTGTGGCTGCCCCATCCCTGGAAGTGTCCAAGGCCAGGTTGGACAGGGCTTGGAGCAACCTGGGCTAGTGGAAGATGTCCCTGCCCATGGCAGGGGGTGGGACTGGATGGGCTTTAATACCCTTCCAACCCAAACCAGGCTGGGATTCTCTGATTTTGAAAGTCATTGTCATAGTGCAGGGTACAGACTAACAGGGAGTGGGCAGCCACAGCCAAAGCCCAAGGATGCCTGGAACAGTAGCACAGATTGGATGATTTTCATTAAAAAAAGTTACCAGCTTCCCACATTTTAAAAGGACCAAGACATATGAGCATATTAAATTGCACAGTCTCTTAGACTAACCCTTCTCATTCTTGAGACACACTCAACCCCAGAAGTATAAACAAAAGAGAAATAAAAATAAATAATAAAATTATATTAGTAATAACAATAAACAAAACCAATAATAATAATAATAATCATAAATTGAAAATAATTGTTAACATTAGTCTATTTGTTAGTTTGAAAAGTGGGGACAAAAATATAAAACTAAGATCTGTAGTATAGGCCAAGAGCAAAAAAACATCTGGAAACCCTCTAGATGTTTTCATGGACAAATCATAAGGAGAAAGTGAAATGTTCTAATATTAATGCTTAAATATGGGATAAACAGCAGTTTTTTTGTCGCAAAACAGTAATGCAAACATACTCAACAACTTAGGCTGCCTCTAATTGCCTTTGGAGTACGTACCATTCCAGCAATTTTGAAAAATGAAATTGTATTTAGAGCTTGGTTTTCAATATACCTTAAAAATAATGAAATATGAGAAGACACTTCATACTTAAAATTAAGTGCTACTCAGTGATTGTGACCTGGAGGAAACATCATCTGATATGGTGGAGGACATTTTGATGTTTAAAAACTGTCAGGCAGAGGATGACCAAAGATTTAGAGGAGCATCAGAGTGTTAAACTTTGCTTTAAGTTGTACAAAATCATGGTTCTAGTAATAGCTGGAATTAGCAGGACAAGGTTAAAGCTTAATTTTTTTAGTAGTTAGGTGTTGAAATTACATCCTGCAGTATTAGATTCAAATAGCTTCTGTTCCATTGACTTTCATGGATAGAGGTGAAGTCATTGGACCCAGCTCCAGGAATGTACTCAAGCATATGCTTAAGTGCAGGATAATTATGCATATCCTTAAAATTTGTCCTGCATCATTTTCTCAAGCTCATACAGCTACAGTGACTGGAAAACACCAGAGGTGAAAATCAAGCAATAATCTGGTTTTCTGGGCAGATTCTGGTCATAAGCATACAAAATATCTGCAGTTTAAAATAGTTTCTTTTCCTTAATCTTTGTGTAATCTGATTCAAATTACTCTGTTTTGGGGGTGCACTATGCAATAAAAAGAATCATCAGCCAAATATTCCCTCATGATTTTTACTTTATACTACACCCATGAAAATTACGTTAAAATCATAATTTACATAAACTGCTGGATAGAGAACATTAGGAGAGTTATCATTTAGTTGTAATTTGCAAATGGCCTGCGAGGCAGAATTGGAGAACTTAGTAAGATATGTGTATTTAAAAATGGATGATAAACAGGATATTAATATATACATTCATTGTGCATTTCATATCTATTCTGCTTCTGCCAATCAGGATCATATATGGCAAAAAAAGCCACAGATACCTTCCAACCTGCAGTATCAACACTTATCCACTATTTTTATGACTACTCTTTTGCCTGTATGATCTTTCCTAGTGTATTTTAAAAAAGTACTTTATACAATACTGTAGTAAAAATTGCCTGATTTATTTCCAAATTATTATAAATTAGTCATTTGGAAGCAGTACATTTTTTATCTGATACATAATCTGATGTAGTAGCTTAAAAGACAAATGTAATTTTACAAAACACTATTAGATTGCATGTTTGTTTTAAAGATTAAAGTGGGTGACGGATCGATTGCTCCTAAATTGTTCGTTCAGTGTAACTACACACATTTTAAACTACATTTATTTCATCTTCTGTGTGCATAAATCCAACGAAACATTAATTTTTCTATTAAAAACCCCCATGTGTTATTGGAAGACATGAATTATTGTCCATGCTCATGACATTAGATTAGATTACTTTGTTTTGATAACTTATGTTAGAACAATCAGGTCTTAATTTTGTTATCAAGATCTAAAATGTGGATATACCTTATTTTAGGGGAGATGATATATGAAGATTACTTTTAGGGTAATTTTTTTTCCTAAAGCATTATTCTTAAATAAGTCATAAAGCAAATTACTCCTATACCAAATAAAGTATATTTAAGTTAATGATTTGTACACTTTATGAGCATATAGTGAGAACAGAAGAAACGTAAAAAAAACATTATAGATTTGTAAGTATTTTATTAGGAGAAAAATGAGCAACTAACTCTCCAGCCTGACTGGCCAATTACAGTGATTTGTTTCTAATAGGAGGATAATTTTGTTTTGGTAAAAAAGAAACCATTAAGTTTACTGTTGTCATTTATCCCCAGTCAGATTTTGTAAAGGGTTTGAACCCAACAGTTAATTTGTTATTTCCCTCTGTAGTCAGTTTTGCTCCAGCACAAGGTTTATGTGTGATGAATATAAACACAGCCTGATGAAACTCTCCTCGGAGCAGTTAAACCCTTTAGAGGAGGCAGATAAAAGTGGAAACAAATTTTTAACAGACAAAAGGTAAGATGTAAATATAGACCTGCTTGAGTTCAGGCTCTGGAACAGGCACTGAATCCATTTGTAAGACATTTAGGTGATAGCAATAAAACAAATAAGAGTCAACATGTTTTTTTCAGAAAGAATCATTTCAAATCCATCAAACTATTTTTTGCAGTGCAGTGACAGGTCTTGGGGATAAGAGAAAACCAGACTCTATAATTCTTCATGACCTCGGTGTTTTACAGTCTCACACGATACTCTCATGAGTAAACACAAAATAGATTGTTTAGATGAAGTTTACCCCATGTGGGATGATTATTAATCACTGTCAATCTAAAAGGATGAATAAAATGCAATTCAGGTATGTCTTTCCTAGGAATGACAACTCACTGTTTTGTAGTATTGTCATGGATGAGAGATGAAAAGTATCCCTGGCAGGTAATATAGCTTTGGGAGGTAGTAAAAAAAAAAAAAAAAGAAGTTCTTATGATCTTGACCAACAATAATAAATGGAGAACCATTTTATAGGAACTTAATTGATAAAACCTGTAGGAAGCTTTGCTAATTTTAAAGTCAGCGTCTTACCTTTTTTTTGTCTCTTCCTTCAGAAAATATCCACAGAGGTGAGGAAGCTACTACTTCTCCTTTGTCCTTGCAAGTCCTCTGTAATCTTTGTTTTCAGACAGAAGATAAGGCTCATGGCATCTGGTAATGACCCTTCTGCTATGATCAGATCTGTCAACTCATACTGGCCAATTATTCTGAAGTGTGCAATCCTGTAAGTTGATATTTCTCAAAAAATATGAAGTAAGAAGAAATATTACTACTTTAACCTGTATGTGGCATACACTGACAATGCTGTATTGTTTTGTCCTCTTTTTTTAATCCACATTTTCAATAGGAAACTTAGTACTTATCCATACAATGGAAGAGGTCCAAAATGTGCAAGGATGACTGGATGAGTGTGTCTTGAATATTTTTTATAAATGTTTTTGTGACCCAATCGAGAATTGGGTGACCTTGACATCTATGGAATCAGTGTGAGGTGGGAAATCACACCCCCAGGGCCATGTGTGAGCTGAGCAAAGGGGCAACTCAAACCTCAGTAAAAGCACCACTGTGTTTTTATTGCTGAGATAGTTTACACCTCCAAAAAATTATGAAAAGTTTTTTGCACGTAATTTTGCCTTTGACTTACCAATGCATTTTCAACAAAGAGATCACAAAGCTCATTTTATTCTTCTCTAATTCTTAGCACAGAGTAGAGCAGTCAAGAGTGCTTCTTTCAGTGGGAATGCCTCCCCTCAGGTTGTCACGGGGCAGAGGTTACCTTTGTCTTCCCAAGCATTTCCTGAATCCTTAATGCTGTTAGACATCATCCTACATATCCCTCTACAAATCACACACTGCAGTGCTGCTCCATGAGTAGCTGATGGAAGGGCACAGAGCCACCCTGTCCAAAGCACTGTGCCCCCCTCTCCTCCCCTGTTTTGGGGGCATCTGTGTCAGAATGAGTCAAATGTATAATACAGTACATAATTATAATGCTGCTGTACAGTCTATTTTAGCTCTTAAGTGCTCCTCTCTATGTTGGTAATTTACCTCTCCCATACTGATTAGGGAAGGACAACAGCATTTTGTGAATGTACAGTTAAACACCTCCTCAAAAGCCAACTCAGTGCAGCTGAACTGGAGGTTTCCACAACCTGAAATTATGCCAGCAGGAGGTTTAGCTGTTGACATAACAATGTAATTAACAGTTCTTTTTACACGAGAATGTCATTTGTAACAAAAGTTCAGATGTTTTAAAGACCACAGGAAAAAAGTGATGTCTGATCTTGAAAGAAAACTCACAAGACAAACAGAGAGGTGAGGACATACTGTGCAGCAATTAAAATGTTTAAGAAGCAAATGGAATTTTCAAGTTCATTCGAATCTAGAAGAGCAGAATAGCTTTTATTACCTATTTCTCTTTTTGAGGGGAGCTGAGTACCTAATTTGCTTTGAGAATCTAGCAACTCTATTCTCAGTTCCTGAAGGAATGAGGACACGCTTGTTAAAACCTGCTTGGCTAATTTGACATATATTTGCTAGAAGAAAATATATTACCTTACAAGTTTTCTGCTCCTATATGATGTCAAAATACATTAGCAATACTTTTCTCTAGTGAACAGTGCTATTAATTTACACAACAGAATTTCAAAACTGAGAAGATTTTCTAGGAACTGAAGTGACTGATGTTAACATTTTTCATAACTTACAGAAACAAGAAAAAAGAAAAAAGCCATTTGCTGGCACGTAAGTAATCTAGTTTGGGGATTACAAAGATAAACCTAATCTACATCAGTGTAACAGAAACAATCTTGCTTTTGAATTGCTTTTTTACAGTTAACATGGATTACATGAGCACATCTGTAAACTAATCTGTGACTATTTCTAATCCCAGTGTCTCTGTTCTACCCAGGGGTGACCAAAATAAACTCTGGAATTCAATGACAGCAGAAGTGAAAGTTGTGGGGGGCAGGATGTGACCCATACAGTCAAATCCACATTCCAGTTTGAATTAAAGCATGTAACTGCTATGTGGAAAGATACCTTTTGTACATATCTAATACACAATGCCTAAAGATTTGGCTTTTAATGACATTAATGAGTTTCTGCCTCTTCTGGTATCATTCATTCTGGCCACAGCACTAGATCTCCATTAGATATTCATGGAGCAGCAGGATAAACTGGATGCTCAACATGACCTAGATTAAAATACAAACATAAAATAAATTTGCTATTTTTTAATCTGGATTTTCCTCAGGCCATGGTTGACAGCTCACAGAAGGCAGGCTGGGCTGACTGGAACAGATTAGCACATGCCCCAAGCCCAGTCTGCCACTGAATCCATGAAACTGGGGCCTAATTTGACTTTCTGTAATTTACAGCACTGCAGTGAACCACAGTCTCCCTCCTCCAAAATGGATCAGGCATAAGAATGCTCTTATTTAATTACTCAAGGGAAATATTGACACTTTTAATTCATTTTCATTTCCTTTCTTGTCAATATCTCTCCTTTCTTTACTATCCCTTTTGTATGCATTTGCAAATCTTCCTTTCAGGAAAACTACTGCAGAGACTCTTATTCTTCCCCTAAAATATACATTTTTAATTCCTTTGTCCATACTGCAATTGAAGACAAACAGTCTGCTCCTTAAAAAATGGTCTTTATGATAACTGCTGAAAGCAACTACTCTGTAAAAGCCTCCCAGTGCTCGGATGGAATAGTAAAATTTGGAGAAGAGAGGAGAATGTTCTCTTGATCACATCCTTGTCTACAAGTTTATCTGCTAACTGAAAAAAAAATAATGAAAGTTTTCTTATTTATGCTAAATATTTACTTCTATATAAGCCTTGAGATATGTGACACTACATTAATTAAGTATCATGGATAAGGAATTTCTTTGTTCACTTATTGCAGTCATGGTCACTTGAATGGAGAGTGCCCTGAGGAAAATCCACCTCCTCTTTGCACTTATCCAGTGCAAAGGTATTCCTGGATGCACACACATAATGGGGATCATACATCAATGCTGCTCACCAGGGATCTGACCTTATCCATGGACCCAATTTCTTCTTAGTCAAGTCTTAAAAATGGACATGGCATCAGATCTGGAAAGAAAAGCATTTTAATTGACATTGCTGTCTGGAAATACTAATAAAAAATACCAAATTGAAAAGGAATGCCAGGTGATTCTTCAAACCTTTTCTAGCAGCTGCCACAGTAGTTACAGCTTTCTTTCCTGGTTTATTTTCTTTACATGTTCGAAAGAGAGTCTCATTTATATATATATTATAAATGTTAGCAAGAAACAAATAGTGATACACTGTCTCTGCTTCTCACTCATCATTGGGATGTGATTTTTATTTGTTCTAAGAAAGATAAGTTCAGTATATTTAAAAGTTGTGTAATTTAACTATCTGAGCTTGTTGAATCCCAATGCCAGGTTTACAGACACGTCGTAAATTTGCAATACTCTGCTTCCATTGAGTGTGAGCTGGCAATCCAAAGAGAATTAGAGTTTGTGCAGACAGCTGGTAAAGAGATAATAAAAGATGAATAGAAAGACTATTCACCTTTTACAGCAGGCATTGGTGAAGCGAAAGCCAGGTTAATAGGAAAGAATTATATTATCTTTCAGGAGTTACAAATATTTACATTTCATTTCTGAATACAATTCCAGCACCAGTGAATAACCACAAAGCAGGAGGCCTTATCCAAAGTGTGACACAGTTGCAGACACAATGGTATCTACATGCAACACAAAACAGCTTCAGCCTTAATTCTACACAGACCACCATTTAGTTAAGATGATGAAAATTCATGTAGGTGAACTCTGTTATTATATTCCATCATAACAATGGGCTGAAATTCAATTTCTGTCACTTTTAGACCATTATTATGGCATCAAATAACTGCCTTTGGTTTTATTGGATAACAGAGGAAAAAATGGTGTATCTTACAATCATTTCTAGGAGAGGACAGAGCTGTATTTATGTAAATGATGACAATTCTGCTGAAAGATTCAATATGTGAAATGTGAACACGCAATTCCTTCATGCGGTTTTTAGAGAGCATTTAAGCTGTAGGCTCTAATTTATATGTACAGAGAATATTTAAATGATATCCATTTAAGGAAACATCCGAACTAGACCAGGAAAAAACACCTTTAGGATTGATGCAGCAACACCATTTTGCTGAACATAAAATAAAACCTTTTTTGCCTTAATCTGGGTCTTATTGAATGCTATAATACTTTTTCCTCTAATGTATATCAGTTTTAAGACTAAAGCACTGTCTTGAAATGATTTCACATTTGCCTGCAAAATATTCAAGTGACTTTTTACCTTCCCTGTAATATCTTTTTATTTCTGACAAGAAATATTTATACCAAAAGACAAATTGTTCTGGCTTTCATTAATCTCATGGACAGATAATTTATACTTCAATAACACTCTACATATTCAAATAAATTTAAAAAAAAAAATATTTGCACTTGATAGAAAGTTTTAACAGAAAGCAGAAATTTGATATTATTGCATGTCTACATTGAACTGTACTTGTAATTTTTTATACTATTTTCAATTAAAACATAAGATTCAGGAAATAGTCTTACAGGTTCAAACTTCTACAACTGAGAAACTGTGGAGGAGGATAGTAAATTTTGATTATTAACATATGTATTCACATATTTTAAAGTTAATTTATTCATGGGAATCCCAAGTCATCCATCTGAAGTTCCCATACCAACAGCTTTGCAATTAATCATGTTTGCACAGTACTTATTTCAGGATCACATTCAGCACCTAATCAGCTTTAGTGCTTTTTTAACCTGCATTATTCTTGCAGGTCTCCCTGTTAACCTTAAGTTTTCAACAGAAAAGGTTTCACTGCTTCTAACAGTGTGTCCCAAGGTATCAAATACAGCATTTAGATGGACTTCTCTCAAAAGTCAGAGGTTCTGAATGCTTTAAAGTGACTTTACCAATAGAAATTCCCTAAATTGAGAAGTGTGGCATTGAAACTCATACAGGATATATGGAACAATTACCAGGAAGGGAATTAACCCGAAGTAAATCTCTCAAATCAAGAATTATTTTTAATAGGAGTTGTCAAGATTGCAAAAATATTTGTATTACTAAAGAAATAGGTTTTGTAAGATGTGTTTAATGTCCACTGAACTATTTTCCTTGTAAATGTGGTATATCCTAAGCTCACAAACCAATAGTCCAAACCGTCTCAGGGATTAACTGTGATGTCATTAATTAATAAAGACTTCAAAAGCAACAGCTATCAGGACAAATTACTTTTTTTCACCTTTGTGGTGCTTCATATTTTACTTTTCCTCCTCTAAATATCTAATCCACAGGCCCATTTAAGTAATAAGTACTTGCAGAGAACAATAAAGAATATATAACTGCAAATAATACTTATTTCTTATACTTATTTTCTTTTAAGCAATTCATACTGATATACATTAGAAACAAAATTCCTCTCTTAGATTATTTGCCTCTTTACCAAAACTAAAATGCCCCTTTTTCCAAAAGGATTGTGATTCATTTCTGACCTTTATAGATCTCATTTAATTATTATAATGTAGAAAAGGTCTATTGAGTCACGCTCTAGTGATTAAAAGGGTATTTTTTGATTTTTCTTTATCATGTTAATAACTATACACGTGTACATTATTTTAATTAGAAAGGTAATAATTGTACATAAACTCTTTTAAATGTCCTGCTCTTATATCCTCCTGAGATTATTTTACAGGAATTATAGAGAAAATGAGAGAGAAGCGGTAGGAGTGTGTATGTAGGTCAAAACTAGCACATTTATGCCACAAAGAAAAACCAGAATCAAAATTCCTCAGGTATCAGCACAGAGACTTCAATCTCAGTTTGGAGTATGTACAGCTGAATGGATGAATTCAAAATCCATGATCCCTGTTTTAATTCTGATCCAAAACCAAAGCAGAATCACAGAATCATTAAGGCTGGAAAAGACCTCCAAGATCATCAAGTCCAACCTTTAACTGAATGTCCCCATGTGCACTAAACCATATCACAAAGTGCCATATCTGATTGGTTTTTTAACACTTCCAAGGATGGTGACTCCACACTGCCCTGGGCAGCCTGTTACAATGCTTGACCACTCTTTCAGTCAAGAAAATTTTCCCAGTATCCAACCTGAACCTCCCCTGGCACAGCTCAAGGCCGTTTCCCCTTGTCCCCCCCCTTGTTCCCTGGGAGCAGAGCCTGACCTGAACCTCACCCCAACTCCTTCCAGGCAATCAGAGACAGCCATAAGGTCTCTCCAAGAGTTCTTTTCTCCAGACTTAACCCACGTGAGATCAAAACCCCAAGAATTTGATCAGTTCAAGCTGCCTTTTAACTTTGACCTCAAAATGAAATTCTTGGAGGCCCCTGCTTTGTTCAGTGCCCAGGTTGGTGCTCACACAGAGCACATTTGGCAGTCCTGTGCCTTCCCAGGCTCAGAGTCACAGCTTGCTAATACCATGATATGGGTATCAAAGTAGAGATACTCAGAAAACCTGAGTTTCAAGTTTCAAGCCAATGAAGCTGAGATTTGGAGGATGTTAATCCCACTGACAGTCAGGTGAACACATTTTAGAGAGGTCTGTTTGACACGGCCCACGGAGACAGGAGTGACTGTGCTGAGCTCTGCTTTTATCAGCTCAGTGACAGTAAGACACATATCTGTTCAAGAACAAGGGCCAGAACCAAACCCTTCAAAGCACTGCTTCTTTTTCTTTTACCCCCTCTCTCTCTCAAAACTAATCCAACTTAAAATATGTCTTGCAAACACGAACCTGATTTGTGACCTACCCAGATTAAAAGAGAGTCCTCTTCCCTCAAAATGTCTCTCACACCGAAGCATAATTAGAACAGGTGCTACCTGTATAACCATCTGTATGAAAAAATACCCAGACAGCAAGAGAAAAGAGTCCAATAGAAATGTAAATTGTGAATTTACAGAATGTAATCAAAACACTGACCTCGGATTTATTTCAATTGACTTGCTGATGATAATGTAATATCCCAGTGAAAAAAGCAACCTTAGAGAGACATCAGAGCAATGCCTCTAAATTCTCTTACAGTTTAATATAACTATATGAAGCAAATCTATATAAATTTAAAGAAATTATGATGTCTCTTTGAAATGTAACAAATTAAACATTAAACAAATAAAATCAAAGACTCCAAAGTCCATGACAGGTTCAATTTTTGATCAGTATTCAAGACATAACAAATCTACTGAGATTACAGTTGCCCTATTTCTGCTTCACTCATTCCTATCTGTATATTATAATGAGATTTATAGGCTTTTAATATTACTACACAGGAGTTAGTACAAAGCAAATTTTTCTGCCTGTGTAAATGATGATTTTATTGCATTGTTACATCAAGTGATGTCCTGAAATGCTTCTAGAATAATTTAACTTAAAACTGCCAGATAAACTCTACTTCTACATAGTTTTGTGCTCATCTCTCCAGTGTTTTTCTCATCTCTGTTAAGGAAAAGAGACTTTCTTTTCTGATTTTTAATGTGATGTCAAAACTTTGTAACTGAGGTCCAGGAACTGTTCTTCATCCAGAGAATAACAAGGGGTTTGACTGAATATGTATATGTTTACTTGCTTTGTTTAGGAGCTGGCTGTTCAGTCAGCAAGTGCAGAAAAAAATAACACCTTTAACTGTTTGAAAGTGTGTAAAAGACAAAGCAGGAGTTGCTTTTTGTGGTGCCCCAGCAATGAGTGCTCCCTAGGTGGGCTGCTTTAGGATGTGAAAACCAGAGCCCAGAGAAACAAAGAGGAAGGCAAGAAGGTCTTCTCTCTGGTGCTGAAGACTCTGTTTAAAGACATAAATTTTGTATGAGAGTTTATCAAATACCTTTACAGAAAGTGATAGCAAAGCTCCACGGTGAGCTGAAGAGGTCAGAAGAGTAAGGAGCAAGACTGTGTAAAAACACCCAGAATCATCCTGTTATGTTTGTGGGAGCACAGTTGTCCTTTCTCCCCCGGGGTCTAATTTATCACTCATATACACTTTTAAAGCTGAATGTTGAAGAACAGGACAAGAGGGGACCCAAACAAATGGCTTAGAGTCACACACACCTGCAAACACAGGAATGTGAGAATTCCAGCTCTTCTGAAAAACACAAGAGTCCTGTATCTCATGAAGGACTTGTAAAAGTGAAGCAAAAACAGCAGAAGGCCTTGAAAAACTGCTTTTGAGATCCAAGTCCCTGAAAGAAACTTGATTCAATCAGGAATCTTGACTAAAAAGCCCAGATCTGTCATGCCTGCCCAAGTCAATTAGAATAGCTCAGTGCCCTTCACCCCAAGCTGGTCCAACCTGTGGGTTCTTTAAAGCTCCAGACTGTGCTTTAATCACGTCTGCCCCAGAACCAGAGTCCCCAGGAACCAGAGCCCCCTGTCTAAGAGAATTGTTCTATTAAATCCCCATCACTTCTCATACACCTTCATCTCCTTGATTATGGAGAGCTGTTAGCTGCTTAAACATTCCTAAGAGTGCATGTGGAGTAAGTTGAGCGGAGCTATGTGTGTCACTAATTAAATTCATCGCGACTCGAGTGGGCCTTAAGGGCAAAAATCTGTTCCTTTTAAAAGGAACACATATAAATACTCTGGGAACATTTAAATATAATTATTATAGCCTTCAGGATTCTGGCCTAAATGTATCAGAGTGACGGCATTCCTGATAGCAAAGTTTATTAGCATTGTTTATTTTTATTTTCTTACAGTTATTACATGAATGCCTGGAAGTGGCACTAGCACTGAAGAGCTGTTAATACACCCTATAGAAACACTAAGATTACTTTTGTTCATGTAATTTCTTTCAAGTCAGTTTTTAACAACTGAAAAAATGATAATTCAGGGAATTTTAGTTGTCTAGCCACAGAAGAGGGAAGGCTATGGATTGCATTTTTGTGAGCAGTTAGGAACCAGCCCAAAGCCACGTGTGATATGTGTGTGCAAAGGTCATGTAAAAAATGAAATAGAAAACAACTTGTACCTCTTGATTTTTCCATCATGATGCTTCTGGGAAACTGTTGTTCACTCTCTCTTCTTACAACATCAGCATAAACCTGGACCCAAGTGCAGACTGTAAAGAGAGCATGGGAAATCTCCATAACTTATGCAATCACATCTTTGAACTAGCAAAGAATGTCATCAACACATATCCTGGTACTGGATAGAGTGTGCAAAACAGCCCTAATGTGACAGTAATGAGGAATTACACTGAGGCCAGAAACTTGACCTGCTGGGTGGGCTGTTTCCAGCAGTAAACAATATTTTGCCATGCTTTTGTCAGGCACTTTCAATAACATACTGATGATACTGCTGCAACTAAGAGATATTAAAAACAGTCACCACACATTTTATAGCCATACATATAAATGTATACTTTAATGGACTATTACTTTGCTTATATAACATTTAATGACCCTGGGATAAGGATCTATGTATGACTAGGTTGTTTTAATAAAACTTCATGCTACTGGCAAGCCAGATCTCAAAGGTTATTGAAGGAAATCAGGAGCTGCAGCTGAAATTTCCAAAGGGTCCAGCACAAAATGAGGAGAGCAAAGGCTTGAGGATACAAGCACATTAATACCAGAAACTCCAACTGAATAAACACAGAACACAGAAGATCAATCACTGATCTCTAAAGGAATGAACCCCTGAAAGCAGGGTAGAACCAGTTACAGAGTGAAAGTGGAACATGAAATGCATTCTGCAGCTGCTGGTGACTGAGAGGACAGGCAGAACCATCTTTTGCCTCTATGCAAGACTCCAGTGAATAATTATTAATGTTCCTTACTTCAGAATAGGGTAAGAAAGACTAGAGCAAGGTAGCCTGTAATACTACAAAGTATTATTACAAAAAGGGAAATCTAAGTGTCTATCTGTGACAACATAAGGCTCCACCTTTTAATCTGGGAATTTACATGCAAGAATACATCTATTTTCTTGTCATGTTTCCAAAAGACATGTTACAAAAGTGTTAAACCATCAGGGGAAAGGGATCATTATTCTGCTGACCTTCTGAAAATAGGTCACAGAACTGTGGTCAAAGCTCATTAGAATTATGTATCAGCACAAGAACCTAAACTTTTCTGTGTTTTTACTGCCTTTATTTTCAGGGTAATCGCCCAGAGAAAAAGGCACAAAAGTACCCCATTCAGAAACGATTTTATGAGTTCCATTTTAAATTAATGAAATCATTAAAAATCAATAAGGAAGTAGCTGATAATCAGACAAGAGCTGGCTGTATATTGGACTGGGCTCTGTGCAGACATCTCATGTGAGTGGAGAGCATTATTGGGAGCAGGTAGTGCTATTTGGGATACTAATGACTAGGATTCAAGAAGAGCTTCACACACCTGCATGTTCTACCAAAAGGATGGGACTGGACTGTTTGAACTAGGAAAGGAAAGGGATGCGTGTAAATATCTACATGCATAATATATAAGTTGAATTTTCAGCTTGTTTCTTTTTCCTTTGTGGGAGTGTGCATTCAGTCCTGTTTCCTCCAGCAGAAGGAAGATGTTCTCCTGCATCCCAGGCTCTCCCAACCTCACCTTAACCTCATCTGGGACCTGCCTTGGGGAATGCAGGTGCCCCACTCCTGCTGTATTCAGTTCTGACTGGTTATCAGGAGGGCACCTCCCACCCTGCTGCTGATCTTTGTTAATATGTTTTGTTTTCCCTACAATCCTTTTAAAAATACTCTTTATTTTACTTTTGTGGGATAAAATTGGTATCTGATGTGAAATTTCCTGTAATGAACGTTTGCTCCTGTTGGACACGGGCCCGTTTGCAGGAGATTTGAAATCTGCAGTGAATCATTACTGCAGGCTCCCTTCTCTCTCAGGCAGCTCAGATTTAGTCTGTATGTTCTTTAAATGCAGAGCATGTTATATTTAATGTTCAAACTGCAGCATTAGTAAGCTGAGCCCTCATTTATGTGTGCATGTGGGTGAATTGGGTGTCTCACAAAGGATTCGAACATCTGCTTTAGCTTTAATGATATTTCTAATCATCTAACTTATGCCCCAAGGATATTTTCTTATGCTTTATTCTCCTGTCATGATTTTTACTCATTACAGTAAAGTGTTATTTTAAATCTACTTTTTATATTTGAACTTGCTTCAACATCAGCTCCATAACAACTTTTTTTTTTTTTTAACCACACTCTTTCCTTGTGCTGTCTAATTATAGGCATCATCTTCAAAAGTATAGGCAGAAAAACAATCACACAATTCAGTGGTGACTTGTGATCTTTAGTGGTGACATCAGTGGTGATTATTATACACTTTCCTAACAGTGAAAGTCAGGAAAAAAGTCACTTGAAGTCCAAGGCCAGGCTAGACAGGGCTTGGAGCAACCTGGGCTAGTGGAAGGTGTCCCTGCCCATGGCAGGGGGTGGACAGATGAGCTTTAAGGTCCCTTCCAACCCAAACCATTTTGTGATTCTATTTCAATAAATTTTTTAACTCCAAATTTCCTTTTTACTATTTTTTTGTCACCTAGAAACTCAAATCTTATAATCCTGTCTATTAGGCAGGCACATACCTAGAAATCACATGTCACTTGTGGGAGGGTCACTGAGACCCTTCTTGGATTTTTTTATTAGGAAGGAGAGAAAAAAGAGGAAAAATACTCAAATTCATGGTGGAAAGTTTGATCCTAAAAAACCACCTGGGAATGACAGGGTTCCTTTCTTGTGAAAGTTCATCTTATGTTCATGGAAGTAATGACTTAGTAACCATGAGCGAAGAACAAGGTGAGGGAAAAATAGGGGAGGGAGGAATCTGTAAGTGGGAAAGGGAACCATGTGCAAGGTAAACAATCTGAATATTGACTCCTGGAAAAGTTCAGATATTTATCTGTTAGGAAAAAGGAAACATGAAGCCATGGTAGATTTTAGTTTCTTCCATAGGAACATAAAGAGAGAAAAGTAAGAGGATTTTTCAGATCCCAGAGTTGCCTGCAATGTCTGCACCAGCAGTCTCTCTGCTAAAGCTGCTCAAAATTACACTGCAAATTACAGGCCTTAAATTGGCCACACTCACATATAAGTCAAACTGTAATTAAAACCTTGGTCCATTATTTTGTGTGGACATTGATTCAAAGCAAGCAAAAAGCCAAGTTTTCTGATTAAAAACTTACTTTAAATTTCATTGAAATAATAATTAAAAAAAAAAAAACCTCTGGCAGAAACGACCAGCAAACTAAATTTGGGAAGCAAAAATTGTCAGTTCTATTATCTAGAATAATTAATTACCAGTAGGTATTGATTATCCAGAACTAATCACAAAAAGACCCTGAAAAAACCCAAATACTCCAACTAATTTGCAATCTGAAATTAATCACCCATAGCCATATGTCTTTGCTTTCAATGAACATCTGACAGATTAAGTTTGTTAGAATTAAAGCACAGGGAACATGTTTTCTAAATCATATTTTCAGTTATTGTATTTGAAAGGCACGTGTCTTATACTTCATCAATGAACACAGCAACAGTATGGGACAAAATTAGAACCCATTAATTAATTTGAAATAGAAAAATACTGGCTTGGAAGAGTTGCAGAAAATTATTCTCAGTATATGGACACTTTAAAAATAGCATTATAAGCTAAACAAAAACTGCTTATAAATATCCTGTCACAATAAATAGAGTGCACTGAAAATAGTTATTTACTTATAGGTTTTTCAATCATAGAATAATCCAAACAGGTGTAAAAGTTTTACCTGGCAACGGGTGTTTTTGTCCAAGCAGATGCTTTTGTGTTTTTAGCTTAGAAGGTGATTACAAAAAATAATGTTGGAATTAAAAAGGGAAAATTGGTTTGCCCTCTGGTTTCTCGAAGCCTTTTCCAGCTCTTTACTGTTATAAAGCTTTTGGCTGTTCTAATCAAGAGTAATTCTCGTTTGTCTTGTGTCTTTTCTTAAATCTTACTAATGCTTTTGTACAAGGGAGGTTAAAAGCCTTAAAAGGCAGTATTTACCATTTCTATATTTTCTTCTTTTACAGTCACAATTTGCCAAGATGAAGTCTATGCACATGCAGATTTATGTTAAATAAAACCAAACATTATAGTTGGCAGCAGACTATGTTTCAACAAAAAACACTTAATTGCATCTACAGAGAATTTAATATTATTTAATAAAGATTAGACTCCAATCTGTCTAAATCTTGATCTTGGATCTAACACAAATACCTTATCTCCAAAACCTGGCAAATCCAGAATTCTGATTCTCCTGTTTTTGGGACAGGGGAAAAAACTGAAGAGCCTTCCAGCCATACTGACCTCTGGAAAAGGAAAGGACTCACCTGAGGAATTCTGTATCCTTGGGCACACAAACATCCCCATGTGATGTCAGGAGATTCACACCCCAGGCCTGCTGCCCAAAAATGTAAACTCTGATGTTTTGAAAGCCTCCTGCAGACATTTTATAGATTTTCAGTTGCAAACTGGCCATAAAATCTTCATTTATGAAGTTGATTTATTTTAATTAAGAATATAACTGATGCTGGTATGACTTTTGTACTCATATTTACCTTATTATGTGGGGATTTAATATAATATCAAATCAATTTTTTTTTTCATATTGAAGATTTCTGCATCAGGAATCTACTGATTTAATAATTACAGTACTTACAGAAAGGATAACACTTTATTTTCTATTTAACCATTTCTGAAGACTTGTAGAAGGTGTTCACATTTATTATGTTATGATTTATATTAATCTGTATTTTTTCCCCTCACAGCTGAACACGAATGGATGAACATCTTGATTTCAGATTTTGTTTGAAAATTACTCCAAGCATTTTAAAACTTATTCAGGCAAATTAATCTTTCTATAAAATGGATAATTTGTCATTACTCAGGAAAACTCTAAAGAGCAATATTCTATAATTTGTACAGTAGAAGTCTCTGTCTTAAAATATAGACAACTATTCTCAGCAAGAGAGTGAATTTCCAACTTGCACTACATACTGAGCCCTTTAGTGTTCTTTAGGAGGAAATAATCACCCATATAAATTGCATTTAAATTTTGTGGGAACATGGCCTACACCTTGTAAAGACAAACAATAATATCACAATAAATGCATTGTGCAAAAACTTTCTGCTGCAAAAGATTTTATGATTAAGGCTCTATATTTTTAATATCTCAAATTTCTAATCAGCTACTTGTGCAATTCTAAAGAATAAAATTTGCCATCTGCTAGAAATGGAAGCTGAATTAGAAAAGCTAAAAAACCTCTGCATTCTCTAACAATTCTGACAGGAATATCTTTTATCTTTATGCTCAATTTTCCCAGTGTGGAAGCCCATTAAGTACATGAAGAAGCATCGTAGCATTAGTTAAAATAACATTAAATTCATGTTATTTATTCCATTCTAAAGGGGCAACAGTATCCCCGTGGAGCTCCATGTACATTTTGGGATGGAGAAGAGAACCTGCACCCTCTGCAGCCACTTATATAACAACTCCTCTCACAATCTACACCTGCTGTCTGCAGAAGACAAATAGGGTGTCTTCACTAATCATTTAACCACCCAATTAATATAATTGTTAGATAATGAAGATCAAATTTTTGGCAACAATTAGCTTGTTATATTTTACTGAGGCAAAAAGCAAAACCCAACATTTATGTTTCTACCGAACGAATTATGCAGGATTTTCCAAAGGGAAAAAAAACACCTGAAACTTGTACAAAAGTGGTTTGTTTGGGTTTTTTTAATATAAAATAACATTTCTTCCTACACTTACTTGACAATAATGTTTTGAATATCATTGTTTTTTTCCAAGCTTACACAAATCTCTCAAAACAAAACAACTGGTTTCTTTTATGCTCCTATTAAATTCCTACAAGGTCGAAGTCTAGTGGAAAACATCTAAAATGTTTAAAATAAATATAAGAGATTTTCAAGTTTCTGTGTCCATGGTAGGAGTTTGGAATTAGATGGTCTTTAAATTTCCTTCCAACCCAAACAATTCTATGATTTTATGTAAAGAAAACACACTGTACAGTGCAGTAAACCATGAACCCTTTTTCTTCAGCATGACTTTTGAAGACAGTAAATATGGGGGGAAAAAAAGCCAAATGAAAAATATTTGTCATACAGAAAGTAAAAACAAAGGTTTAGATACAGAAAGACTTAACATCTTTAATCACTCATTTTTATTTTGTGAGATAAACCAGACATAATTTGGAATGGCTCAGTGAGCTGTAAAAAATTGACAGTAGATGTATGTGAGAAGACTGAAAAAGCAATTATCTGAAACTAATTTGAGTTTATCAGGCAGAAATTAGACTTCTATGGGTAAAGTTAGAGTTTTGTATTAAAGTTGATGCACTAAAATATATAAAATTTTAAGGGTAATATAGTGAAAATTTCCTTGGCAAATAACTGATTGTCTGTCTGTACGGCCCCTGCATTCTCAACAGCTTTTATTCAAGTAGGAAACAATCTAAAATAACAAATAATAAAAACTACTGCAATACAGAAAAATCCATAAAAATGAGGGGGGGGGGAAGAAAACTCTGTCTTTCAAGAGATTTTGTGTCTGACTTCCCCCACATTATGGATGCCAAACTGGTATTTTAGTCTCTGCTGAGGTTGGACAGAGATCTCCTCAGAAATGCAGCTCTTGTAAGACTGATTTTGGAAAGGTACATTAGCATGAATGCAGGATGTCTTTCATTGACCCCAGAGAAGGTTTTTTAAGCAGTTTGGAGCATTTTCTACACTTTAAAAAGTGAATAGATGCTACACTAGGGCAAAAATCTAGTTGTGCTATGCAATTTTATCAGAGTTTCTCTTCTCATATGTTAAGAGCAGTAGGAAAGTTGTATTTTATAGCTCACATTTCTAAGAGCTCTCCTGTTTATCTAGAAGGTACCAATCCTGCATTATCCCATGCAGTAATTACCATTCAGTGGTCAAACTTGTTTATGTAATTAAGGTTTTCCAATAATACAAGTGACTGTTTAGAGTACATTCACATCTAACATGAAAAAATATCTATGAGGTTGCAAAATGGGGGTCCTAGAGATTAGGAAATAGCAGAAATCGGGTTAAACTTTGAGCCTAAGAATCAGTTATTGGGAACTGCTTTATTAATCACTGTTTATAGGATTAAATGCATTGTGTATAGTAAAAAGCATTCAAATAAACTCTGGGCTGAACTGATTTGTACAGGTAAACTTAATTCCAGCATTTCCTCACTTCTCAGTCATCAGCTTTGTTGTCTTTTTACCACAGTTTTCCTGTGAATTATATGCACAGTGACTTCTACAAATATTACATTTTCCCTACAATTCTGAATGCTTCACAAAGATTTATTTCAGAAGCATCTTTCTGTAGGATCACTATAAAAGCTTTCGTCTAGAAAACCTGAGTTTAATTTACTTAATTAGATGTAAAAGACAATTTGAAAAGGAAACAAGAAATCAAATGTAAGAAATATTTCACTAAATAAGGCAAAATTTAGATCCCTGGCTGGAATTCTTTCATTTCAAAGACTCATATCTTAATGAGCATTGGAGAAGACATTATTAGAAGTCTCTCTAGTAAAGAACAATTGTTCTCTGGCCCATAATTGCAGATTTAGTAGGTAACAATCTCTTCCCAGAACCCAAAGAACTCATACTGTCAGTGAAAAATGTTGGTACAATGTGCAGTGAGAGCACACTTTGCAAAGCACAGGCAAACTTCTTGAATCTAAAAATAATAATGAGTTCTGATGACTGAAACAACTAGAAAGAAACCAAATTAATTCCTTGTATTTCATAGCCAACATATTCCAGGAAAAATATGTACAGAATTACTTCATTCAATGGTTCAGTTCAAGTGGATAATTCTGTTTACTGAACAGATACAATACCCTGAAAGGTTTGTGAAGGTTGTTTCATAAGCCAAATTTGTTGCCAAAGAAATTTTATTTTTCAGCATCTGTCCTTTACAACTTCCAGATTTTCCTCTAACTGGATGATCTAAATTTTCTGTCAGGTCTATTTCTTAAAAACTTTAATGACAATATTCTACTGCCATAATATAGCACAGATTAATGTTTGTCACACCTTCCCTAGATCAGAGTGTTTGTTTGAAATGACAGCATAAGCATCGTGAGGATGTATTTACACAATTTATAGGTAATTGGCTGGGGAAGAGGAAAAATTATTATAAAAATGAATACTTGTGCATGTAAGTGTTTTTAATAACCCAGATGTTTTGATAACGCTGTACCACAATAGTGGTGTCAAGTGATTCTTAGGGTTTGGGGGCTTTTTCTCTGTCTAGGACATTATTGTAAATGAGAATAGAGGTTATCTTCAATCACTGAAATTCTGAGCACATTGCTGCAAACAGGCTAAAGGAAGGGCTCTTTTCCCAAAGTCCATCCTTATCATTCCCAGATCTGTCCCTAAAGGGAGGTTTCAATTTTTTTTTAGCCAAGTCTAATTCTTTTTTTTTTTTTTTTAATTAAAATGCTAGTATTCCATCCATATTCCTTTGAGAAGAGCTTGGTCTTTACATTACCATTATGTGCTATCTTACATGTCATTACATGCTAATGATTGTGCTGGTACTCAATAACTAAGCTAATTTCAAACACAAGAGGTGATATTATCCCCCTCCCAACCCTTCCTTCCACACCATTCCACCCTGGCACACAGAGCCTTTCTTTTCCTTTAAACAAATATCACCACCAGGCCCTTTCCTCTATCACAGCCTTTCTCCATCTCAGACTTAATGTCCCTAAGGTTGATCCTTGTAATCCTTGAGTCAAAAGCAACACAATCAGGAGCTCACTGTGAAATCATTACTTGGGTTAGGCTCAATTTACATTGAGCAGAGCTCCAGAGCTGAAAATTCCACACTTGGCTACACCTCAGCAATTACTTTTACAGGTCAGAGATTACCCCATTCTTTTCATTTTTCAGACTACCATGAGCAAATAAATAAATGATTTCAATACCTGACCAAGCGATGAAAGTACATGCATTTAAAATAAAATAACTACAAATAACTTCCTTAGTTTATGTATTTGTAAATGAATTTCTCTACCTATGTATTTATTACTGTGTTTTCTGATCAGAGGGGATCCCATCAATCCATACAAATATCTCCAAGGGGAGTCAGAGGATGGTGCCAGACTCTTTTCAGTGGTGCCCAGAGACAGGATGAGCAGCAATGGCCTCATATATAACTAAAACTTAACAAGTTCCACCTCAATATGAGGAAGAACTTTCCATGAGGGTGCCAGAGCACTGGAACACCTGCCCAGGGAGGGTGTGGAGTCTCTCTCTCTGGAGACATTCCTGGGGGACATGTTCCCGTGTCACCTGCTCCAGGTGACCCTGCCTTGGCAGGGGGTTGAACTGAATGATCTCCAGAGGTCCCTTCCAACCCCAATATTCTGTGATTCTGTGTCATAGAAACAATTATTGCCTTATTTTGAATTTTTGTATGTTTAATGAGGCTTGCTCAGTCAGACACATGCTATGTAGATAGTGCAGTGATAGATACATTAGATATACCAAAATAGATATATTAGACAGGCAGAATTATCCCTGTATGTGCTAAGGTTGATTGATTACTTGATGAGTATTATATTCCCTTTACTGTTCTCAAAACCCCAGCTTTATTAACTCCAACCAATTTTCTCCAACTCCTCAATTTGTAGAACTAATTTTGCCTCGTTGCAGCTTCCTCCATTTAGCTGACGAAGACTTAAGAGACAGAAGACTTCTACACATAGAAGTGAATTATATACATGAAAAGCAGATTTTTATAAACTGAAATTTGTTTAGATGTATTTCTATGTTAACTGTTTATGCACAGGTAAATGCCTGCATATGAATATTTAATAAATTTAATTCTAGATTTTATTTTTTCTTGCAGGAAAATCTGAATTTTGGTTGAGTATGAGCTCATGTTATTCTATAAAACCTTTACAATTTTTCTTTATTAAGTAAAAAATGGTAAAGAGATATTTGTGTTGTTTTCATTGTTTCTGAATTAAATTTATAGCACCAACGTCTGTACTTTTGATTTATAGGGGAGAGTGTCTTTTCTCCTTCTCAGAGCATCGATTTTCTATACCAGTTTAAAGGAGGCACTGCATCTATAGAACACATAATGAATAACATCTTCATAGGCAGAGACACACTCTAAACAAACATTTGCAAGAATTGATCTCACCTTTGTTTTGCCCTCTGTCTTGGGAAATGTGTGGTGTAGATTGTTGTTAGTATTAATCTAATTTTCATAGCAATACATTTGTTCTATATCCAGATAACAAAACCATATATTGAAATTATTTTGATAATACATTTAGAGCCTTGCACAAACTCATTAAACTACTACTGACCACTTAACACTTCAGTCAAAAGTTCTGTTTTGCAACATTACAGAGCTTGGAACAGGAGCTGGTCCTTTAGAAACCCATCATATCATTATTACAGGGGCACAAAATTGCCTGCTAAGAGTTCCTGTATGATTGTATAAAGTAATAACTGTTTTCACAATTAAAAACATATTTGCTGTGGGAATGTAAAGACAACTGTTATTTATTGGGTATTTCAGTCACAGCAAGTCAGAGTGAAGTTAGGTTGACTGTGAATTCAGCATCTACTATTTATTTATGGTTTAATTTGACACAGCAATAACTTTTTCTTTGTTGGGAGGTTGGGTTTAGCAGGAAATACACAGTCATAATTTCATTCTATTCTGTCATCCTAAGTGAGCTTCCACAAAAAGTGCTTTACTGTTAAACAACTCTCTCAAACAGCAATGGCAATATAATTAGGTCTCTGCAGACTTATTCTGAAACCATTTAGTGCAAAGGCGTAATCTCCTGTCATGACATAATAATGTGGTCCCCACGGACCAGCTCAGAGCTTGCTTTGACACTGTAATGGCAATATAATAACTTCATGTGAGACTCAGCAGAGATTTCCACTAAAGCAGCTCCCGCCCTGCAATAGCTGCCCTACAATGCAGTATTCTCATTACAAGATGTAGAAGTGCCATCATATGAAAGCAGAGCACAGCAAACTATGGCTGCCAAGGGTGTTATCAGGTAAGAAAAAATGAACTATGAGACACCGGGTGTCATGAGTTTTGCTGCTCACAAAGCTCTTTGTTTCTAAATAGGGGAAGCTTGTAAAATTCTCTCTAGTCCGTAAAACAACAATAGTAGGACAACCACCACCCCCCCACACAAATGCTTTCTCCAAGTCTATCAACTCATAAAATGTCATATCTAAGTTTTACATTTAAGGAGGAAATAGGATATAGGATCACAGAATCACAGACTGGTTTGGGTTGGACAGGACCTTGAAGACCATCTGGTTACAACCCCCCTGCCATGGGCAGGGACACCTTCCACTAGCCCAGGTTGCTACAAACCCTGTCCAACCCGGCCTTGGACACTTCCAGGGATGGGGCTGCTACAACTCACGAATAGGAATAATATAATTTCATTTTTTTCATGTTGTACCTCACTCAGATTAATTTATTTTCAACATTATTAAAACAGAATTATGAAAAAATATTAAAAACTTAAATTGTCATTAAAACAGTTCTTACTCCATCTGTGCTGGAAGCAGCCTTTGTTTTATTATCCCATGTTTACTTTTTCAAGACTTCAGAAAGTATTTAGTATCAATGTTTTAATTGCTTAGCACAGATGCAAGATGTAGAGTGGCTTCAAGTCAGCAAAATGGAATGTTGAAGTACCTTGTTGAAAATGGAAACAAATTAATTTTATAACAGCAAACTGAAAAATAAAATCTCTGCAACATAAACATTTTGCTGAAGGAGGATTTTACCATTCAAGACATCCAACACCTCCTTTTTGATTTACCTTGAACACACTTTTATTACTTTAATTGGAAAACAGTTAAAAAACATGTCTTACAATGCAAATATTCATCTTTCTTCAAATAGCCTCAGGAAAGAAAGAAGACATTTTGGAATAAAATCCACTCCAGGCTATTTCCTGTGATGCAGTAACAAAAAGGATCCTATTCAGATTAGTGTGTCATTACCATGGGGGGCAGGGGACTACACAGGTTGTAGAATTATTTTCATATAAGACATGTGAAAACCGTAAATGTTCACTGACTGTGCATCTATTCTGTGATTACTTGAAATGACAGTAAAAAGGACTGAAGAGGAAGATTTCCATAATGGGGATACATGTCTGACCCTTATCAGGACAAATTTTGACAAGGGTAAATCAAGGAGACAAATGAAAACCAGCTGCTTCCATAAGTGTTGATGGACTCACAGAGTCAGATGGACACTGAGAAGGAGCTTCCTAGTTAAATATGGATCTCAAAGGAATTGTCACTCACCTTTCACAATGCACAATTAATAAACTGATGCAGAGCTAGAAATAAAAATAAGATTTTTTGCATCTAATACCTCATAAACTATATTTAAAAAAAATGGGATATAATACAGACACAAATAAAGCTCCATGTTAATCACTGAATAGAATACCAAGTACAGAAACACTGCCAGTTTTTGGCACAAGTATTATTGTCATGTAACTTGCAGTAAATGTGGTGGACCTTACAGATCCTCATAAGGTAGCTCAGGAACATTGTCACCATAAGACATCAAGCATATTCACCTTTTTGGCTTACTCTTTGTGTTTTTAATTACTGTAAGGAATTAAATTACATACCTGTGTCATATAACTGCACCATCCTCTTTGACATGTTTCTCTTTCCAAGTGCTCTCACATGCCCTATAAACAAAAATCTTGTCCTTTCATGTCATCAGAGATTTGATCTTTCTTTTCCCACATTAAGGTGTCCAGGCTGTCAGCAGACTGAGCACTGAGCTATCCTCTGCTTTATCCACTAAGAATATCTTAGGAAAGATCATTTTCTAGCCTGTTGATCTGTTTATATCATTAACCTCTTGGCCTTAGTTTACAGTCATCCCTTCTATTTCTCAAAACTACTTTTTGTTTGCTTTCATTTCCAAAGTCACCTCCTCCTTCTACCAAAGCCTTCTGACATGTTTATATCTGAATCACAGAGTCACTCCGTGGCTACATTTCTGATTAAGAGCATTCATACATTTTCACGTGGAATCTACTCTGGGTGTATCTAAGGGACTCACACAGACAGCTCTAATAATTTTCCCTTTCTTTATTTTTCCCTTACTGTGTAAAATATCCAACAACGATTAGGCTGCTGATATGGCAGTGACACTACATTTTGTGCCAACAAAATGTTATCACACCACTGTTGGGTGCTGCCATCTCTGTCTTTTCCATTGAGTATCACCAGTAATTCAGAGTTTACGAGTTTTTGTCCCAGGCTTGTACAGTGTTTGGTACAAAGCTGCCCTCTGCAGTGACTGGGGGCTCTGCAGTGGTTTTGTGTGACTCCATCTGGAGTCTTTTACCCAGTTTTCAGCTCCCCAGTATGAGGGTGACATGGACATCCCCAAATCAGTCTGACAGAAGCCTCCAGGATGATCCAGAGGGACATCCAATCACACAATCACATCTGAGGAGAGTCTGAGACAATTGCGTTTATTCTGTCTGAAGCAGGAGGCTTATTTCTGTTTATAGCCACCTATCCACTGGAAAGACATGGACAAGACAGGGACAAAGGTCTGGGGCAACAGGAAATAGTGGGCACAGGAAATTCAGGTTAAATATTAGGATTTTTTTTTCCCTACCAAAGGTGTGCTCAGACACTGGTATGTGAATGAGAGATGCTAAAGAATTGCCATCCCTCAAGACATTCAAACTTGCTGGAGCAACCTGACCCAGTTTGCCCTGCTGGACGGTGTGTGAGGGGCAGAAGGGGTTGGAAAAGGTAACCTGCAGAGTGCCTTCCAGGCTGGAATTAAAGTGATATTCTGCTGATGCAAAAAAATAAAATATAAGTGATGAGCGCCATAAATGCCTCTGTTACAAACTGTAATGAATACAAAATAATTGGATAAAGCCCCATAATATGATTGCTTTTATACACCAGTTTTATTTTCACTGATATACTGCTCATATTATGGGCTGTAACTAAACCCTGCATGCTGCCAGGACACAGATTATTTTTTTCATAATTTTCTTTTGGATCATCAGTTTTCCCTCACACACAAAATGCAAGCAAACACCTTTATAGCTTTACAACAAAAGGAACTGTTCTAGATATACTAGGATACAGATTATCTATTACATCTTTTGTATATTTGATTCAGTGCCATATAGTGCACATTTCATAAAAATAAATAGGATTTATTATGATGTAAATCGAGAAGATATTTGCTAGGCATGGTATGAACAAGAGCCAGAAGTCTTCCACTTTTATGAACCTTTAACATTTCTTTTTATATCAGCACTTTTCTCATTCTGACCATCTCTGACAGGTTTCAATTTATAATGTTCTTTTTTATATTCTCAACACAGCAATCAAATCTTTGGACCTTGAGGAGAAGGAGGAAATTAAGGCCATTAACATGTTATAGAATTGTTTGATTTACTCATTATAAATTATTCTGAATCTGAGTAGCTCATAAGACGTGCCCAAAGGGAAGACAAATTTTGATTGGCAGTGTCAAAAAAGTCAAGGACATAGAGAGGTTTTGTTAATAATTACTAACTGCCATTAGGAAATGCTGTTTGCTCTCTGTCCAAAATCATGGTAAAGTCTAATCCAGAATTTCCCAGCTATCAAACACAGTAAGATCTCAATGTAAAAATAAAAAGATTAAGAATATATGCTGTAAACATTCTTTTAGTAACTATAAAAGACGAAAACACTTTACAAACTAGTCAAGGTAGAAAAACAAACATCAGGATAGCAAAACCCCTCAGAGGCAAGTTCAGAGGTAACTGTGCAGGGAATCCTAAACACCATCGTTTCCTAAATCTCCTCTTTTTTTCTCACTATATCCCAAATAAAAGGATCTATACCTATAAAAAAGAGCATTTGTCTGTTGTTTTTTTTTAAATAGACAGCTCATGTTTTTGTTTTAGTGACAAATACATAAAACATCCCTGCACAGAGATAAAGAGCCTCCTGACAGGACTGACAGCCTGGCAGAGAAGTGAGTGTGAACAGCACTTCCACATTCCAGGACCTGAAGGGAGCCCATGAGAAAGACAACAAGAGACTTTTTACAAGAGCATGTAGTGTCAGGACAAGGGTAATAGCTTCAGACTGAAAGAGAGTAGGTTTATTTTAGATATCAGGAAGAAATTCTTCCCTGTGAGGGTGGTGAGGCTCTGGAACACGTTGTCCAGAGAAGCTGTGGCTGCCCCATCCCTGGAAGTGTCCAAGGTCAGGTTGGATGGAGCTTGGAGCTACCTGGGCTAGTGGAAGGTCTCCCTGCCCATGGCAGGGGGGTCGGAACAAGTTGATCTTTAAGGTCCCTTCCAACCCAGATCATTTTATGATTCTCTGATTCTTTGTCCCCACTCACCACCCACAGGGAAAACACCTTTCCTGATTTATCTTTCTTATTCCTATACCTGAAGCCTGGGCATGGATTTCTACTCAAGGCACAGCACTGTGTTTACCACAAGAGAGAAACCTGAAGCGTGCAGATACTCCCCAGAGTCCAAAGCCTATCACCAAGTCACCTCTTCAGAGCTGTTCACTCACCCAATTTCTACAGGGAAATGGCTTCTAACATCTCACTCTGCTGTTGAGGGCACCTGGATCTGTTCTCACAGATAAACCAGGACAAATTCTGAAGCATCAACTATCAAAAGCACTTGTGACAAAGACAAGCAGCAGTTCAACATCAGCCAATACAACCTAATCAGAGCCCCACCTTTACCCTGTAACTCCCTGTTAGAGGATAATTAACAGCATAAAGCCACTGGAACTGCCCCTATGCCAAGCACAGCAGGTCCACAGTCTGACTGTGTGCCAGTTTAATGTGTGAACTTCCAGAAAAAAAAGCTTCCTTATACAAGTAAATTCTGCAAAACCACAGTTTTAAGGAAAGCATAGCCCTTGATATTCTAGGAAAGGAGTGAAGACCAATCCTACCATTCCTCCACCTGCACCAAGCCAAAAAACTTACCTGAAAAAACAGGTGAAAGACCTTGCAGATGCAACTATGCAGATGAACAGGTGTGACAAAATATTCGGATCTTCCCAGATTTTGGAAGAGGTTCCATCCTTTCTGTACCAAGCAGGGGTAACAGCCCAGATGAAGGAGATGCCACAGGAGTTTTGTGCCTCTGGACTGCTGTGTGACGCCCTCTTGGACCACAGTGTTGGGGTTTTTTAGCTTAGGTGCTTCTATACAAACTCCAAGCATTAGCTATGATGGGAAACAGGGTAAAAAAGATCATCAGAGCTCTATTGATCTCACTAGTAATAAAACCATCTTCAACAGAACATGGATGTGCATGTTTGAATAACACTTTTTTTACTACTTGTACAAACTCTAGTAGTAGAAAGTCAGGGATAGAATTTTTTTCCATATTGTCCTACACTCTCCCCCTTCTAGGCAATTTTCCCCTCTAGCAATTTTAAAGCCCTGCTTAGTTTCTGAAGCCACCTTGATGTGTGTGTGTCTTTCTTAAGTAAATAAGGCAGTCCAAGTGCACCCTGGGGTACAGCACAGTGGCTCAGCAACACTGTGAACAGCCAAGGGCTGACACAGGTTTCTCTTCTAATTTTCAGAAATAGAGGTTCAGTGTTCCATGTTCAGAATTAAATCCAGTGAATTTCCAATGGACAGAAATTTTTAAAGCCAAGGAAGATCAATTTTTTTCTTCTGGCACTAAACAAATATTTAAATTTGTATTAGAAATTCCATACTGTTTTTTACATCTGTAGCTGTATTATTGCAGACCCCTGAAATCACAGAACTGCTGCAACCATTGCATCCAGGTTTTTTTTGTTTCATTTTTACAAGATCACAGATAATTAACATTTTATTTTGAAAGTACTTTTTTTCTTAAAAAAGAATCCAGTAATCATTCATTTTTAATGTACTGAGCTAAGGATTTGTTTTTGATATTGTTATTACAGACACTACATGTCTGTAAATTTGAAGTGATAGGACAGCAAATACCTTCAGAAGGACAGACATTGCCTTTGAAGTCAGTATATATGGTTTAACATAAATGTAATTTCACAGCAAACTGCCTTTTATTGTTCACTGTTGTTTTGTCCTGACACTCAATGTCTTGTAAAAAACATTCAGAACTTTGATATAAATAAATAATGTAATACTTTCCTTTAAACTCTTTGAAAATAAGCTAAATGGAGACAGGCAAGTAGGATAATGAACATTCCCTTGTACACAAACATGCACAAATTCCAGTGTCCAACATATACTCAGAAGCACCAAGCCTGAATCTGATGGCCAGTCTATTTAAAGCCTTGGAGAGGATTTCCAGCCATTTTAAAGGCTGTAGTGAAGTAATTTTTCTTTATCTGAACACATTTTTGCAGGTCATATCCTGCTTTGCCATGAGCAAATATTTCCGTAAAGTTGGTTCTGAAATTTTAGGGATTTTTTTCTGTCTTTGAACCCTATAAAATGTCATTTTTACCAACTTATATGAAAAAAGAGAAATTATCTTGTTGAGAGAGAGAGGCATGTTTGCCTCCAGAGCCTGCAAGCCTGGGAACCAAAAAGAGGGAGCCCAGTGTCACAGAAAGGAGAGAAGATCTGGCTAGCAAAAAATTGCATTTAAGATTAGGCTTCCCTAAGGCAAGACAGTCTTGTGTCATCAAATAAAGCATATCCAGCACCATGTAACTGAGCTAAGGCTGCTGGCTCATTAAAAAACTTGGTGCTGCATATTTAGGATGGAGTGATTAGTGCAGAAGTGTAAGGAATATATCAAATTTCTGTCTGTAAATGTTAAGGACCAGATAATTTCTACAGCAGTCATCTATGAAAAATGCAATGTGGGAGAAGATTGAAGTATCCAACATTTGGGAAAGAAGAACAGAAGGAGCAGGTATCCCTCTGTGAGCTCTGAATTCAGACTGAGCAGACTGTATGACTGAATATTAAACTAGCAGAAAGTAAATCTCAGTGTAAGAGCTAAAAAAAGACAGTGAAAGATAGAGGTTGATGAAGCTGTGGATGAGTGGATAAAGTTCCCAGAGGAGCTGTGGCTGCCCCATCCCTGGAAGTGTCCAAGGCCAGGCTGGATGGGGCTTGGAGCAACCTGGGCTAGTGGAAGGTGTCCCTGCCCATGGCAGGGGGTGGGACTGGATGAGCTTAAAGGTCCTTTCCAACCCAAACCATTCCATGATTCTATGAAAAGAAAGATACTTCAGACTCTAAAGGGAGTGTGACAGAACCTGCCTGTTCACTCTCTCCTCAGAAATCCAGGGCAAAGCCTGACATATTTTTTTTCCCAGAAAAGCATGTCATGCTCCTCATGAGTGCTGAACTTCAGAGCTCTCACCAATACAAAGGGAGAATATATATTTTTTCAAGAAGAATGAGAAGCAAAATATTCTGTGTGCCCCATCACAGTCCTATCCAATCCAAATGTCTGAAAGAAATTTTCCTTTTCAGGATCCCCCAGCCTTGTCTTGTCTGGAACTCAGCAAACAAACCTCTTCACACTCCAGCTGTGTGACTGTAACAGCAAAAGGTGTTTTCCAATGGAGACAATAAAACGTCCAAAACATGAAAGTTCAACAACGTCCTTCCAGTTTATGTTAAACAGTCCTGAAAAGTTATCACAAGGGGTGGAATTTATCTTCCTTTTCCTGATAGTTTTGCATTGCTGTAACAACTTTGACTTCAGTGCAGGGATACCAAACTGATATAATGCCAAAAACACGGTACCAGGGGCCAGAATGTGATGCAATTGATGGAACATGACAAGTATAAAAAATTAAAAGAAAGAAAATATTCCCTTTGATTTGATGCCTGTGATCAGCTTGACACAGAGTTGGTTGTCTAAATTTCTAGCAAACCTGAGGGTGGAAAATGTTGGTAAGTCAGGAAGGTTTCCAAATTTTTGAAAAAGTAGCAGTTCTATTCCAACGTATTTCATCGACAAAATAACCAGTAACGAGACACTGCTTGCAAAAATATTTCCCACTTGGATGTCACAACTAATTACATTATTTTCATTTTATCCAATGAATCTTCTATCAAATAAGACCGAGGAATATGCATGTACCATAACAGCTTTAACTAAAACAATATTTAGTTTTCTTAATGCGTTTTATAAATTTATTTTCTCAACAGATGCAAATACCCATTTTCAAGCCCAAAGCAAATCATAATCCCCCATCTAGTGAATACTGAAAACCAGTCCTTCTAAATACCTAACAGCATTACTTTGTTGTCTTTTTCATATGATTAAATTGTATAAATTATCTAATTTTATATAAATTTTTATTAATATTAATTTCTTTAAAAGAATAACAATATCCTCTTATTCTCTCCTGTGCATTAATAAATGTTTTACCAGTTCCACTCTGATTTTTGTTTATTTCTGTTTGGTTGTAGTTAAAAGTATGTGTTAAAAGAGATCTTTGAGAAAAAAAAAGTGGAATTAAAAGGCCCAGAATGATGTGAATAGAAAGGTAAAGTTTAAGGGGTTTCTACCATTTTAGGCAGAGAGAGGGAAAAACAGATAATCTGCATAAAGGTAAGTGTTCCACCTTTATGGGAAATATCTGTAATAATTGTTTTATGTTTCCAGAGACTCCTTTGAGGGGGAAGTGGAGAGGGGCAAAGCCTCAACAGTAAAAATGATGCCCTGAGGTAGTAATACCATGCCTGGAATAATCACAAATTCATTTCTCTCACTGCACAAGATTTCAGAAACAAGAGACTGACCAGCATCTGTACTATTAACACAGATATAGAACATAAAATACTGACTAGTGAATGAACCAATACCATTCAACAGTCAATTTAGATAATGTCTGAAGCTTAATATGCAAATCCATTTAAAAAGATAGATTACATACCATATGGAGAACATCTTCCCAGCTGTAACTGAAAAATGGATTTTCCTTAAAAAGAAAATCTGGAGGGAAACAAAAGAGTAGCATTTCAAAAAACCATTGCTGTTATACTAATTTCAATAAAAGTTATAAAAGAAACAATCATCCTGATGACTGGAGCTTTCTTTGAAAGGTGAGCATAACTCAATTATAACAACCTTTTAATAATATATGAAATTACTAGCAAAAGGTATCATTGCATGCAACTTAATTTTTCATATTTTTTTTTCCAAAAAATACATTCTTTGAGAGGCACAAGATGATATTTTCCTTGGAAAACCTTGGTGTGGTTTAAATATGAACTGCTAATTTAGAAAAGGCATAATTTTGTTCAAGGGACACATGAAAAATGCAAGTAAGTATGGCCACAAAAATCAAATTTAATATAAAGTCATGTGACCAAGGAAACCATGAATTAAACAATTACAGCACTGCCAATAAGCTGCCATTTTCCTCTACATAAACATTGTACTTATTTCACTAACCTTAAATGCAAAACATTACAAGGATAACAAAGCCAGCAAGGATTATAAAAGTTTTATCCCTGTTCTGCTGGGAATCATTCAGATTTAAGAGATTTTGCTAATAGCTTAGATCAATATTTAACACTTCAGATTCTCTGTTTAGATATTCTTCCAAATATAATAGAAAAATGGCAAATAATATGGCTGGCATCTTCTGCAATTGCAAACAATTTTACTAAGATAAATATTCCAAAAAACAAATTTCTTTCACATGATTATTGGAGATAAATATTGGAAGCTTAGAGAGATAAAACTGTAGGACAGAATTACCAGCTCCTTATCTCACTTGATTATTAAATATCTTTATTTATTTACACTTTTAAAATAAAAGTCTGTAATCAAACACTTTATATAGGTTTATAGCAAAGGGTTTGCTAAAATCTCCCCCTCTCCATTTATTGAGGATATTCTGTTTTAAAAATGCTCATTGAGTAAAGGTTATGGGTAGAACCAGGAGCAAGAGGATTTATTGAGGATATTCTGTTTTAAAAATGCCTGTTGAGTAAAGGTTATGACTAGAACTAGGAAACTATAAAAACAGAGAGCTGGGCTTTTACTAAATATATTACTTTGAACTAAATGTTACAACCCAGACTCTCCCACTGGTTTCAGCTGATGCTCCTTTTGACCAGCAAAGGTTGATAAACACGTCCAGCTTGTGATCAATCTGACAAAACACAAGGTTTCTCCTGCAAAGTGTCAAAGATTCCACCAACTTCTGCTGCTGCTGTAAACACTTAACAACTTTCTGAGATACTCCTGTGTTCTTGATTCTTAAAAGGTTTTTGTTCTGCAGAGCCCTTGTTTCATGAAGGTCGATAATCAAAGCACCCAATTCACACCTTATATCCTTCTGTTACAAAGAGCAGAGAAATTTCTCAGGAGTTATTTTTCTTGTTCTGTAGGAACACTGTTTCCCCTGTATCCAGGTAAATAGTCTAGATCTAAAAGAAGCAATTGAATTTTTAGGTCTTAAAAGACTCTTCTGAAAGAGGAATACTGTTTTCAATCTTCAGAACCAGACATAAAGCTGTTTTCAAATGTTAAATTTTTATATACTTCACAATTTATTCTTATAAATGATGTATCTACTCCCTAAGATTGACAGAATTCTGTAATGTAAAAGATGAGTTTCAGTTTAATGAACTGTACTCTCTATCTACCATTTATATAACATACAGATGAAAAACCTCCACTGAAAATGATCATATGAAGGTATGGAAATAATACCTTAGAAGGAAGTTGTCTGAAAAAGCAGTATATTAAAAAAAAGCCAGAAAAAAGTACAACAAGTAGAGTACCATACAATACATAATGAAATTTTTCATCCACGAGCTACAGTAAAAATTTTTATAGTTTCAATATCTAATAGAATTTATCTCTGATACATTATTGATATTGACTTTTTTAATAATGACTCCCTTTCTAATAAATTATGAATATTGATTCTATTGAGACCCTTAAACAAACAAACAAACAAACAAACCGGGCTACTGTATATATGAGAACTTTAAATGAAAAAAAGCAACCAACCTTACTAAGGTACAGCAGGATATGTGACTACACAAAATATGCAAATGCAAGAGAGAGCTGCCCTGTGATTGTCTTATGGAGATAATGGACATGGGTAGCCCAACTCAGCTCCTTTTACAAAAATATCTGAACCAATATTAAAGTTCAGTCAGTGTGAGATTTGTGCATTCCACCTCAATAAAAGGACCAGGGTAGTCTCCAAATCTTGCTTCAAATTAAATCCCCCAAGTTTTTATTTAGCAAGTTCACAGCTGTGAGTTCTATTTCCAGTTTTACTTTCAATGCAATATTGTCTAATTCTCACTTACTTTCCTTTTCAAGGTGTCTATATTTGCCTGTCTCAAGGGACAACACACCAAGTTATGCATTTCAAAGGACACTAACACTGTAGAAGAACCAAGTACTACCAGAACAAGGAGACACATTAAATCAGCTGTTCCCCCTTCCCAAGTTTGTAATGGCTTTACTGTACCATAAAAGAGCTTCATGTTTAGAAGGAAAGGGGCAATAATGCACGCTGAGCTGTCCCAAGGAAAGAATGATTACAGTGCAAAGTATCCTAATCACTGCAACATTATGTTAATTTTTATTAGATCCTATGTGTGCAACTTGGGACCAATGAGGATACTAAAAGATTTGTTGAAAGCTCCTGCAACAGCAGGTCACATTTTAATACTTTATTGGGCAACTACTGCATAATGTTTCCTAACCTCATAGTTTCTCTTTGTAAACTTTATGCTGACCTTCCAAACTAAAGATGGATCAATACCATTTTATAAGACTATAAAACTGTATGAAACACTCAGTCAATACTGTATTTTTATCATGCTTGTAATATAATGCGGTTCTGTACATCAAATAACCCTGAAAGGACCAGTGAAGGCAAGAAATTTTGTTTAAAGATATTAATTCAGCCAAGCAATGGCCAACACCAAAGTCAAAGACACCTTAGTATCCAAAAATCCCCCTCAAACTCAAAGAATGAAGTCAATGCAAATTTAAATTGTCCAAATCCAACTGTGTGGCATTTTGTGTGTATGCTTTAATGCTTCTCTCTAGTCTAACTCTGAATTTTCATATGAACAGCAAGTTCCTTAGTCCTGAGTATGTTTCACAGACCAGCTTTACTGTAAATATTGTTTTCTTTGCTCTTGCAACACAGTTTTGAGTTCACAGAAGCTCATTGTATATACTTATAAAGCACATATAAACATATGTGAACATTAACAAATAAACATAACTTAAAAAATATAGCAGTGAAACAGACAAAAAGAGAAATAGGAACATGAGATTATTTGCCTTCCTTTGAATGGAAAAATGAAGTGAAACATGGTGTAAGTGGGTGTAATTAGCATTTGTAATTATTTTTGAAAGCCTCTTATTTGTGCAAACATGAATAAAACCCTTTGGATGAAAACATCTGTCTGAGTCAAACAGCCCCTGGGCAATTAGGCCAGCTCATATCATCTACCATAATGGAAGATCTCTCTATCTTTGTGGTTTCCTTGGGCTCAGGATCCAAGCCTTTCAGTGCTGAATTCTTTCCAACACTGGCTTTATCCCAGGGAGCCTGATATAGAAACAGGGGGGCCTGGTTGTCGTGTGTTTAATCAGAACTATTTTCCTCTGGTGGCCAAGGCATTCATCTTCCCAATTGTGAGCTGCTCCCCATCCTTTTGGTAATTAACACACATCTGAGCTGTGCAGGTTGGAGGTGGAAAGCTCAGCCTCAAGGGCACAACTATTTTATTGCCCTCAGCACGAGAAATCTGTACACATGAAATGCATCCCTTCTAAGTGAAGTCCCCACACACCCCATCTCTAAAGAGAAAAGTATTTCTTCTGTTCAAATAGAGCTGCAAAGGCAATCTCCAAACAAGCATTCGGTGGATCAATAGCTAAAAATTGAATAGAACAATGTCTCATGCTGCTATATAGAATTTTCAAAAGGTTTGAACCACACAAACTCAACTTTTCAAGTTCCACCACTGGGATTTATAGCCTTGTTTTCTGAGTCTGGGAGAGAAACAACAAAGAGCAGATTCACATACTAAAACTAAGAAAAGTATAGGATGGACGAATAATATCAGGGGTCTAACTTAAGCCTAGAAAAGCAAGGGCATTCCAAGTTAGGCTCAAGTGTTTAGGTTTAGCTTAGAGGACTCCAGAGAAGAAAAGGGGATTTATACACCTTTCTTTTTAATGCCCAAGTACAACAGATATAGTTCACATTTATTAAGATCTGGTAAAATATATTTAAAAATTAAAATTAACAGGTAAATGTATATGAAAAGAGCCTTTTCATGGATTTTTAGGGTAACATTGTCAATTTATTTAATGCTCTCTTTTTCACTTGAATATCAATATGTTATAATCTTTCTCTATAGACGTGATATCTATTACTTAATTTTCTATAGCACAAAATTGGGAAACAGTAATTTTGTATATTAACTCCTGGTCTAGAAGATGTGCCTTGCTTCTGGCTTTACCACTCGTGGAGAAAAATAAATTTGTTCAATTACATGAAAAGAAATATCATGAAGAAAAGGACATAAAATTGTAATTCACACAAAAAATCCCCTCCAAAACAACAACAAAACAAACACCCAAACCCCCTAAAACAAACAAAAAAAAACCACACCAAAAAAACCCACAAAACCCCCCAGACAACAACAACGATAAAGCAAAAAAAACCAACCCCTTTTCAGTGTTCTCGGTGATTTTTTTCTGCAAAATAACTTCAGGTCTGAAATTTATTTATTCAATTCCCAAGGTAAGATGACAACAGAAGTTGAAAGAGCAATTTCAGACCTACCCAGGAGCCCACAGTTCCTTCCAGGTCTGACTCTGTTTTGGTGTAACCTGTCTGGTCATGCAAAGTATCCTGCTGTTTTCCACAGATGTTCCAGAGAGTACATAATTCCCACAACAAATCATTGGTGCTGAAAACAGATTTTCAGAAGAAGAGGCAGGAATATGTGGCTACCAGGTTTGGATCCAACCACACAAAGGGTTGCAGACCTGCCTAGAATTCTGCTTACTTTTCATTTTCATCTTCCTAATGAAAATCAAACCATTTGCCTCCAAAGAATTCCAATCCTGCATGTTCCTGCATTGAAAATGAGTACAAATACAATATTCTTCTGAAAGGAAGGGATTTGAAGTGTGTCTATCAGCTGGGCATCATAATCACAGGCAATCTTCAGGAAGACAAGTGAGAAATTTTACCTCTTTTGAAAAACTAGGGAAAATATTTTTTTATATCAGATTCAAAATATAAAAAATGTTAGATTCAACATTTTGAATAATCCAAGAGAAAGTCATTCAGACAACAGAAGCATCCACAGAATTACTCATCATATAGATCTGATACAGGATCTCAGTCTCTAACACAAGAAGTTTATGAACCGACCATGTCTTGGAGGCTCTTTTTTCTCACCAGGAAAGATGCAGCTCAAACATTTAGTTGTGAAGTACTGACTTGGTTGAGGCAATAAGTAGGACAAGGTATATTATGAAGAATAAAGGAAAGATTTTGGAAAGGGACAGGTTGGAATTATTACATTTAATTGAAATGACAAGTCCATTTTCCCTGTTTTGCACATATAATAATTTACATTTTTTTTCCTGCTTCTTAAGTCTAAATAGAAAGAAAGCAAATTATTTTGTTGCCAGCAACAATACAGGTTTAGGTTTTGTTTGGTTTCTTTTCCTCACACAGTTTAACTTACACTATATTTTTAATCATTGCAAAGAAGCTCAGAAACACATAATTTTTGGCATCTTTTCTTTGCCTTGAATATCGCAGGGGACATTCTACATTTTTTAGAAGATGTGAACAAATAAGTCATCAGAAAACATATCAAACTTGAAAGTCTCAGGTTCCAACTGTGGAAATAAGTACAACCTCCTCTTGTCTCTTATAATTAGATCTATTGATTTATGTGTTTTGTTTTACTTGCACTTCATACAAGTATAAACAGATGAGAGAGTAGCAAGGGGGAATAAAAAGAAAACAAAAAAGTGTTTTAGCATAAACAAAATACCTAGAAGAAATGAAATTCATTATTATGGTGTAATGTAATGCAATCTATTTATTTCTGGCTTGTTTTACCTGAAGCTGTTACTCTTTAATTGTTTCCAAGACAGCATACTTTTCTCTCAGTTTGTCAAACAAACCTACATGTATTTAAAAGTCCATTCTCTCCTTCTTGCCTTCACCCCTCCATGACAGTGCAGGAGATTTTGGAGCTCATCTCTCCCACAGTTGCACACTCTGGACAGATCCTGCCAAAATACATTATTATATTCCTAAGGGATGTTGTACCTCTGCTTCCCTGAGGGTAACTAAGGATGAACTTCTCTAATGAAAGACTTGCTTTATGTCTTGAAGAAGATGCCACCTGAAAACAATAAACCAAAACTTTTAGTCTTCAGTGAGTGAACCCAAATGATGTTTAAGTATTTTCTACTTGCCTGTTGAAGATTTTGTCTAAAATCAGTAAGACATAATTTTTATCACTTCTAATATTATTTGATAATGAAACTTAAATAAAGAGAAAGTCAAGAAAAAAGTTCCAGAGTTTCTGGTATAGAAAACTCACAGAATCATAGAGTGGTTTGGGTTGGAAGGGACCTTAAAGATCATCTTGTTCTATTTCTCAAAATAATAGATTTTTGTAACATATGCAAGAGAAAAACTACAAAAGTATTCAGCTGGCCATCAATATTTTGGTCTTGAAACCCTTTTGAAATCAAATGCAACATACAACTAACTTTTGACTTCCCAAAGTATAACAGAATTATTTGTAAGCTGAAGGACAGAGAGCTAGAACTGAATCGACTTCTATAAGCACAGCTCTCCTCCCCTGGTAGGTGTATATGAAAATGGAGTGCACTTATGAATGTCAAGCTCTGCTTTCTTCCAGAAGTACATACTTTTTTCTGGAAGTAAAATCAATACAATAAATCCATACCTTTGCCAAGTACACAGCTGCAAGAGTAAGGCATTGCTGTCTTCAAGTTGCAGTGCAATGATCTGAAAATATAAACTTTCATTTCAGAACTAAAATACTAGGTTTTTACTGCTCTATTTTTTAGATCTCTAAGGGTCTGTGTGTGTTAGCCCTCCTCCAGCACATCAGACCTCAGAGATCTGATAATGTTGGAGTGCAGTCACCAAAATAATGACAACAAGTTTCCATTTCCTCTTTCCTCCAACGAAGTTCTTTATCTTTTAGTCTGGAAATGCAGTGTAGTGTTTCATTCTTCAATTCTTAATTTAGCACTGAAAATTTTACTTTTTCTCTCATTGAATCCCTAAGTAACACACTCATTTCGTGATGACAGACTGAATATTTCTGCTACAAGCTTCTAGGCACTACAGCTGTGTACAGCATATATCTCCTCATTAAGGCAGTGGTGCTACAACTAACATTTAAACGTGGGAATATGTAATTCGTGAGTACAGGGATTAGTTGTCTAAAAACTCATGAATACATATGAAAACAGTGATTACCTAAAAAGACACCTTGCAGGTTTCTAATGTAAATGTGAGTGTTCACAAATTACTTGGAATGATATGAAACAGAGCTTGTTCCCTCGAGATGCAAAGGTGCTGTTCCATAAATTGTTTCAGGACTGTGTTTATTATCACTTTCTTTTTTTTTTTTTTTTTAGGAAAGTGGATGATTCTCGATCAAAACTTGACAAACTTTCATTATAGTTGCATCTATTACACCAGCAAAAGTGTATATAACACTTCTCCATGACATTTGCATTCCAGGAGTTCACTGTGTCAAATAAAACCTCTCTGTTTTAACAAAGCAGGTAAGCTCCCCAAAGTATAAATCCCTTACCTTTTATCACATATAAATCACATTCCATAGAATACCAGTGCTCATCACAATGAAAATTTAACTAAAACTCAAAAATATGAACATCTGTAACCATATGCACAAATGATTACTTAGATTGCATGTTATGATGGATTTTGACAGGCAAATAAGAGATCTGAGGGAAAGACTGAGCCCGAACCACAGTGGAGTTTTCAAGAAGTAAGACTAGAACTGAATTCAAGGTGAACCAAACCAAAGCATGAGAAATATCCAGAATGGTCAGTTGTCATTTTGAGAGTTAAATAAGGAGAACAAGTGGTGCATCAATCCCAAAGTAAAATAAGGAAGAAGTCAGAATTCCACATCTTTAAGGTGTTTACTGTGAGGAACAAGCCTGTGGAGGAGCAGGTAGGAAGCTACTTACAGGGGTAGATGCTGTCCATGAGCAAACGATCAGTTCTGAAAACCAAAGATAAGAAACCCTGAGCCATTAAAAAATTAGGAACTTGTTTTTTGGTGTCTGGGAACGTGCAGTCTCCTCAGCTTTGCTCCTGTGATTTCATGGGAAGTGATCAAGTGCATGAGCTCATAGATAACGTAATGCAAACACGAATAAAAGAACTACTGCCAAAGTACAATCACCTAATAGCATTGGTGCCCTAAATGGATCACAAATGTATTAAAATGATCAATATTCATTTATTTTGTGCTCCTCACTACAAAACTGACAGTAATTTTGGTTGTATAAGTGCAGCAACACTGTGTAGGAAAATGGGACATATATAATATTTCTGCTGTCACAGCAATGTAGGAGGATATCTGAGGTTGGTAGAACTGCCTACAGTTCAAATTACATATAAATTACTTCTTCCAAATATTTGACAGGAATATACCCCTGAAATGTTTTTGCAGCCAACCTTTCAACAACAATTTGTGCTACAATTGCAGTTGAATGAAACTTTCTCACTGTTTTAAGTCAAGAAATTGGACAGTAAGTGGCTGCTCAGGATGCTCAGCCAATGTCTCCTGTTAGGATACATGGGATTACACTTACATTTATTTCCCCTAGAGTCTCTGCTTTATTTGTGACAGCAACCAAAATAACATAAGCAAAGGATTAAAAGTGCTTTTCAAGGTTACTGCACAAGTTGGAGATTGTCAGAAGATGGTGCTGTTAGGCTGTTTTTATCTAAGGAAAATATTTTAATTACAAAAATAAATAATCCGTGTGAAAACCCTGGATTGTTGGTTTAAAACATGAACATTTTTAATAAATAAATAATTTTGCATTTGTTAAGGCAGAGTTTTGACCTTGAACTACTTCACTAATTGTGCACTGATGCACTTGCTGAAATCTTGCCTCAGTAATGTGGGATTGACTTTTGTTTCTGACAAATTAAATAAAACTCAGGTGCAGAACTACTCTACCTACACCTGGGATAAGGTGCATAACTTCACACATTACAATTTTTTTCCAGTTATTGGATATATTATAAGTAGGCTTATTAATTATTTCACATTAGCAGTGAACTGAACGCATGGATTGCAAGGCCAAGGTCATACAGTTCCATTAAACACACAGAGAACTGAGCATTGTAGAGGGAATGATGAGGGAAAACAACGAGGGAAAATTTCCAGTACCACATCAATATGAACATTAAAAATTGTACTTTTATATAAGAAATATATATTTGGGTCTCTTTCACTGAAAATATAATCTTACTGTATCTGCAGCTATTCTCAACTGATATTCTATATGAATATTTCTGTAAAAAAGGTACCATGATCTCCAACCATTGCACTATTTGTTTGATATTTAAGGATAATTATTTTTCATAGCAGATTTCAACAAAGAAAGGGGAAACTTGATCAACTACTGCAGGATGGATATTTATAGCTTTTTCTTCTAACCAAACACTTGAAAGATATTTTCAATTTCCGTGCTGAAATAAAGCACCATCCTTAGGACCAGATCGGAGGGAAGATCTGTTTAAGAGACTCTTGCCTTGGAGAGTGGGAAGTGGGCACTTGGGGAAGGAAGCAGAGGAACAAAGCAAATAGAGTCTGGTTCCCTCCATGTCTCCCTGCAGCCTGCAGTTTATAGGCTAATCTGAACACTTGACTCACTTGTGCTCTTGGCTCAGCTGCTTGGAAAGCTGTTCAGTATTGGAAAAGAAACAAAATTACAGTGAAGACTTACAGAACTAAGCACTGTCTTCTTTCCTTCCTGTTAGAAGAAGAGGCTTTGGAAAATTAGATTTAAGATATTACTAAATGCTGGCAAGCAACAAGGTAGAGGTACCTGTTATTCTTAAGATGATGTCTCTCTCAAAATTGTGTTTTCTTGTTTATCATTCTCATGAGATGATCTCTCTGCAACCTGATCTTACAAACAACAACAAGAACAAATAACAAAAAAACCCCCAAAACAACCTCCCCCCCAAACCAAACCAAACCAAACCAAACCAAACAGAAAGTTTATTAAATTGGACCAGTGGTAGGACTTGCCAGTAGGTCTTTCTGTGAACATCTGCTGCTTTGAAACAAAAAAATAAGTACAAGGAAGCTATAGAGTAAGAAGAGCAGAGAGAGCAAGGAGGGTATGAGGGACCATTGCACATGTTATCTATGCTTCCATCAGAACAGGAACTGTGATATGACACAGAAAGAACAGAGCTTTGCTCTCATGTTTTGCCCAAAACCTTTGTTCTTGACATCACCTTAAATTTCTCTTTAGAGATCCTTCTCTCTCTATCCTTCCCTCCATAAAAGGACATTCCCCACATTCTTTTCATTTGTCCATTCAGATTCTAAAGTGTTTAAACTGGAGAAGCTCCTGGTCACTCCCCTGCAGTGCCTGGGCTGGTGGCACTGACCTTGGCTGCTCCTCAGGCAGTGCTGTGAACAGTACAATTAATAACATCTCCTCCGGGGCTCTTCTTCACTTGGAAATCACACCAAGTTAAAATCACAACCTTGAGAAGTCACTTAGTGGTGTTTTCTAATTGAATGTAATTGTCAAGTGAAACCAAATCCTGGGAGATATTGCCACATTAGCACAGCACCTCCAACTGCTTAGTCACTCTGACGAGGTGTTGATCTCCCTTCCCATGGTATTACAAGCCATAAAATATAACAGGGTAACAGCCAGAACAGCAGGATGTTATTTCTGCTTCTGTCATTTATTCATCACATATTATTGAGGAAAGTAATGTGTGTTTTCCAAAGCTCCTTCACTTGTTTCACAGGAAATAATAACTGTGACCTCCCGTGCAGGGGAACTGAAGGACAGAATTCAAACTTAAAAAAACATGCTGAGATAAGAGATGCTAAAGAAGCTCAAGTATTTATTACGAGGATTCGAGCAAATACCATTTTTCAGAATTACAGAAGTTTCTTACTTGGCATACGGTTGAAAGATAGAAATTATATTTTCTATGGATTTAATGTTTAGTCACACATCACTTTATCCATAATCTTTCGCTGAAATGCTTTTCTCATGAAGTTACCAACCTAAGAGTTGGAGCTTAGGGATTTTTAATGGTGTGAGCCACATTCTGAAGAGGAACTTCAGAGGTCTGTGCTTTTTGCATTAACAGATATAAATGGCAATACCAAAAAGAATGTAAAAAAAAATAAAAATCCCATTTTGCAGTCTTTGAGCTATGCCTGCTGTGCAACCCATGTTCTTGACCTACTGAAAGGTAATGACAGAATTAGATCTTAATACTCCAGCAATCATGCAGGTGATCTGGCACACTGAAAGAAGGAGCTCTCATACTAAAAGAGAGAAGGGGGAGGGAAATAAAAAGCTGATAACACATACAGCTTGTTATATTAACTTTGGCCAAATCCAAAAATGAAAGAGAACCAAGACTAAAACCAGTAGCCCAGAGCACAGGGAATTTAAGTAACCCAAGGCTCTCTGCACTTAATGAAAAAGCCACTGACCTTGAAGAGCGATCCAAGGGAACTGATTTAGAAATACTGGAAAAACAGAAAGGGTATGAGGCAAATAACGTATTTCTTCCACAACAGGACTTCTGAGTGGTGCCCTGGTTGAACAGCAACTTGTAATATGGTACAGCACACACACACACACACAAAACAAACAAACCTGAAATAATCCTACATTCCATGGCTTTACATCAAGTTGCCTTCATGCACTGAGTATGTTGACATTAGCAGAGGAAAGCCTGAAGACACTTAAAACTTTTCAAATTTACTTTTAGGATAAGTCAAGTCTTTCTCCCACCCCCCAAATTGGATGAGATCTGTTCTGTAGGTATATCCTGAATGTACTTATAACAATAAAGAGATCAACAGAGATTGACAGAAATACATTTTACGAACAAATGAAAAGCATAAATATCCCTTATAGATTTTTTATGTTATTGTAATATTTTTTAAATATCAAAAGTCTCTATAATATATCTTAATAAAGATCTCCTACAGTTTGCTTTCACTTGCTGCAGAAAGACAATTCATTTATTTAGCTTAAAGTTCCTTGTGTTTGAGCCCACATATGATTTTACACAAGCTTGCTCTGTGTCATGAAAATACAGTGCAGCAATTAATTTAGATTAGTTTATCACATTATTAAGATACTTCATCTGCCATTAGCCAAGAAAAATCATGATTATATATAAACAGGCTTTCTCCTGTTTATTTCCTTTATTCTAAGCATTTGGATATACTGGGAGAATAGAGAATTAAAATGAGAGACATAAACCAAGAATTACTCTTTTCTTTGTGGGAGGATCCTCTAATGAGCATAGAGAAGAATGTTGGAGGCAGGATGGGCCCCTTTCACCTTGCCTTGCTGATTGTTGTTCATACCATAAAAATTATTTGCTAAAAAAAAATCTACAGGACAAACAAAAATCAGAATATTATCATCTTCATGCTTTTTATGTTCTCATTCTGGATCAGTGGTTGACAGTACAAAATGATCATGGGGAAAACAGCCTGATTTTATTTTCATAGAGATTTTTGCATGTTACTCTCCTCGTTTATTTCTCCATCATGTCAATTCATTAAAAAATACACAGCCCGCCACCTTCCAATAGTATTTGGGTCACTGGGGGGTGTATGACAGTTCTGATGAGAATTAATTGAAGTTGAGGCTATTAACACACGTTTGGATCGACTTATCTCAGACCACAGCTCCTTGAGCACATTAATTACATGGTTGATCTTTCTGAGTACAGGAGGGAAAACAGTTGTTCATTCAACACCACGTACCTTGTACACTGTCCATCCAGGAATGTATCCCTGAATGTTAATCAGCATGAAAAGAAAAAGCCAACTCTGCTGCAGAGAGGTGACATTTTCAATACAAGCCCATGTTCTGCTTTAGTCGAGCAAAAGAAATTATTTCAGAAACACGAAGGCAACCAAATGCAAGACTGACAAAGATTAGTAAACACAACAATTAATAATTGCATTACACTACAATGACAATAAATCCTTCTATAAGTTAGAGAACCAATTACAAGTCACACAAATCATTAGCAGACTATTTGGATTTATGAGGAAAACTGCATAAGAAGAAGCAAGCAATGTGCCAAACAATCTACAAAGCACGTTCCCAAATGTTCTTGAGGAGTTTGGGAACACTGACTTTGGAAAAAACAGTCACAAATCTTGGAGTTCATGGCAGATTTCATCCCTTGCAATACCACTTGTTTATGTGCAACGAACCGGCTTGAAGATTTTTTTGTGTGTCATGACTGTATATTAGAAATACATAAACATACTAAGCTCACCTTGAGGAAAAAAACCAAACCATGGGTCTCATAAAACAAGGTAAAGGCACAGAATATCACTACAGAAATAGGATGGAATAATAATGATAAAAGCATGAAGTTTGAAAATATGACGAAAATTTTCATATTTTTAACTAGAATATGTAACTATTCTGCTACTTGGTTACTTTAGTTCCAAAAAGTAGTTATAGCCAACCTTCTTGAATTCACCAGCATCGTTTCCAAATTATCTCTCTCCTGTTTCTCCCCTGTTGCCCCAAAATGTGTTTACACACTTGTAGAGACATTTCTCTCATACACCTGCAGCTCCCTCTCTCACTGAAATCATCAAAGTCACTATAATCAATACTTTGATTCAAACATTCCATAAGCAGCACCACAGAAAGCAAAGCAATAAAATAAATGTACTGTTTTCAGTTAATGATTTTGTCCCCCATGGCCATCCTTACCTTTTTCTTTGTTATGTCTTGATTATAACCTTCCTATTCTTTAGAGTTATTATGAATGATCACTTTTACTGATATTTCTTCTTTGTAAAATTTATATTAGAATTCCAGATAGGCAGGAACTGAGATGCAAGGAAAGAACAGCAGGTCTTCTTAGCAAAATAAAAAAAAAAAAAAAATTCTAAGAAAAGAAAAGTAATTACTTTTTTAACACGTTTTTCATCAAGACCACCTTGGCTAGGGACAGAATTTAGGGGTCTTTATAGACTGTTTGCCCTTTAAAACATCCAATGGAAAATACTCCATTTAACAAGACCTCAAACTTCAGTTTACTTTGATGAAGAAGAGAAAAAAGCAACCCAAAACAGAAGGTTAAAATCTTTTCAGGTGTAAGGAAGAGTCTAAATTCAGCAGCAGAAATAGTTTACAGAGCTGAATATGCCAGTTTTGATGCTAAAAACTACAATGAAGATATCTTTCAAATATGTTTCTGGATGTTTGTTACATAGAAGACAGAATGGCTTAATTAAAGACTGGTCAGCAGCAAGTGACCTGGTACTGCCATCCATGGTGTGACCATGTGCTCAGACATCTCCCCACAGGCTGCTCATGGATCCAAACACCCCAGTGATGGCAGCAAACATTAATCATTGATCTGATTATTGTCTCTCTAAAGAGATATCCACCTTCAAAGCATTTTTTTTTTGCTAAATTACAAGGAAATACAATAAACCAAAGATGAACCGTTGATTTCCAGTTAGGTTCAAAACACGTCAGCCACTGAATGCAGCCTGTGATATGCCACCAAAAACATCTCACCCCTCTGATTTCCAGCAGGTTATTCTGTGTGTGGCATTACAGGAGAAAAAGCTGGACCATACATTCAGATCCATTCATAAACTTTCTTTTCTTAAGTTTTATGTGGCATAACAAGGGAAACGCAGCAAACCTGCAAAGCACAGAGGCCAAGGGATGATTTACCACAGAGAACAAGTGCAGAGCGTTCAGTGGGAACTGTATGAAAGGAGTATTTGATCAAAAGTACTCAACAGAAACACAGAGCCATAAAAGTGAGGAGAAAATTCCTTTCAAAGTCATTCCTGATTGACTGAAGCTGTTAGACAAATTGTTCAAACTTGGAACATGGACAGGACTAGACCTTACACAGCAAGTTAACCAGGTCTGGAGATTAAAAAGTTTTAAATCAGTTGGCCACTGAGGTTTAAAATAAATAAAAAATGGTAGAATCCATTCCTTTTTAAAGCTTCAGAAATCACGTGCTGTTTGCTGTAAGACCTCAACAGCAAACAAATTATCTTTTAATTTCCTTCACTCTTCTTTTGTGTGGTTACCTTGCAGGTTCAGATATTCAGTACTTGCAACCTGTATTATCCTTACTCCAAGTCTAATTCTTTACTGCTGTCTGATGTAGGAACTGCCAGAATATTCAACTATCTGTCCACTACCATATATAAAATGTCTGGAGTAGAAATCACACAGTAATTTTACTGTTGAAATGCCCTGAGAAGTAAAATTCAAATAACTGCAACTTAGGAGCACAGGAACAAGACAGGTAAAGTTATTTTTGTACTGAGAGTGTCTGTAGATGGTTAAGCAAAAGAATTAGGTTTTAAAGACAGACTATAAACAGATTATAACAATTAATATTACTCAAATATGGCCTTTAGCTGCTTCTACCTGCCAGAAATGCCATTTCTTTTAATTCATTTCTGTATCACTATGTACTCCCAAATATATTTTTCCTTCCTTAGAAAAATATCTCACAATAAAAAGGAGACCTTTTCACAGATCCTGCAAAGTTAATTGAAGCAAGGGAAGTACTAAAGGTAATTGAAGCAAAGAAAGCTCAGCACCAAGGTGAAGTCATCTTCACTTAGGGTTCATATTTAGTAGGCATTCGACCTAACAACACTACTAAAGGGAATAAAATTTGGTGTGTCAGGTTTAATGATACAGAAAGTAGAGAGATGGTGTTAAAATGCAGCACAGGTGCCTAGTCTGAGGGAGTTTATGAGCCCTGGGTTTTATTGCTCATATTCACCTATAGGATCAGATGCTGTACATTATAATGCAATATTCAGATGGTCAGAGCAAGGTTGTGACACCTTGTGTAAACCTTGCCAGGTAAAAAATTTAGTCTTCACAGGGTAAGTCTTCATACACATTGTTTTATACTTTTAAACTTCTTATGAGAAAGAACCCTTTATATTGAATGAAACCTATAACAGCCCTGCTCCTGACTGCCTTCACAAACTGATTGGTTTTCTTTTAATTCTTTGGATTTGTCTGAAAATCTGAACTGGCATAGTCAACTCATTCTGTAGCCTTATATAAAACCATAAGTGTGTTGTTTTTCTCCTTCTATTCTTACTTACATAGTGCTCTTTCCTCTCTGCTTCAAATGTGACACAATTGGTCAACTCATCTTTCCCTCCTCCATCTTACAAAATAAGCTTTATTAATAGGTTTGTTTTCTGTAGATCCCTACCCACATTTTGCAAAGAAAATGTCTGTATTTCTTTAGGTTTAACATACTGCATTTAATTAAAAAATAATTAATGTGGGCCATCTTGAAATTGCTGTGTTTTCAGAGCCTATTAAAAGTCCTTAACCTATTCTAGTTTTAATATCTTTAGCTATTTGATTAAATAGTAAAGAAAAGAATTGTCTGTTCTCATTCACTGAAATGATAGACTGCAGATTACTAAAAGCTAAGAATGCCAAATTTCATCTTCATTATTTTACAGCATTGAGGACTGTGCATTTTCTCTGTAACAATGAGATAATCCATTTGCCATTAGAACTTTTGGTATTTTGCCCCAGAGTAAACAACATAAAAGACGGACTCAGCATCTCAATGTAAGAAATGACATCATAGTACATAAACTAGATTAACCATCACAGATTAATGAGTAAAATTGGAATAACAAAATGCACTAACTTTCCTCTGTATTTTCCTGTTCTGTCATCCACAAAAATCTCAGAAGGAAATCCAGCTGATGTTCTGTATCTCAAAGCCAACTTTCCATCATTCCCTTCCCTTTTCCCAGCTCTCAGGAGCTGAGCAGTGACAGAAGCACCACTGCACTGCACACCTGAGAAAGGGCTTCACAGATCCATCAGAACCCAGTTTACAGGCAGCTTCTCACAGTTCCACTTGATCTAAACCCATGATAGAGCTGCACAGAGCAGCATTTACCCATAACATTCATTGCTCATTATTACAGCATTTTTCTTCAGTTGATCACTCAGCTTCATTCCCATCACAGGTAAAGGGGTTTTACTTTATAATAAAATATAGTATCTTGCTTTTAACTGTTACTTTTTACAGTGAAAACCAACCCTAGTAAAAAAATGTACAACTGAACACCCTAAGGCTGCTGAAATGAAATAAAAGTAGTTCCTCTGAAACAATAGCAAAAAAATTATGTACTGAATTTCTGACATTTCTGTCTAGAAAGCAGCTTCACTAGGCCTGGCAGAGATACAGTGTTTGAGACATCAAGGAACAGCAGGGAGAAATAAAGTACCAAAAAATAAAAAGGAATAAACCAACCCAGACTGAACTGTGTGAGAAAAAATAGCATGAAGATGTAGGAAATGACAGAGAAGGCTGAGGCTGATATAGCTGTGTGTGTGCTGTGCATGATGGATACTAATAATTCCCATCTTCCTTTGGGACACCTCCTTACCTATCTGCTACAAAACAAAACTCTGGCCATTACCTGATCACCCAAACAAGTGACAGTCACCCAGCAGTCAGGGCTGGAGCACAGGAATGGAACTCTGAGTGTTACAAAGAACTGTCCATAGTAGGGAAAAGTTAAAAACTGTCCAGGGTTTTTTGGTGCTCTTATTTTTATGTAAAAGAAGTAATTAAACAAAAGAACCCCTCTTCCTCTTCAGTCAGCTGTGCATCAGACAGAGTTCGCCTTTCTTTTAATAAATTCTTCTGTGGCCTTGATCAAAAGAAAAATAAAGCTGACCCTGCAAATTGGCAGAGCTGGCAGAGTTATTGATAAGATGAACTGTTTCTTTTAGACAGCCCGGTACGTTTCCAGCATTCTGTATGTTCTCACACATAAACAATGACTACTTTCACAGAACCACAGAATAGTTGGGGTTGGAAGGGACCTCTGGAAATCATCCAGTCCAACCCCCCTGCCCAGGTAGGGTCACAGGAACACATGCAGGTGGGTTTGGAATGTCTCCTGAGAGGGAGACTCCATGACCTCCCTGGGCAGCTGTTCCAATGTTCTGCCATCCTCATGGAAAGAAGCTGAGGTGGAACCAGTGTTATAGTTTATGGTCAGTGCTCCTCACCCTGTCTCTGGGCACCACTAAGAAGAGCCTGGCACCATCCTCTAACACTCCCTGGAGATATTTGTGTGGATTGATGAGATCCTCACTCAGTCTCCTCTTCTCTACACTGACCAGACCCAGCTCCCACAGTGTCTCTTCATAAGAGAGATTTTGTTTCTCACATATTATATGCCTTGAACCTGATGTGAGACCAATTCTGAGTTGACTGGAGTACAGATAAAACTATTTTTTTTGTTAAATCATTACTTCTTTGGCATATCCTTTGTTTAATGACAATTACAGTCCTGTGAGAAACTCTGAGCCACCAGTGTATAGAAGATATATCAGAAGAGGGGGAGTTCTAAAAAGATATAGATTAAGATATTAAAATCATTGAGATTAGAGTGGAAATGTCTTCCACATCATATACTATATTTTTTTCTTTTCAATTTTAATAAGAGGGAGGACAGAAGAATGACAGAATCTTCCATGTTTCATTATCATATAAAATGTTTTACCTCAGCCAAGACAAGATCACTTCATGAAGAACAAGTCCTGGAACTGTTATTTTTTCCTTTATGATTACTGAGGCAATGAATGACACAGCACAGTTCTAAATCAGTGTGATCTGTAGTGAGCAAACACCAGAATCCTTATGGACTGTGAGCACAGCAGATTCACGTGGTGCTTTTCCAAGTGTCTTTCCTTACAAGGAAATGGTTACCTGTGAGCACCAGGATACAAAATCTCTGCCCAGCATTGTTTAGTGTTTCATCTGCTTTGAGGCTGCCTGCACCAGATGCAGACAGAAGTCCTTCTTCCCTTAACAAGCATTCCCTGGGAGCATCTGTCAGAACAGGAAAACAAGTGGTTATTCACTAAGATTTATAGTTAGTAGTCACATAACACCCAACGGGAGATAATCACTTATGCAGTACAACAGCTGAGCAGGGAATTTTAAGAGGGGCTGCGTACTTGACCAACAGCAATATCCCAAACATCCTGCTTAGGAGAAGATTAATTTAGTCTCATGCAGCAGGGCAGAATTCAGCCCTACAGGCAAAAGGAAGTGTTATCTTCCATCCAGCACTGCAGATTGGACTCGGGGTTATTATGGGATATTTCTGGGTTTATTTTCTCTGAAGCACACAATATTAGCCACTGCTGAAGGCAGAGTATCAAACATTTATCTGCACCTATTTTCTGTGTAATGAAGGGCTAATTCAATTTTCCAACAATAGGAGAGTCTGACAGTGGGTTGGGATGGAGCAGAGAACTGAGGCTGGTGGGTGTTACTCCAACAAAAGCAGCAGCCTGGCTCCCCGAGCAGGATTAGAGCTTTGACACTTAGCAATGCATTAGCTTTGACAGACTTTGAATGATGCCTTATATATTTATTTAAACATAAATTTCAAGTTGTGGACTCCCTTTCAAAGGGCTAAGGTAGCCTGACTTAGTCCCAGTGTAGGATATGAAAGTATTGTTTGCTATTTCCATAATACCCTTATGGTTTGTGACTTTGCTATTCGAACCTCAACATGTGACTAGTTCAGATAAGCAAAATTTCCTCCCTCTTTGGGGTGATAACAGTGTTCCACAGCCCTGAAAGTTAAGCTACAAAACGCTTTGCATCCCAGTCTAATATGGGACTGCTGTGAGATTTCATTATTTGAAAATGATGGAACTCGACTAAGAGGACAAGTTCCAGCTCCTGAAATAAATTAAGCTTCATCTAAGCCCTAGTGAATTTTAAAAAAAGCAAACTGTATTTGACACATTTCCTACTTGAAAATGAAAACCAAGTATATAACTATTGAAAAAATATGAACTGTTATTAAGAAAGAAAACCTTCAATCTTGTGTACCAACTTTGTGAACGAGTTCATGCCTTCCTTTATCTGCTGTCACTCCAAGGCTGGGACCTGACATTACACTCACCAGAAACAATAAATACAAAAGACTGCACTTGCAATGAAGCTGAATGTGAAAGTGGAATAAACTAGAATTTGCTTTAGTGACATCTATTTAATATTTATTCAGTTTTTAGGTAACACTGAATGGTACCAAAGTTGCAATTTTGTATTCTTGCCTTTTGATTCGATATCAAGTAATTTAAACTTACATTTGTTACAAAACTTTACAGCAGAAGCACTATCAGCACCTGTGAATGTCATGAAAACTATTAATCAAATTAAAATTTTGTACAAGCATGCAACTGTGAAGCTTAGTATACAATTTAATATCAGTATTATTAAGAACAGAAGATAACTAATAAATCTGGAGTTTTAGAGTAGATTTTTAAGAACTGCTGTGCTGTGCTTCAGAATCAAGTTCTCCAACAACCACATCAATTCAATACTCCCTCTTGAAAATCAGACAAAAAATATTTTAGAACTAAATCATAATATGAAAATAGAAAAGTTTAAATTAGTTGTAAAGACTGTATTACAAATTTGCAATCATATCTAGCGTGTGAAATCAAAGAAATGACTAAAATTTCTTTGGATACACTAAAAATGATACGATACTCTTAAAACAATATAAAAATCTTATTAAATATCTAAATCTGGAAGGTTATATTGCCTTAGCATTGGAATTAGAATTCCACATAAACTGAGTATCCTAAAACTGCCTTACAGAAAATGAGACTACAGTTGAAACAATACTGTAAATACTTGAGGCCTTTTAGAGAAGGAGATTTTACAATCCAATCCAAATGAAGTAAATAGACAGAGATCACAGGATTCTGCTTTCAGTTTCTGAAAACCTAAAGTAAACCTGATAATATTTTTTTACCTAATATCAAAATTATATGTATATATGTGTGTAATTGTCCCAAAATGAATACAGAAATTCCAAGCCAATATGCATAAACTGGATGCCTCTGTAAATTACTGTAAAATGTAAAATACTTGAGAAGGATTTACTGTATTGCATGATCAAATATTATTAATATGTATGTGGCATATCTACCAAATCTTAATGACATATGTATACAATAAAATGCAATGTATGGCAAAGCTTAGACTGTAAACAGAATTACCTTTCCAAATTCTAGTTTTTCTACCCTTCTGCATTTTCAACATTCATAATTTTGGGTTTTTTTTTTCTATAAATCGCTGTTTCATTTTAAGTGTTTGTTCTGTTTCTTCCTTTGAAGTTTTAGCTTTTTAAGCACCTGCATGCAAAAGAGAACAGAAAAAGTTGGCAGTGCCTGCTTGAGGGCCCTTCAGGAGACAACTATTGTGGCACTGAATATATGTTTTGTATCTTTGCACATTAATGGGGATTCTAAAAGTTGTCTGGATTAAGCCCCATCAAAGTTAACAGCCTCTTTTTATAAGACTTTATCTTTTTCATTTTAAGATGTTATTAGAATAATAAACTTGGTGCCTGGTGGGCTGAAAGCAGGCTGCCATTTAACATATTTAATGACCATCTGGAGATTTTTTTTTTATTCAAAGTTTTATTTTGTATTTTCTCTTAAGCACTTCTTACTTTTTTTAGAAAAAGATAAAAAAAATCTCATTTTTCCTTTCCAGTTTGGAAACGCTACGAGGTACTAAACACAAAGGCCTCGATTCTTCTTCTTTATCACTTTTAATCTCTTGTCCTTTGGTTATTGTCAGTTTAGTTATTATTATCTACCACAACCCAGAAAATCAGTGGTTGCCCTTGTGGAGAAAGGCAGCAGAGAGGAGGTGGATGGCTGGGAGGTGGAGTGTCCTGAAGCAGGAGAGCTTCAGTACCATTTACTCACGCTTTACTAGCTGTGGTAAACTCTGGGTTTTCTCATAGTCAAACATTGAGAGAAACTGGAAATATTTGGAAATCCAAGGAGGAAGAGGAAAACAGGACTTACCCTTGTAGTGATGCTCCTGTGGAGCAGGGACCTGCACACACATTCCTTGGTGGTGCTGCTTCCCCTGAAACTCAGGTCATGCTCCTTCATCTCCAAGAGAACCACCGACCTCAGGGTGGGCACACCAAGCATCCCCTACACCTCTTAGACAAGAGATAAACTTCTTTGTGTTAGTTACATGGGGGGTTTTTTGTGTTTCATTCAGATTCTTAATGGCTATGGAATATAAAGTTCTCAGATACCTCCTGCCCTTTATCCTCTCTGTTAATAGACTGTCTGCACTGCAAGGATTAGCTGTTAATAATGTGACTATTTTCTTCTGAAGACAAACACAGATGGAGGGGAAGGACAACGTGGTCATCCCATTGTATTTTTTATCATCTCTGCAGTATTTTTTGCTATGCAGTTGTGAACTGTTTACTGCATAGCCTGGTAACGTTTAAAATTGGAAAAGAAAATATAATAATACATGGTGCTGAATACGTGCAAAAAAAGGTGCAATGAGACTGGCAAGAATTTTTTCTATCTATAAAGTTTTTGATAAATTTCTCATTTCACTGTATATGCCTGGCATACAATAGAAAACTTATTCAGGAGAAAGTCTGGCAAATTCTCTCCTACATATGTTTCAGCATTTTGATTGCTGTTTGTCTGGTTATTCTTGCATTTTGTGGACAATTAAGATAACAGGCATCCTTCTGAGAACCCATGCCTAAAAGTAATGTATATCTGCATATTAATGGGTGGAAAATTAGCACCATTTATATATTGACATATGGCATTTTAGGGAAGCAATAGATATGAAGACAGAAACATCTTGGAAGGAATGCTGTTAGAAGGGAAAAAAAAAGAACATGTCTGAAGTAATTTGGGTCTAAAGCAACACGTAAATGACAGAGCAGAATGTCCTAAACAGTTTCCTGGGAATCTGAACTGCAGAGATTGACAACCAGCCTCCATGTGAATAAAAGATTAAATGCATTGGTACAATTGCTTGTGCAGTGAAGAATGGAGCTTTCTTTTGGAAGAAACAAAGCATTTCCAGAGGTATTCTTGGCAATACGAAGTTAACTCAACCAGGTAAGGATGTTCCTATAGCTTATCTCAGCTGTCATATCCTTGCATCACCTTTGCTTCCAGGAACAAATCTGTTGGAGTTGCCAACGAAATTTTTTATAGTGTTCATTGTTATTGTTTATTATCTACAGAAACACATTTCAGTTCACATTTCAAATCTGAAATGCAAGGAGAAATGACTCAGGTTCTTAAACATGAATGAAAGTATTGTTTGGGATGGTTCACAGATGGAATTTCTCTATCTCTTCATGCTGAGAAGGACATCCATAAACTGAGCTCTGTTGGAGACATTAAATGTTACCTAATTCTAGTTTAAAATTGTTTGTTGCTTTCATGCAAATATTTGAATAGTATCTGAAGAAACACAGTTTACAAACTGAAAAGAATGAATTCAAATATATTTTCATGTTATTAATACCTGTATTTTTTATTTTTCCCCCTGAAGCTCTGCCCTCTGCACTTCGTTTATTGAAATTCAGAGTGGTTCTCCAAACCTTCTGTCCAGCTGTGATGGTCATAGTTCCAGTAGCATCTGGGCATCTTTATTTCCACATGATGTCCTTTAGAAGGACAGCTGAGGAACTTAAGTCTCTGATAAGACAGAAAACTATGGTTCTATGGTTCTTAGTTTAAGGGTTCTTTTCTATAGGGACCAGGCATGAGACCCCAAGTGTCAGAAAGTGTGGAAGGGCAGGAATGTCCTAAACAATAACAAAAATACTCAAAATCACTACTGGTGTACAAACTAATGCAATATCTGCCTCTCTCTCAAATTTTAAGCACTGAGACCAAGTTCAATAATCCATTGATTAGATTTGTGGAGAGGACATATACAGCAACAGCTTGTAAATAAGAATATCCTTCAAAAAAAAAAATCAAAAGAAAAAAATCAAAGCCAGGGGATAAGAAGGGAATTTCAAACAGCAAGAACCAAGTTGGGGAAAAAGAGGTGCATAGTATTCTACACCTCTGAAGTCCCCACAATACATGTGATGTTGATTCATAGAAAACAAATCCCCCATATTAACCAGCACACACAAAAGTCTTGGATTGTAGGATAAGATTGCAATGAGGTCTAGGAAGAGAGATTCTACATGTGAAAGCTGCATCACACATCTGACAGATCCTGGAATCGGCTCTACCATGTCCAAACATACAAATATGTCATGCAAAAAAATTAACTATTTGCACCAGACTATAATGGAAATAAGTGACAGTGCAAGGAAGCCACAGATGATGGTTTAGTACCTGCCATTCCAAAAGCATTTCAGAGAATGTGCATGCCCAGGGAAGGTCAGAATCACTGAAAAAGCCATGAAATCATGCCTAGATATACAGGATAAACTTGCCAAAGTCCTGTAAACGTTCACCATGATAACTCTGAGACAACACTCAGAGAGCAGAGCTGCAGCAAAGCCAAGACAACTGAACTCCATTTGTCTTCATTTGCTTCACTGACCTACACAGAATATTTAACTTGCATTTTGTCACATATTTATTTTTTTGCTGTTTGGCACCACCGCCCAATTTTCTTGTTGGGGTGAAAGATTATGTACTTGTTACAAGTACCTTTATTTCAGCTGATCCCCTTAATTCAATCGAATCAGAACTGAAACAGAACAATAAACAAAATATAATTTTTCTTCTAAGAATGATATATTTGCATATTCTTGACATTACTGAGAAATTGCTTTAAAGCTGTATAGATGGTAGTTGTTGAATATTTAAACAACCGTCAGAATTTGAAAATATAAAACAGTTGTGCTAAAGAGAGGCCAAATTTCAGAGTAAAAGTTCACAAAGTTAAGCATAACCTGGCATCCTTCCTGCAGTGTACAGCACACTGAGTGATCACTCATACCCTGGGCTGTGGCCAGGGAAGCAAATTACCACAGTCTGAAGCCCAGGAAGATTTTCTGGGCTGCCTGGGTTGCCTTTGGGAGCTGTAAAGCGAGCCTGACTTTCCACACCAGTTGAAGTCATTTACATCCAATAAAGCACTTGGCCATGAGCTGATCAAAGTGGAGTGTCCTCCAAAGTAAGTCCTTGCATTCTAGAGAACCTAATTGTGGCTGGCATATGGAATAAAAGACAGGCTCTGAAAGGACAAAAATAGGATTTAATTAGTGTAATTTATTTCATATTTTCATATTTCTGAGTCTTTGACTTTCATCTTTATAATGATTATTTAAAAAAAAAAATCTTGTCATCTCTAAGGATAAATTTCAAACAGAACCAGCATAACTTTTTTCTCTCAAGATTTCTGTCCTTCTAAACTTTTATTCCTTGTTTGCTGGACTCACAACAAAGCAAAAAAGACTCCGTGTTCCCCTTCAGCTGTATGAGGGTGCCTTCATGACTCAGTCTCTTTCTTTTCTTTCAGTTTGCCATATTCCTCTCCAGAAATGCCCTTCTGCTGAGCACCCTCTGCTGTGCTTTTACAAAGTGGAAGCCCCACTTTGTAAATAAAAACGTTTTTATTCTCCCACTGCCACCTTTAACAAATGTGATTTATGAACTCATTAAGTATAAATCCTCTGTCCCAGGCTTACATATTATTTCAACAGAAACAAAATAACATCTTTTGTATTCTTTAAAAATGAATGGAAATAAAACTTGGGACTGAAATTCTTCTGTGAGCAGCTCAGAGTACAAATTCAACCTGAAGTCAAGACATTAAAAATTACAGCTTGTGCTGAAACAAATATCCCATATTTCAGTCTGCACCAAGTAATTGCAGAAAGAACATATCTAATTATGAAAATTTTAACAACTGCCTTTTTGGTTGAAGTTGTAATTCTGAGATGGAGGAGATGCCTGCATAGCCAGGTGAAAGCAAAGACACAACTGACAAGACAACAAGCAGTCAAAATCCCCCCTTCCATAAAACAGCCTTGTTACACTCACAAGAGGTGACTGTCAAAAATTTACCAGGATTCATAACAATTAATCACTTTATTTAGCTGATAAGCAGGTAGCTTGCTGACTTAATTATATGTAACAGCAACCTTAAAATTCCTGCACTTGCACAAAGTGTTGACAACACTCCAGCTTTGTACTGGGGCATTCTCAGTACTCCAGCGACTCCTGAGCCTAAACACTAATTACACTTACATAATTATTGTGCTGACAATTAATCTGAAGTTCTGTGCTGAACTAGGAATGTTTACTTTTTTATCCAAATTGACATATTTGGTTTATTCCCTCAGTCACAGATGTACAGCCACCCCTTCGTCAATCTGGACTAACTGCATTATGTTAATTAGAAAAGAAATTTTAATTTCTTTCCCCTGTGGACCCAAAGGAATCCAGAGGACATGGTTGCTAAGATGCATTCCTGTAAAAGAAAAGAATTTCTACATACTCACATCCAGCAAGTACTGTGTACTGAAAACAAACTTCTGTTGACAGAGAGCGGTGAACTAAATTTTAATTATTAAAGGTTATTGTGTAAAGCTGGGAGAACTTTAATAAGCCAGAGTTTAGGTTGTGATTAAAACCAGTATGCTTGGCATTAAGCTTGACAGCTAAGGCTGAAATGCATGCTGTACTAAAAGAAATTAGGGACAAATACTCAAAATTGGTTATTATTTTCCTAATTATTTTTCCCACTTCCTTCTTTTTAAGGAATAAAAACTTATAAAATCTACAGGCCTAATTGTTCTATTCCACTATATATAGCACAGACAAGAGACAATTTCCTTAGATAAATATTTACTTGTTTGTAAATTGTTTAAATTTTGATGAATCTTATATGTTTAATTCCCTTTTCAATTTACATAGTAAATAACATATGAAACTTTCTTTAAAAAATTGTTGAAAAGTGAAAATATTTCCCCCAGAGTACCTCTAAAACACCCACAGTTACTGTATTACTCACCATGGTAGACCCTGAGACACAGACTCGGGTACGTGAATTTAACATTTCTCCTTTTCTCTGTTTTAGGTTATAAACTCATCATTTTTACCATTAACTGTACCACGTGTCCAGTAAAACCTATTAAACTCTCACATAACACACAGGCACCAGCAAATGAGCAGCATGAAAACACAGTGTTCAAAATGCTGCAAACAGTGAGGTGTTACATTAATTATATCAGTAACTTAGAGAGCATATGGCACTTGGCAAAAATCAAGAACCAGTGCTCTTAGTCTAATAATATATCTTAAACTGTACCCATTACTTCAGAACTAAAGCTTTATTAATTTAATCCTCAGAAATAATTCAACTTTGACTCTCTTCACGTCTTTATATGTGGGGTTTTGCCTTTATAAAATTTGAAAGCATATGTATTTTAATGGGATATTTGTTTCTGACTTCCTGTGGCTTCTCTGACAGTCTCAACCTAAAGGCATTTTGAATGAACTTATTTTCCATTCCACATGCTGAACACATGACAACTGTGGCTATAACAATTATAACACTTAAGTGTCCGATTTCTAAACTATTTTTTTCCTTATTAGTCTTTCTAACTCCTTGCCCAAAAAAGTTCAAACTCTCTAGTCATTAAAATAAAATAATCTTGTATACTTTAGACCAGAAGAGTGGAATTAATGCTCAAATATTCTACATATCTCTTGCAGCTTCAGTTCCTGAAAGGCTGCATTATGCCTCTGTGTTATATCAGTGTACATCAGTGCTATATTGGTTAAAAGGGATACCACTTCATGGTTTATGCCTTGTCAGCTTTGTACACACCCACACTGTTTGACGAGAATAAATTGTACATTTACTTGTCGTTTCAATGCTGCTGTTGTTTGCAAACACTGTGGCTCCAAGCAGCAAACATAAATCACATCCTTTGGTTATTAAATCCTACCTGTGCATCAACATAAAGAACTCCAGAGTTCTTCCTATAACAGAAGGAATAGAAGCAAAACAGACACTTCCTAAGAAAGGTTAAAATGAGAAAGAAAGTTACATCTTCAGTCATGCTTTTCCCTGGATTGAAACTGCAGATAAAAGAATTATATTAACATCGAGGTGGTTAAACAGAGAAAAAAAACCTCTGAAATGTAGTGTAGCATCACACATATGTTACTGAACAGTGGTCACCTCTGGGGTGAAATATGGTACACTTCTTGCACAAAAACCTTCATAAATGTGAAGTAAAGTAAATATATAAATTTATATGTCTATCTATAATATTTCCCATAGTTATTTTAGAAGAAAAATTCCTTTCAAAGTAAGTTGTAATGTCAGATTTCCAGACTAAAATACTCTTTTCAGAAAGAAAAAACTAACTAACCCAAACTAACCAAACCTCTACTATTCAACAATACTGAAAATAAACAAAAACATTGACACAAAAACATTTCTATTGATACCTAATAGAAAAATTCAAGCAGTGCAGGACAGCAATATCAGGGACAATTACTTGTACAAATGGATAAGTAAAAACTCCTTAAGAAGTACTAAGCTCAGTTTATTATTGTCTTGGGATAAAAAGAACAGCCTGGTGGTGATGCATATGTTTAAATTTAGTATCAACAGTGAAAAATTAGTAATAGCAATGTTATCTAGAGACTTTGTATTTAATTTTGAGGAAAAAATGAAGAATAAGTAATACCTCTTCTAATGTACCTGTGCCCAGATTTTAACAAATAAATGTAGAAAAAAATCACAAAGTTCCTGACAGAGAAACATTACCAGGTGGATAAAATTATTAGCACTCTCTCCTTGCAGATTTGAAGACGGGAAAGGGCCATTGTGAACTGTTCAATTGTGCTTGGGGTTTTTTTTTGTAATAAAGTCAGCTCTGAATAACATATTTTTAAAGTTTTCCTCAGTAAGACCAAGGCCACTGAGATACAGGGGCATAACAACAGGCCTAGTGCTGCTGGCAAACCTCAGCAAGTGTTGGTGGTAACACAGATGACACTGACAGTCTGACACTGCAAATTAATTTACAGTTAAAGGATCTCTCGTATCCTGATCATCCAGTCAGACCATCTGCAATGAGCTATTTGTGCTTAAGGCACAGTGAGAAACACACAGAGACACATTTAACATCTTCCTTGGTGCCAGGGACAGTGGGATTGGGGCACTCTCAGTTTGCTGACAGCCCCAGGCTGGGTGGTGCTGTCAGGGAAGGGATGGAGCCAGAGGGACCTGGACAGGTTGGAGAGATGGGACTGGGCAAACCTCCTGAAGTCTGACAAAACCACGGGCAAGTTCCTCTGCCTGGTCAGGGCCATCCCAAACACAGGCTGGGTGAAGAATGGATGGAGAGCAGCCCTGAGGAGGAAACCTTGGGGATGTTGGTGTGTGAGAAGCTCCACATGACCCAACAATGTTTCTGGCAGCCCAGAAACCCCCCGTGTGCTGGGCTGCATCAGAGAACTGTGGCCAGCAGGTTGAGGAGAGCAGCTCTCCCCCTCTGCTCTGATCTCATGAGGCCAACCCACACAGCTCTGGGCCCCCAACATCAGAAGGATATGGAGCTGCTGGAGCAAGTTCAGAGGAGGCCAAAGAGAGCATCCAAAGATGCTCCAAGGGCTGGAGCTCCTCTGCTCTGGAACCAGGCTCGGAGAGCTGGCGGTGTTCACCTGGAGGAGATCTGAGGAGATCTTAGAGCTCCTTCCAGTGCCTAAAGGGTCTCAAAGAGGGCTGGAGAGGGACTTTGGTTGGGAGGAACAGAGGAAGAAGGAATGGCTTCCCACTGCCATAGGTTAGATTGGATATTGGAAAGAAATTCTCCCCTGGTATGGCGGTGAGACCCTGGCACAGGTTGCCCAGAGAAGCTGTGGTTGCTCCATTCCTGGAAGTGTCCAAGGCCAGGTTGGATGGGGCTTGGAGCAACCTGAGATTGTGGAAGGTGTCCCTGCCCATGGCAGGGGGTTGGAACAAGATGAGCTTCAAGGTCCCTTCCAACCCAAACCGTTCTGTGGTTCTACATGACCTCACTGAGGGCAGGGACTGACTGACCTGGAAACAGAACTATCAACAGATAGATCAACAAGCTCTCAACAGAATAGCACTGTCAGACCCGCTTTCTGTTGGACTGGGGTGGCTATTTTCTTTTTATGATTGCTCTATTTTATTTTATTCCACAGAAGTACATCCACTCTGTATGAAAAGCTGAAGCTGTGGCTGCTTTGAAAATTGGCTGCAACTATGAGCAAACATCGTTTTCCTCCTTGTTTGGGAAAACTACACTTTATAATCTGTGGCTGACAGGCAGATAAACGGGACCAAAGGATAGAAAAATTTTCTTGACTTGAAAGGCATAACTAACTTTTCTTGAAAATAAATGTGTTTGTTGGAGCTTGATTAAAGTCTATCATGTTCACGTCTTTCTGTAGACATAAACAGAATATTGGATTAATTGCTCCAAAATCACAGTTCAAACAGTGATTGTATCATGATGTTCTTGCTCAGTAACCATGCCCCAGTATCTTAAATAGGAACACATATTTTAGTTTTTGTAATACAGCTCACTTTATACCTGAAATGCTGACTCTGAGAGCAAAATCTGTTTGTAGCAAATGCAGTCATTTTTTTAACAAACTGCATTTGTTTTATAATTATTTTCTATTTTATTCCTTATGCCTCAGTTTATGAAAAATTTGATGCCATCTGCATACATGTTTTTACCTGTTTTCAGTAAATCACAGATGCTGAAAGAGGACATGATGGCATTTATGAAACAGCTACAGGTACAGATGAAGGTTAGAGGTTAAACCTCTACAGCAGGGAGAGGTTGAAGGGGAGATCCACGTTCCAGCACTGGAGTTTTTAGTGCTCCTTTATTAGGCTGAGAAAGTATAAATTTATGTATAAGCAAATTGTCAAAACAAAGCACTTAATTCATTGGCTTATTCTGCAAATCACTGATGCCCTTGGGCTAACAGAATTTATAAGAACTCTATTGATTTTCTTCCCTCCTCTGACTCAATGCATATTTTATATAGTATTTTTGGCTGCTTAGGCTCTTTTTTTTTTTCCCAGCGTTGTTAGTTTTGCAGGATAAATACTGATGGAAGCATTCACTTTTGCATATGAAAATAAAAGGCTTCAGTGCTCTGCATTTCAGAGTTAATTAACAGTGAGGAAATCTGTGAAAATTAAAATGAGCCTCATGATGACAACTCCATGGAAAGCAAGAACATCCAGGGGTGGGTCATGTCCCTGACTTGTGACTGACTGAGCAGAAGCCTCTAAGTGACACAGACATGATGTTCAGGAACATCAGACATGCTGATGTTCAGGAATAATAAAATACAGAGCGAGATAAAGTAAAAAACAAAATCAGAGCGTTTCCATAAGTATTTAAACAAATCATAGATCATAGATTTAACTGGCAGAAATAAAGACAAATAAACAAATAAACAAGTTCCATTACCTGAGGCTGAGTGAGCATAAAATGACTTTTTTTTTTTTTTTTTTTTAGTAAAAACCATTACTTTATGAGATTGAACTCGAAAAGACTATCCAAACTTTTTTCTAAGGCTACCTGTTTTTCAGCAATGTTGCATTTTCAGGAGCTTAAACTTCCTTGGTAGTTTAAACTCCTGATATTTTTAAACAAACAGCCCTTTAAGAACAAGGAAAGAAACATTTATCCTTTTGTTTTTGTTGGGAAACCAACCCAAAAACTTCCACAAGAAGAAAACTGCCTATGAATACAGATCTGAATTTGTTATAGGAGAAATTATAGAGTTAAAATTTTTGAAAGAACAGCCTGAAAATAAGGTTTTGTTACTTACAAGAAAATGAGGCAACGAGCAGTAGAATAGGACTGTTTCTAAAATATTTGAACTTTAAAAGGTGGACATTTGAACAGTTTGAACGGGTTTTAAACACACTCTTGTCTGTACTATCATTGCAAAAAGCTACTTAAGATGGGAGAACTTGAAAAGAATTACACATCCCAAACATGAAAACATATCTGCTTCCATTCAAAAACAAGTTTATATGGAAAGCAAATAGAATTCTTTAAAATTTATTTCATTATTAAATGAAATAAATTTAAACTATTAAATTAAATATATTTAATTTATCTCTGCTTATTAGCAGCACATAACATTCAAGAAAATCATGAAAGCTTTAAGATTAAGATAGGCATATTTTTGAAGAAAGTTGCTTTGTCCACAGCCAGAGACATAGAACATATGAAATTTCTTTTGACTGAGTGAAAAATCAAAGACAATTAATCTGTGGAAAATATACAATCAGATTTAAAGAAGTTACCTGTTCATCAAGCAGTGATTCTATGACTAGGAAAACTAGATTTCTTTTTTGACAACTATTGTATTAATGATTAATTAACTTTTATCATTCCCTGCAGTTCTCTCTCAGTGTATTATATACTGTTCCTATTTGAAATGAATGTTTTGAAACATACTGGCAAGCCAGGTTAAAAGATACTAATATTTTTTCTCTAAGATTTTATATTCCATTATTCTTTAAGTTTGAAACTAATACTTAATTGCTAAGTGAGACATGGAAAAGACTGTTTTTAACATAGCTAATATACATTGATAAAGGAAATCTGAACAGAGCTGAAGACACTGATTTAATTACCTGTTCTTTGACTGAGAGATAAAATAACAACCAGAAAAGTTGAATTGTTCCTTTTTCCTCTGTATAAAACCTTATCATTAAAGCCTTAGGGTATTTTTTTTTGTGAGTTTGCTTTCTAAGGGGTTATTTCTCTTTCCTTTCGTTATTATATGAGTTTAGGTAGATTATTGATAATTTCAATACTTTTTTTTTTAAGTTAGAAAGCACTGTAAGTCTAAGATAATTATTTCACTTCTTTCACTCCTTCTAGCTGTGTTTAATTGGACTTTTAATTTTATCTCCATAAGCAGAACCATGACAGTGAAGCCAATCTTAAGGAATGACTTATCTCTCCTGGCCAGAAAAACATCACTGGGGAGTGCAAGGAACTTTCTGTAAAAACTTTTGCTGTCAGACTGAGTTTTTGTTTTATTTTTTAATTAAATTTTCATGGTAGGAAAGAGCTCCATGTATTCGTTGTCTTATCAAGGCCAGAAAGCAGAATTTAAGCTCTCCCATCTAAACAGTGATCTGTGCTGCTTTGAAATGACATTAAACACATCCCCTCCCCTCATCTCCATCTCTTGGTGCTGCTAACAGCCACTCTCTCAATTAGCTCTTTTTCATTCATTTCTCTCTTATGAACAAATATTAGTGGGATTTTGGCACCAAGCCCATCACCTACTAAGTGGGATAGTGAGACACACAAGAACATCCCTAAATCCCATGTGCCTTACTTCTGAGGGGCCTTTAATAACACAGCACTAATCAGCCCTACATTAAAAATCTTTCTTCCATTCATGTTTTCACATAACAAATTAACTACAACTGCCTTAATAATCCTCATAAATTTTTGATGCACTCTCTTCTTTCCAAACTGCTTATCAGGTTTATTCCTTTCTTTTTTTCAAGTCTTTCCTATAGAAAAAGTATGGAGTATAAAGGATACTAGATACATCTTTTTTTTTTAAATGTCATAAAAATTATCTTCCATTTCAACTCACATATGTGAGCAGGCACAACCATTTGTGCCTACTTCCATACAGGTACTGTAGTGAATACATTCAAATTAAATCTCTCCTGTAAAGCCACTCCAATTTTCATTCTCACCAGCAGGCACTGAAAGGCTGTGTCAGAACTTGTTAGATCCCTCTTAGAAAAACAGCCAGCTCATAAATCCCAAGCACATCCAGAACCAGAGCACTGTTTATTAAACAAAGGAGACTTGATGGCAAAAGGGATGGAAAATTATCACATTGTATTGTTGACATTCTAAGGGGAAGTTTTAATATTCAGGTATAGTATTTTAAGTGCCTGTTGCTGTGTAATGAGTAATAGCATTTTACTGTTTGTCTGAGTACAGTTTCATTTAGATATTTCTGAAAGCTGCCTCATGACTGACCCAGAGAGGATTTTTATTGCGTAAGCTGTAGCTTTTAACATACTTGATTCTCTCTGCACTAGAGAAATGATTCAGCCATGACCTGTCAACACAGTCACAGGTTGATGACAAACTGCGATTTGTAAAATTAAAGTAAAAAGAAACATAAATTCTAATTATTGGCCCCATTAAATATTCTTTTCTTCCTCTTATTTGTCCCTTAAATTTTTCTAGGAACAGCTGAACACTGAAAAATGTGTACCACTATTATTCAGTAAATTGCTTTGTGCATAATCCTGAAAAGGAAGCAGGGAATATGGGAATGATTTCCCCAAGGCAATTACTTTCCTTGTTTTCCTCCTCTGTGAGGATCCAAACTGAACCATCCCTGCAGGGCAGGTACCTGAGAGAATCATGAGCCACACTCCGGGGAGTCATTAATGGCAAATCAGTGATCTTGAAATTTTGTGATTCTTTCTTTTTGAGAAGCATATGGACTTATTTATTTGTACTCCCAGTAATCTGATGGGATATAAAAAGTGCAGATGTCAAAAGCACATGATTCTTAAGTGAGCTTGCATGTGCTAGATTTAGATAAGCCCGTGGAATCACAGGGCACTATTCCTCATATTTTTTGCAAATACATTTTATTCAGAGATTTAAAGCCCTTTCAATTTGGTTTAATATGATTATTTCAAATTTTACCTCTCATACATTTTATTGAGCTTGGCCTCTCATATTTTTTCCAGACAACTCCTTTGCTGATCTGCTGCACATCTATACCCGAGTCTGTAAATTAAGTAGACACCATGATAACTATTTCCTATTTCTTATACTCATGTTCAGATTTTATTCAATTTATTTGAACTCAATTTCACACCTCTGTCAAATCTGTTCTAGTTAGAGACTTCTTTGCCTCATTTCTTTTGTCTTTCATGAAAGAAATTTTGCTATTACCTGGGGAAGGAGAAGTTTCCCAAAGTTCCTCTCCAAGTCCAAGGTCTCCTCCTCTGCCATCTTGATTCTGCTGTAATAAAATATCTCAATTTATTTTTTGCACATCAAATAGTGGAGAAGAGAAATCTCACTGTGGCCACATTTTACGAAGTTTAGGGCAAGGCTGTCTTATCTTGAATGTGTTCTTTCCATATTATTTTATGAAAGACACAAGCACAATAAAGTACTTCAATCACTATAAATACTACAACAAAAGGCCGGTTTCAGGTAAGAATGGAAATGCTGCTGAAGGGGAATTTTGCACCAGAGATTCTCTCTCAATGCAGAGCTGGGTTTCCAGGCTTGATGACAGAGAGGTGCAGTATTTACATACAGCACTGGGACTTGCCAAAAACTTGGAGTAAAACATACACTTAAGCCCAGAAATTGTTATTTTATGCAGTTATATGACACCTTGAAAGTTTGAGTTTACATTTACATCTCTACATAACTTCTGGAAAGCAAACTATAAATCAAAATGCATGGATAAATAATCCCAATAAAATCTACGTGTCATCACTTTCTACCCAGGGGATATAAAGTAATAAATGTTGATTTGCATGAGAAAACCTGCATTTCAAAAGTCATTAATGAAGTCTAAGGTGAGAAGGAAAAAATGTGCCCATAAATTACATTTGCTTGAGAACAAATTTGCATATATTTCCAAAAATACATGAAGAGAAAAAAGATATTCACAGAAAGACTCCATTTTGCTGACCAATTTAAAAAGCTGCTGTGATTCATAATCTGGTGCTCGTACAGCACATGGACTGAATTTGTACCTTTGAACATAACAAATTTCTGGCCATGACATTTCAACATTAATTAAGGATTATTTGAAGAGTCAAATACATAATTATATGTTTTTAAAAATTTAATTACCTTTAAATTAGTTGCATTTAAATTTTGCATGGTTTCTGGACAGAATGGGGACAGTATTAGACATTATCAATCAAATGTCTTTCAAAATATCATTATAATCCTGTGTGCTGTGTTTGAAATGTGTTATTGTATCAGAGAACTATACCAGTAATGAGTCAGTGATTCCAGCTGTTTTTGCCAACTGGTTTTATCCTTGTTGGGGAATTGCCATGGCTCCCAGTTAAGAAATCATTTTGGGAGAACTTACCTACAGAACTGCAGAAAAACTCTGTTATTTTTTTTCTGTAGAAGTCCCAGAACTTCAAACTTTATTTCTTTACTGAGATTTCCATTTTGGAAGCAGAAGAAGGTCAACACTTCAAAGCTGCTTTCTTCTTTTTCTTTCCTGCCTTGAGGATCAAATTGGGAAGGAAAAGAAAAAAAGGAAAAACAAAGAGCAAATTAAAAAAATCGCAAACCACCAGATCATTAAAACTTGTATGTTGTTATAGAACCCTTTCCTAAATATTTTTTTTTAACAAATAACTAAAATATCAACATGTAAACGGAACGCAGAGAAGGTGGGAATCACCATTCCTAGTGCTAGTCAAGACTAGAATAGGGATTAAAAGTTAATAGTTCCACTTACCTTCATTATCATTTTTAAATTATGAGACTATACAGATTACAGCTCTGTATAAAGGAGATTTCTTGAAGAGAGAAGCAAATAGATTTTAAGATTTAAAATAATCGAGCTAATTTTCATTTGCACCAAAAATCTGCTATAAGCACAATCAAATCCTTGAGTATTGAGCTGGATTTCGTCTGCCTTGACATCTCCAGTTCTCCCTCTCAAATAACCAGCCCTCCATCTAAAGAAAAAATAAATAAATAAAGCCTCCAGCACCTCAGTAAATGTTAGGAAAGAATAAAGAAAGAAGACATACTGTTCTGTATCTCAACTCATTAGCAGCTAATGAAGCAGAGGATAACAGCAGTCCAGAAGGAAATAGAGTATGATTCAGCTGAAAAAGGGCAGCAAATGAAGACAGATAATGGGTATAATAAGCCAACAGAGGAGTTTTCAGGTTGTACCTTTGAATTCACACTCAGCTCCAGATGTTTCTTCCCATTTTTTCCATTTTCTCATGTAATGAAAGACATGGAGAAGAATAACTTTTTGTTTGTTTGGTTGGTTGGTTTGGGGTTTTTTTTGTTTGTTGGTTTTTTATTTTTTTTTCTTTTTCCTCATTCTGATTTCAAAGAGACAGCAGCCTGGACTAGCTCTTCAACTGTGCTTTGTCATAATAAATCTTCACAATTATTCTGGACAACAGTGAATGAAAATCACTGACACTTAATATTTTCTTCAGAGAATGAGTCAATGGGTTGACATTCTCTCCCATGGAAGCCAACAGAAAGCATGTGCAAGAATGGGATTTGGGTAACAGACCATATAAAATAACTCAAAAACCTTTTACTGGAAAATTATAAACATCTTCCCTGGCAGCAGAGAAATCCAGAAGAGCAGCAAGGCAAACCATCTTTGCAAGGTGCAAAATAAATAAATATATAAATAAAATAAACAAATCACAGAATAGTGCTGTTACAAACACAGATGGAACTACCTGTTGGATGGAATGGGATAACACCTGTCATTCCTCAGATAACCTCTGTGCACACCATCCACAGGTTGAAAAGCACATAGGGAAAATAGACTTAAAGTTCAACAAATATTTCATCAGTACATAAGAGAACAGAACTGATTAAATCACAGAAACACAGAATGGTTTGGGTTGAAAGAGACCTTAAAGAGACCTTTATAAAGGTTTTATCCCAACACCTCCCACTGGACCAGATTGCTCCAAGCACTGTCCATCCTGGCCTTGGACACTTCCAGGGATGAATATATAATCTATACATGCACTTCAAAATAAGTTCCATGTGTTAAATGAATCATCAGGAGGAAGTTTCTGTAAGGTTTTATTTTATTCCTTGTCATGTTTCTTTCTCCTTCTCTGACTAAAATATTAAATATCAGCTTCTCCCTCATCCCACACATTATTTTCTGAGAAACAGCAATTACTCTTTCTGTAACAGCAAAAAACTGGCAAAATATTCCTGATACCTGCCAACATTTCAAGTAGAATTTTCTGTATTTTTGAGGCAGACATGTTATATGTGACATAGTACAGCTGGCAAGTGGTGGGATTTTCAGATTTAAAAACTGTCCTTCTGTTATACTGCTAAACATTATACTGCTTTAAGTATAACTCTTAGACAAAATTAATTATATGCTTTTCTCTCTTTACATCACAACTTCTCTCTGCTATTCCTAGGTAGTAGCCTCAAATCCATTTTCAGAGTAAAAATCCCAAATTGTGTGTTCAATCGTAGCTGCAACATAAACCTTAAAGGCAGCAATGTAATTATTGCCATAAGCTCATCTTTATGTCAGCTTAGCATTTGCCAGGGAACAACTTAAGAGTTATTTTTAGGCCTTTAAACAGGGACACATCTGGCATGGGGTGTTCATTAATGAAATGTGTTAAAACTGGGAAGACACTGCTGATACCAACAGAGGAAAACGTCGGGAATCTGGAACACTTGGCCTGGTGCTTTATGTGCTGCTTGGAGTGCTAAGTGTTAATAACAATGAATCAAAACCTGGCAGAATGTTCTTTTTGTAACACCAGCCATAACATAACAAACTTCCAGGGTGTTGACACAAATTTCTGTCCTCAAATTAGTAAACTCAAGCATTTAATCATAATTCTAGAATTATATCTCATGCATGGGCTCTGTTTAGTATCATGTACTGTTACAGAGATAGTCTGGAAATAATTGCCAAGCAATCCATTTTTAAATCTAGTGACTGATCATATAAGTCTAGGTTTTCTGTAATAATAACTGTCTAAAATATGCAGCATATTGCAGATAAAATACAGCTTCAACAAGCCACCTCTGTTTTAAACTAGAAGAGGAAAACTTGTGTACATAGAAATTTGGATCACTCTAATCTGGAAGAAATCTTGTTTATAATATAATTCCAGAGAAAGTCTTTGAAGATTCACAATCCAGTAGAATGTGCCCCAGCCTGTACTTTGTATGTAAATTTATTTTCCTCTTTTACCCTTTATTCCTTACTGCAGTAAGATCAAGTGTATGGGAACTCACATAAAAAAACTAAAATAAAAAGTAGTACAATAAATATGCAAAAATTCAGTAGCACAAAGGAATTGGATTTATGGGAAAGTAAATAAGTGCTAAACATCTAGCTGAGTAAGTAAAAGAAACTTTTTAAAAACTATACTTCTAATTTAATTCTTAGTATTTTCTATTTAATGTTTCCTGATTATCTTCAATAGCATGAAAGTAGATGACCAGAAAGAGCACTTTTTTCTTACTATTCATAGTTTGTTGGACTAAAAAGAGAGTTTGTTGGACTGAAAAGAGAGTTTGTTCCACTTTACATGATGCACAGAGAGAAAGTGTTGCATCATAAGCTTAAAGCTAAAAGGTCATGATGAAACATGGCAGTCTAGTATAATAGTCTAATATATTTACCTGTGAGACACTGATTTTTTTCTACATTTTCCATCCACACGTAACAACACATGAAAACCTCTGACAGACACTGGATCAGATAAAACACTGAGTATGCTCTAGAACTTACGTGTTTCTAAAATTGTTTAAATACCTTCATACTCATCAGAACAGAAAGGGTCACATTCTAGCAATCTAGACAAAATCAGGAAGCCAATCCCTACATCAGTCCTGGCAGATGGAAGGGTTACAGGACTTCCTATCACTGGAGACCTTTAAAAGCAAGTTAAATACTCCATTCATTACTTAACAGTTTGGACCACAGCAGGGAGTTACCTCTAAACCCAAAGACCTATTTCAGGTGTGCTCCAAATAAAGAAATAAGAGAAGCCTCATTTTGGGGCACTTAACTTGAAGAGCAGTTGTCCACATTCATTTCAACTTAAACATACACACTAGCCTCATCTACAGATTATGTCTTTAAAAGGAGTAGTGATTTATTTTCTTTCCAAGGTACATTTGCAGTGAACATTTGCATACTATAAAGAGGAGAGGTAAATACTGGATGTGTACTGAGAGGAAGGTCTGAGACACCAGAACAGCACTTTTTAATTTGCTGAGGTCCACCAGAGGATCTTCCTTGAAATTCCTTAGCAACAGAAGGAAGTTATTTCAGGTCTCTGGAGAAAATTGCTTAATTCATTTGCATGACATTTAGTGTCATACTCCTGCTGAGAGATACACATTTAGTTGGAAGGAAATAATTCATTAAAGGGTATAAGGCAATTCTCAGTTTCTTGGTTTTTGTACAGAGGGAAGTCCAAACCCTGCTGATACTCACGCAAAATATATAAAGATAGAGCTGTGTTTTGACCAACAGCAACAAAAATATTGGCTGTGCCTGGTAGTTCTGCATCCAGTCTTGAAGTTTTCCAACTGGAATTGATGCTGACTTATGCTTGGCTGCAGTGTGGATGACATGCTCTCAAGAAGGTCTGGAAAAGAGAAACAAGGCTTCATGCCAACAGCAGGAGAGGTTTGCATCCATGAAAACCCTTCCATACAAAGCAAAATCCAGAGTCCTCATTTGCAAAACCAGTAGGATCATTTTACTCACGTGACCAACAGTGGTCCAGGCACAGGATCCAGGGCAGGTTCACAGAAAGGGCCACATCTCAGTATTTCCAACTACAGGGCTGAGACACTTGAGACAAAATTTTGCAGAATATGCCAGAATATAGTTTAAAACTGTCTTTCTTGAAGACAGTCTAGATTTCCTTGCATCAACACAAGAACAGAAAAGCCACACAGAATGTGATGCCTGAAACATTAAGAAGTGAAGAATTAACATCCCCTGTCTTAGCAATCCAAAAGATTTCTCCTGAGTAAAGCCACTTGTAAACAGTGATTATTTAACATCTACTTTTGAAGCTATTTAATATCTACTTTTGCAGCCACTGTGAACTGTTGAGTATGTGGCCTTTCTGAAAGCTCCACCACTCTGAGTTTCCAAACAGAGAGGCAAAAGTATTTCAGGAATTAGTCAGACACTTAGAAGGCTTGAACATCTGTGAAAACCTCAATGGAAGCTGTGCTGTGGTGCAGGCTGTAACACTGGGAGAGTCTGTTCAGGACAGCTTGCTGTGGCTTGGTGATAAATAAACCTAATGGTTTTCTGAAAGAGGAGGTTCAGCCCTGCTCTTGAATTCGCTTCCCTTGTGTTGGAATTGCAAATTGATTGACTCTGTAGTTAACTGGTTAAAGATGGCAAACTGCAAGAAAATGTTTGTGCCACTGAGGACTTGTGATCCCATGGCTTAATCCCAGCAATTCCTACCCCAGCCTGCAAAACATGCATCCAGTACCTTCCACATGCAACTGATACCGTTGAGACCCAAGAAGTTCTGCTCAGACAGTGGAACAAAGACACTTTGCACGTTCAGACTCCTTAGTAGTACTCAGGTTATCCATAAGCCAGAGGGACAAAATCAGGTTTCAGGAAAATAAGCTTTAGGAACTCCCTGCAGCTGGTCAAGGCAATGGAGAGTGTTGTGAGTCAATATACTAATAGAACTGCTTATGTTTCTTCCTTGCATTTTGAAAACAATACAGTTTAAAAAAAAAATAAAGACAGAGGTTTCTGACTGCATACCAAGATTTTTAGCTATTCACTTTCTGCCCATGGAGACAAAGCCAACCTTCTAAACAACAAGGCTATAATCCAAAGCCAGAAATCAAGACTCATTTTATGAAATTTCTTTCCCTCAAAAAATTTGAAACAACATTTGTGATTCAGAGATGAGTGTTCTCAGGAGTGTTTTTTTCCCCTCTAGGAAATGGTTTTGCTTTTTCAAACAAGCTCAGACCATTAGCACTGTCTTTAGAAACCTTGTATTTTCTTTCCCAAGCTTCCACATGCTCAGGCTGGAACTGCTTTTGTGTGTATAATTTTATAAAAACAAGGATGGAAACAGTATATATAATTCACACAGTTAAGTCACTGGAATGAGAGGGGAGAATAATGTCTCTATATGTTAAATCATATTTGCAGTTTGGGCACTGTCCTGCATAATATATCTGAATGGTGCAATGTTTTGTCTGCCATAAATAGCAGCTTTTACTTTCTTTGCAATTCTCCTATATCAGCCCTGCACTAGGATAAACAACACACCATAAAAGAGCAGAAGGCACAGTTAAGATAGAATCATTATGCAAATAGGTTATGGCATGCTTTATATGAGAACAGCTTCCCTAAAGAGACCTAATGGGATGACTGACCTATAAAGCATTTAATTTGTTGTTAGCATTTCATTTAATTGTCTTTCAGTTCCTCCAGGAATAAAACTTTTAATTGTAAAAACTTCCAAATGACATAATGGTTGATTTCTCTTTCTGTAACTAACAGGTTCCTCTCATAGTAAAAATAGCTTGCTGTGATTTCCAACTGTAATTTTTAAATTCTGGTATAATTCTGGTGAAAAAGTTGGAATGTTAGACTTCAGCTGAAAAACTCTATTAAAAGAGCGTTATTCTAGAAATGTTAATGAGAGGCATGTTGGAGAAAGACTATATATCTTGATATACAGGTATACAACAGATGATCAATTTTTCTCACTTTTGACCTTTGAGTGGTAGACTCAGGATCCATAGTCCTAGCAGGATTGATTATTGTGTGAAGGTTACATACAATAGGGGGTAAATAGAGCATATCAATAAATCTTCATTTTCTTTGGCCAACTACTAAAGGAGATTTAAAATCACTGAAAAAAAAAATCCAATGGCATCTAGTACTAATTATCAAGTCTAAATAAAGGGACTGGATAAATAACATATTCTGAAATGCATTGTTTTTTCCAATAAAAGCCTTCAGGTGGGTTTCCAAAGATAAATCGAGTTTCTTTCCAGAGAGGGGGAAATGTTATGTCTCCAAAGGCAGGTCTGGAGGCACCTCCTAGAATATGATAAACTAAGAGGTCATGACTGTCAGGAATTTGGGTTTAGCTTGGGATTTTTTTGAACAATAAACAATGGGTTGGCCAGAAATATGCAAGACTGTTCACAGCATCTTGGGTTCCATCAGCAAGAGAACAGCCACAAAGATCAGGGAACGGGATCATTCCAACACATTTGACACTCACCAGGCCACCCCTGGAATCCTTTGTCCAGTTTTGATGCCTCAGCTTCCAAAAGACAAGAAGAAAGGGAAAAGGTACAGCAGAGGGACACCAAGATAATCAAATATTGGGGAATTTGGAACGTGGAGGGAGGATGAAAGGACTATTGTTCATCTAAGAGCAGAAAAGGCTCAGGGAAAAACCAGTCACAAACTTCCTAAAAGGAAACTCTGGAATGATGGAGGACAAGGGGCTTCAGTTGCTCCAGGGGAAATATTGGTCTGGAATAAGAAAACAGTTAATTGCAAGAAAAAACAACAACAATGGAATAAGTTCCAGAGAAGTGGTGGAATCTCCCTTGCTGGAAATATTCCTGCCTCAGCTTCACAGGGATAATCTTTCAACAGAAGGTTGGACCAGATGGGCTCCAGAGATGCCTCCCAACCCAGATTTTTCTATGATTCTAAAAATGTCTGGAACGCTGCTATGACATTTCTTCCTACCCAGCCTTTTTTAAAACACAAAATCTTGCCTGAAATTTATACTTCATTTCACAATTATGTATCATGTTATCAATTTTATTATTAAAAGAAGCCACTTTTCTACAAACTGAACAAACTAAAACTCTTCACAGTCATTAGTTCAGCATTGTATAAGCTAATTCTGCTGAAAAGATATGACAAAGAGAAGAATTGCTAACCAGGGATGGATTTGTGATGGATATATTTTAGTTGGATGGATATATTTTAGTTATTGCTCCGGAGTCTATTAAATGTAAACATAAACATAAAGAGAAACATATTTTAAAAGGTCAGAGTAAAAGACTCCAACTCTAACCTCAAACAAGAAAAAAATCCTAAGAACATTTTTATAAAGGTTTTTCCTAGTTCTAAAATGTTGAAGTAAAATTGGAAAACACATTTTTAGTGGGGGTAGGAATACACATGGTCCTTCCAAAAAAAAAAAAAAAAGAAAAAAGCTTTTAGTATTCTGTTGGCATTCTTTTCCAGGAAGCTGCAGAACTCATGCATTTTCATTTAGATTCTTCCATCTTAACCTTTCTTCATGTCACTGCACCCTTAAGCAAAAGTGTATAATGTATATTATTTTATCCATTAATCTCCCATTTCTAATGTTACTATACCTCAAAATGACTCACTGTGGCCAATTCTTGAATATTAAATATTTTTTCCAGTATAATACCACGTTCAACAAGCAATTCAAAGCAATCAAGTAAAAAAAGAAAAAGCCTAAACCCCAGAAACATCAAAAGTTTATCATCCCACTATTTTCTAAGTGTACAGAAAATTTTGAAACAAAACAAATACATCAAACCCAAAACAACAACTTTTTTAAATCTACAAACCCTACATTTTGGAATTAATATACATTTCTGAAAGCAAGAATAAAGACACACACTGCTATCTATATTCTAATTTACAAGACTAGTTTAAGGAAGATAAACCACCTTGAATTAAAAGAAAGAGACACTGAACTGATGATACTGAGAATTAATGTAGAGTTCCAATAATGAGTGAAAGGAACACTCAAATTGCTTGGAGATGATACCAAAAACACTAACAGGCCTCAAAATATGACAGATACAACTACAAATTCTTGTAACACTTCTGTGTCTCAAGTGCTGAGGACAGAGTGATACCTGTAGTTATTTTGTTAAACATAATTAATTGAGAAGGAAAATGGAGTGAAAGAAGGCAACAGGTAGAACCATGGCTGAGGAGTGACAAAACAGAAATGCACTGTCTCTTTTTATATAGTACTGACAGAACTTAATAATTGAGATAATTTAACTAAAATTGTTGTTCCCCTACAATTTGATGAGATGTGGTGTGTAGGGGGGTTAATATTTAATTGCAAACCTGTCAAACTTCACTTGTGGCCCTGTGAACACAATGGACTAAGAAACACTGAAGGGTAACCATTACTGATGTCAATCATCATGTTAAAGTGATATATTTCTATTTCTTACATTCACAGAAAGGGAAAAGAATAGCTGATTAAACAAATAATGGAGAATTAGAAGGGATGTTTACAAAAGTGCAGTTTAATCCAGTGCAAATGTGCTGAATCAGTGCATTCCGCACTCAGATTTAATGTTAGCCAAGATTAAACTGTTTTATCATAAAACTTCCTGCAATTCACAGTGGGATGAGTGGCAAACCACACTTGTTTAACTCCTCTAATTCAGAAGTATTTATTCAGGAAAAAAAACCCTACCCTGGGCTGTGCACAGATTAACGCTCCCAGCCTGATTTATATTCCAGGCCCTTAGTAAAGCATCTGTTCCGTTTCTCCCCATCGTGTGTGTGTTAGGCACAGAGCTGCAGGCTTCTTAACTATAACAAATCCAGAGTCGATTTTCCAAACCTCTTGCCACTGAGGCAGTTTTCCATTTCACAACAACTTCCTCTTAGATTTGTGTCCTGTAAAATGTATTTGCCCTCATACTAATGAAGGATGTTTGGGAACCTCTCTGCTTGCTTTCCCCGTGATCATCATCTCAGCTATCCCCTCAGATGACCCTGTTTGTTTTCAACTGTCTCAGACATTTATAATGTTGCAGGAAAAAATATGGCTCAGTTTTGCCAGAAGTCATTAGCACAATTCTAATTCCCTTTTCACAGTTTTAAATAAGTGATAGTTTTCGAGATAGAATCACTTCTGTTTGAGCAAAGGCAAGGACAGTGGCACTGAGAAACCTCTTTCCAGGTCATTGCTTGAATTATTTCCATAGCTGAATATTTTAGTCTGTGTATTATTTGTTAAAAGTTAACCAAAATGAATATTTTATAACACAACAGGACCTTGCACTGTGTATGTCAGCAAACAGTGTCAAAACTACATGGCATTCATTTTTATTTTTTATTCCTCTTGTGTAGGAACTGTAAAAGCTCCTTCATCAGGGCATTTCTCTTAGGAGTTGATTTAAGATGGTGTAATGAACTCACATGGAACTCCAGATTCTACAAAATCAAATGTGAGACCCAGTTCTTTGGGATTTGTACTCCAAGATCAACACACAACATTCCTGCTGAAGAGAACAAAATACACTAATTGAGAAATCTCACCCACTGTTTCTAACTTATAACTAGGTCAAACCACTGAATGTTAGGATGGAAAACATGCAAGAGAAACAAAATTATGTCATCTTTGAATTTCCAGATATTTTTCTTATGAATGAGCTACAAGTATTCAAACATGGTAAATTGTTTCTGAAAAATCTAAGTGAATTAACACAACAATCAAAACCCACAGAGGTTATGCTTCACCATGTTATACTGGGTTTAGAATTTCACCTCTTGAAAGTTTAGACATAAACTGCAAGCAATCATCAGTCCATCCACTGGGTCATTTTTAGATCTTTCTCTAAGCAGTGCTCTCTCAAACATCCTGGAAACCTGCCAGACCTCCCTGGTATTTTCTGTATAATTACAGGTGCCCCATTTCAGTCGTGATCCAGAGACATATGGAAAATAAGTATTTACAAAGGAAAAGAACTGCAACATCAGTCTCGCAGATTTTACTTAAATTTACAGGTTTCAGCAGATGTTTAGGCTGCAACCTTTCAGAGATATACAGCTGGTCTCTCATGAGTTCTTTCATGAATTATTCTGTGATAAAGCAAAGACTTGAGACACGAATATGAGAGGAACTATCACTATCATAAAAATCTACAAAACACTTATCATGAAGTGCTCACATTACTACAATAGGTCCTTCCTTCTTTGTTCCTGTTACTGCTGATTATTCCAGTTTGAAATGAAGGGACAGACATTCTCAACAGACTCAGACACTCTCAATATTCCACTTGCAAGAGGATGCAGAAACTTTGTGAAAAGATATCTCAGAATTATTTAAATCATTTAGGGGATGGATGAAGACTATTAATGGCAAACAAAATTTACACTAACGTGGATAACAGGTTAAAAAAAAAAGTCAAATGACTGGACAGAAATGCACATTTACTTTTGCTGGTACGGCATTGTAAAAAATTGAAAACTCAGACTTTAAAATTAATATTGTTAGATCCTGCTTATCATGGGTTAAATTCTAAGGTTAAGTTTCTGTGATTCTCCAGAAAATTCAGCTCTGACTCTGAGCTGTAGCCAATATGGGTAGTACTATTAAGGCCTCATAAAATGAATCACAAAATTTATTTTCTTTATTAAAAGAATATAAAATGAAGAGGTAACTTTCAGCCTTTTTCATATTAATGCAATGTATGGAAGAATAATCAAAAGGCATATAAGAACTGGAACTTCCTTGTCATATTTTGCTTGTAAGAAAGGAGAAATAATAACAAAGGGGAAAACACTAAAATACAAATACTACTTTAATAGTCTGAAGATGAAAGGTTTAATATATTTCCATGTTTTTCCAAGCGTGTTTTAGCACTTAGAGGAGAGTAACACATTTTTTATAACTCAGGCTGAAATTTTATACCCTATGATTGCAGTTAATAACATAAATTAACAACCTGGAATATAAACTAAAAATTTGGAAACCCAGTCATGTTTAAGCTGTGAATGAATTTACAAAACCAAGTTTTGGGTGTCTTTTTTAAGTATTCCTACATTTCAATGGGAAAAAGAGAACCCCCTTTTAATAGCTAATCTAAACACAAATTCAGAGTAAAGCCCTTTTTCAATTGCTGCCACTGATGACTCCTGTGCAGCAGGTGAACTCTGATCACCTTTATGGAGTTTAATCAGAGTCACCAACCAGTTGCAATGACCTGTAAGACCCATTCTGAGGGACAAGATATAAATGTTTCCTAAAGGACTGTGTCCACCTCCAGAAACTGGATCTGCCTCAGTAACACAGAGTTAATTATGGCAAAGCTCCACAGAAAAGCAGGATGGTACTTGATGGATACAAAGAAAACAGGGAAGAACATTAGAAGTCAAGGAAAACTTCTAAATGTGACCTTTTCTGCCCTTCTGTGGGGTTGGATGTGCCCATCACTACCTAAAAATGTAAAAGTTATATTGGGATGAGGCTAAAAGGGTGAAATATTAGCTGAGAAAATGACAATGTTCTTTGTTGGTGATTTATTCTACCTTCAGTTAATGTGTTTTCTTAAGCCTTTGGATAGTGTCATCTTCATTCTAAATTGTTAAGTTTCAGACATGCAGCTATATTATTAAAAATTCCTTTTGATAGAATTAGACTATCATTACCAGGTAATGAGAAGAACATTACTGACTTTGTGAGGAATTATGTCTTCCAGGATTTTCATCTAAATTAAACTTTGGTCTGACTTAAAAGAATAAATTGTCTCTGAAGTCTACCGTTTCCTTGGTGATATTTTTTATTCTTGTGTCATAATGCAAGTAAAAGAAACATTTGAAACTTTTGTAAGATTACTTTCCAATACTGCAAAATGTGAAGATCACACAAAAATTGAGTGATGCCAAATGAATGGAGTAGAGAGTATGCAATTATGACTAAAGTAGGATTAAATAAGTAAAGGTTAAGTGCAAGCAGGACATGACAGAGTGGGGAAAAAAGGAAAGGAAAAGTTTCACTGTGCTTCTCATAACTCATACGATTTCTCTAAGTCACAGATAATTTATATAGATCATATATATGTGTTGTGCAATCCAGAGTGCACAGAGAACTAATGGACTGGGGTTTAAATGATAAAGATTACTAATAAATACACAAGGAAGAAACTAGAAATATCCTTTTAAATTAGATGAAAGTAATTTCTGCTTGAGAAAACCCCACTCCAGCTTCCTTGGGCTCCATACACCCCAGAGATTCATATTCTCTTTGTCTCTCTTTCCATACTATATATAATATTTTTAAATATATGTATGTGCAGACACATGAGTAGAAGGGTAAATGGAAATACCATAGGACAAGTCTGGGAGTCCAACACAGACATGTATTAATATGACTTTTCTACATTCCCATACTTTCTCTGAACTTCTTTCGTTACCTGGAATTTGTAATAAATAAAACAAACACAGTCACTACCTTGTAGAAAATCCATACACCAAAAGACTACATGAAGAGAATAAATTATTTGACAGTTAAGAAATCCTACCCAAAGAACTTCTTCACATACCTTGTGCCTGCACACAGTGGATAAAAACTTTATGAAAATCTTATAATTTTCCAGAGAGGAAAATGAAATCAAGCATTGTCCAGAATACATTTCATTGTATAAAAAAAACCTGCTGTGAGTAGAGCAATGGGGAGCTTTCAAAGCAGTTTGATCTGAAAACACACCAATATCTTTAAAGAAAGACCTCATTTCAATATTTATACTGACTAATATCAATGACAGCAGCATCTCTTTGAAGGGAACCTCCTGGGTGTACCTTTGAGAACTCCCATCACTGCGTGTGCTCGTCTCCTTTGTACCTTCAGAAACTTCCAGAAGCAGAGCTCTTGAAGGCACATATTTATTCTAGGGCAGAGTGTTGCTGTTTTTTCCAGGCAGTTTGTCAGGTTAGTGTCACCCATTCGTAACTGAAGAGTCATCCTGATCAGAGCTCCCTCTTTAAGGATCCAGATGTAGAATCCCTCTTCACGGGGCAGATGATTCTCCATCACGCCGACGTTATTTTATGATGATGTGTTACAATCTCGGGGAGAAAAGGTCAGGGCTGGCACTGAAAGAACAGTGATTTATTAGTCAGAGGGAGATTGCATTGCAGCCCATAAAGCACTCAGTGCTACCATTAAGACAAAACCTACAGTCAGAACAGCAGCAATACTACAGTCCAATAGTGTTTAACTCCTGCCCCAGCAGGAAGTATGAGAACCATCCCATTTTTAAAAGCTGCAGTTCTGTGCCTTCTTATTCTCTCTTAATTAAAGTCATAAACAATAATTTGATTAATAATGGCTAAAGCCACTGTCCAACCTTGGTTTTTCTCCCTATAGTCCAATATTCTTTCAAATATTAATGAAATATTAAAGGGTTTTTTGTAAGATCAGGACAGAGAGAGGGAAAATTAGCCAAACATCCGTGATTATTATGTTGCAAACCTGATCACGTACATCCTATACTTTAAATTTCATGTGGACATGTTAAGAAACCTGAGAAGACAAATAAGCCTTGATAAATCATCCTTGTACAGAACAGCTCAATCCATATCCTAGGAAAAGTATTCACTAGTCTGGAAACATCTACACTGAATTAGGAGTCTAATTTTGAATGAAATTCTGGGAAACTGTGTGGCCATGCACAGCAATGGAAGAACCAAGCAACAGGGTGTAGTCCCAGGGACTAAAATAGTAGGAGAAGATGAGGTACCTCATCACACTCTGCTAACCAGGAATGTGCTTTGGGAGACCATGGGCTGTTGGGTGTGTGAGGACCCAAAGTCCTTTTCTAGATAGAACATTAGTTTCTTTCAGAAGAATTCCTTCATTATTAGTTGAAATGAAAAAATTATGACCTGTACCTAATTTGTTCAACCACAGCTGAACATTTACTCAGACTCTGCATTGATGGCAGCAGGGAAATGGGTTGTGGCTGGACTGAACTGGGCACAGCCCTGATTCCTGAAGGGATAGACAGGACATCCTATTGCAATACAGTTTGAAGGACAGTAGGGAATAGTAGTGAAAAAGAGTACTGCTACTATAAATGAAAGTTCTTTGGTTGTTTTACCTCATCATCCCAAAGCACTCCCCCAGATACCAGGGACTGTTTACTCATTTTCACCTTATTTTGCCAGTGCACTGAATCCTTCACCAAAATGGTGCTGATCCTGCTGAAACCTTTGTGAGTTCTAAGCAGTGGTTTCCCACTCAAAAAGTGTACCTTAATAACACCTTTTACATTTGTGTATAAATTACTTTAAGAACCTTTTACAATAGACAAGAATTTTTTTCTTCTAATCTCTTGAAAGCCTTCAATTAATGGAACCTGTTATTTCACGGCATGCATTAAAAATATTAACTTTTAATTCTAATCAGCATCAATAGGGCATTTCTTAAATTCACACATCCATCTTCATCAGTATTCAGCAGAAATACCTTTTTAAAAAGAAGCCAATCCTAAATGAGAAAATCAAGTGTGAAAATATTTAAATTTCTTCAAAATTCCATTCGGGGAGCAAAAAGCCAGAGTTATTTTATTTATTCTTGAGGAATGGGAAAGGAGACAAGGATTTCTCTGCATTTATCTGGAGTTTGGAAAATCTGAGATTATTGAGGATGTCAAGATAAGCTCTTAGGCTTTAAAAGACTAAAAGACTTCTGTGGAACATAGAGGTCTGATTAGAGATGAGACAGCTCAAGTAAATCAAGCCTAAGCAGCCAAGTCCAGGATGTTGTAGACCAAGGAGGGTTTGTTCTGTTGAACACAGTTTGCAAGCAGCAGCTCTACTATTTGGGAACTTGCTAGCAGTGGAAGAAAATGCATGAAAGTAATAAATTGGAGTGCTTTAAATAATGTGTGACCTAATATACTGCTTTAAAATATTAAAATTTCAAGTTATGAAAGATTCTTCTCATACCTGATGTACGAGGATGTTTCAGCAGCTTCCATTATATCTGAAATAGATGCTTGGAATTGTTGATCCTGATAACTTCACTGAATTGACTGTAAATCTGGAGAAAATGTACCCCAAAAACCAGCTGGCTACATAAGGGAAAATCCACAGAATTGTTGAAGCAATTGCTAAAAGCTCACTTTAAGATATGAATGCCAAAATACATATTATTCATTACATGTTGAAAGACAATGAAAGTAGGTTATGCATTCACATCTTACATTACAATACAGTATTTATGGTTAAGCTGCCTTCTTTCTAGCGTGGTAACTTCAAAATCCATCAAGATTTACATTTATGCCCAGAGAGTTCAAAGAAAAATTTAAGAAACAGGACCCTCTAAAAGCAATTCTTGTCAAACTGTGTGTACTGAAATCAAAAAACTACTTATAAGTGATAGAGTGGTAAAGACAAAACATTCATCTAATCATCTGAATATATGAAGCACATCACAAATCTTTCCAACAGCTGGTTTTTTACAGTAAAAATAATCTGTAAAAAAATTGTTTTGTTTGCTTTGACCATCCAGGAGTTTATTTTTGTGGCTGGCACAGCTACATATTTATGGGAGGGCAGAAAGACAGACTTAACACTGTTCTGAGGCCAAAAAGGCACAGATTGCTCAAACCTGCTACTAACCTGCCTTGGATAACCTTATCATTCTCATGCAAATTAAGTTCAAAACATAAACATTTTGGGGATTAATTTGAAAAATCATTTTTATGAATATATATATCTGCTTTATCAAACTAATTACTCATTTCTTTTATTGTACTTTTTATTTTTTTATGGTTGATATCCACTAACCAAAAGGTTCTTTGTAAAGTATAATCTGGCCTGATTTTGGGGCAGCACTATTACACCTTTGCCATTCAAGAAAGGCCTCTCTTTGAAAATCAGTCCCATCTTACCTTTTTGATGGCTGCCATCTTCCAAATCCTTTGGGTTTTAAACAAATGTTGAAGAAATGTTTCCATTTTGTGTAAATTGCTGCTTCCTTGTTTGTGCTGCAGTTCAGACAGATTTTGAAGCCCTGACTTCAGACTCCAAAGCTCCTTCACATTAAGTCCCTTGGCACTTCAATCCTGTTGACTTCACTAATTAGTTTCTCAATCTGCTCTTTTGGAATTAGAAACCTCAGTCACCAACCTGTTTTTGTTTATCCTTCTATTTAACTGAAAATGCATCAATTTGTGGTTATTTATTCTGAGGTTATTCTCTTTGACCAGCTGATAATGCACCCTCCTGTTGGTTCCCTGAGTGCCCAGATGAAGGAATCTGATGCCTAATGCATCCCACATCCCATAGTTTCTGGTATTATTGGCAGCACTTGCTCCAGTTGATGTGTGCAGATGCAATTCTGCTGTAATGACACAGATTTGGTAGAATTCCTCTCTCCATAACATTAACAATCTCAGCATCTATTTAAATCCATCCATGGAAAGTGGAGCAGAACAAAACACTGACTCGGAGAATGTTCTTTCACAATCTTTCCCCAAAGTGGTTTTCTGATTCTTACCTCCATAGGGCTGTTTTCCCCAAACTGTGCTTCACCAGTCTGCCACTGCCTCTTTTTCTTCCTTTCAAACCCAACTGTTTGAAAACAAGTATTCCTCAATTCCTCTGTTTTAGTCAGGATGGCTCTCAAAGAACACTTCTATTGTTGTTTTTTTTTAAAACCAAGAAGATTTGACACAGGAAAAAAACCCCAACTCAACGCTGTTGGAGTCAGATATTCCCGTACAGGAATACAAACTGGAACTTAATAAAACTTGAGCTCTGGCTGTAGCTATAACATTTAACATGTTATTTGTACAGTGTTGTTCCCTGTTTGTAATACTGGTAAAAATATCCCTCAAAATGTTTCAATTTAAATCCATATTCAAAGGACTCATGTAAGTCTCCTGTCACGGTACAAACAGGAGGAGGGTGTGTGTCTGCACCTTGTGTCACATCACAGATATATTTCTAGCATATACCATGAGCTACAGATATATTTGAGGTACTTACTCCTATGTTTGAGAAATGAAAACACTGAATGTGTTTTTTAAAGCCTTATTTTAACTGTAATTTTAATTATCTATGTTTCAGAACCCCATTTTCTACTCCACCTTCTACTCCATCTATGTTATATTCCTTTCTTGTTAGAGTTTTGAATCGAGACAGGAACTGACAAAATACTGAAAAAACATTTTGTAAGGAATTATTTACTGGATTCTGGTACCAAGATCTTTATGTTTTGGCCCTCAGTGCTGGCTCCAGGGTAGGTTACTGTCCATCTGAGATTAACTGTTTTCATCAAGAGAGTTTAGTATGCATATCACAGTTTAAAATATAGACATTTCCAACCATTTAATCCTTTTGCATCTTAATATTGAACCAAAGCTTTACTTCATGTAATTGATCTATAAATATCTTAGAATGAAACAGTCAATTCAACCAGGATCAATTTAAAATTTCCTTTTTAAGAAATTAAAAATGCCCCCATGCTACACAACCTCTTTAACCCATAAATCTTTCCTATTGTCCTAATTTAAGAAACTTCTCTTTTTTTTTTTTTCGTTTTAAATCAGAAATCAAACCTTTTGCATATTCACAGTTTGGCAGCAGAAACTGATGACAAAAGCAGCTTCATTAATTGTGTTACACAACAGCATTGGTTCTGAAACAGGGTAAGGGACTGTGCAGAACATCAAGGGGGCACAGAATTGAAACAAAACATAAACATGTAAGGAACTGACCCTTCAGGGTGATCTTTATGGCAAGATAAGGGTTGTCATTGAGAAGAATTTGAACCAAATATCATGTGGGAATTTTTGTTACAGCCTTGGAAGAAGAGAGATTTGGAAACCACAGAACAGAGTTGCCATGAGCAAGTCCTGGTGTGGGATTGTGACTGCACAGACAATGGCACTGGGGGGGCTGGACTTGACATTGATTGCTCATTTTCTTTTGAACTTGAGATGAATTCTCAAACACTTGCTGAGATTCAGTTCCCATCCAATGGCAAGTGTGTCATTGCAATTATTTAATTTTAATGGCTGTTTCAGACAAAAAACCTCCACTCTTTTTAAATCAAACAGAGCCCTTTTAAGCAGCACTGCAGAACATCAGCTGGTTGTTAATTTACTGTATCAGAAGACCTTCAAGCCTTCACAAAAGCAAAAACATGTTCCATTATCACAGCCATTTCATTCCCAATCCTCAACTATGAAGTCATATCATCCCCATGGCAGAAGCAGAAATATTCATAATCTCTCCATATTTTCAAATGTGGGTTTTACTTAATTACAATCTACAACAGATAACAAATAAATAAAATTATTTTTAAACATGCCATGAACAGCAGAAGTAAACAAAAAAATGAATAATTCACAGTGCAGTTATCTTCAACTAAGTTAACTTTTTATCTCCAGCTAAGTTAACTTTATGAACTTTGTCATAGACAGAAATCTATTACACAGTACAATGGATTATATGTTTGAATGTAATAAGCAAGCAGTAAACATAAAGTTCACTATACCTGGGTAAACTCATGGCAGTCAATGTCCAAAACCTGCCCTTCATTATGCTGAAAACACACATATTTGCACAATGGAAATGAACATTTTTGGAAGGCAACTATTTATCACTGTGACAGAACTGTGCCCGAATCCTAAAGATTTTCATATAGAATTTTTTTTTTAATTTGTGTTGTTTGTTTTAGTGTGAAAAATGGCACAGAATGGTACAAAGATGTTAAAATGTTTCTAGTTTACTTCTGCAAGTTCCTTGATTTTTGGATCAGCAGAATAATCACCTGTAACTACCTTCAACCTCAAGAATACTTACAGAGTACAGATCTTACCTGGAAAGCTGATGAAACCAATCATTTCAGAGCAGAATCTCATTTTGCCCTTAAGTTATAAAATGACAGTGTGTTCTCCATTACTACTTTTATTTAAGTCTTCCAAAACTTCAGCCCCTGAAGACCAAAGCTTTGCAGAAGACTGCAGTCTCCACACCATTTCGCTGCAAAACATCCCTGTTTGTCCCCACAGTCATTCCAAATGGAAAACAAAGCCTGTTCCACACATCTGACAAACTACCTACATGTTCAGACTGCCCTTCCTGTGTTTGATCACATTTTCCAGCTTCCAGGCAGCTACTTCTGCCTTTTATTTTCTTTTTTCCCACCTTTTAACTTAACAACTTCAGCAAAATTTCAACACAGTTTTTCACACTAATCCAATCCCAGCTTAATATTATTTTAAAAAATAAATTAAATTTATATGTGACAGGAAAAAGAGCAATAAAAGAGTTGCAGAGAATTTGAATAAACCATGTCATTGATACTTTTGATTTTAGAAGCTTAAAAGCCTCCAGCATTCCGTAACATGCTTGGGCACAGTGTCTATTGAAAGAGAAACTGAAAATAATATGGATATTTTCATAGAGACATTTATAACAGAAAACAAGTCTAAAGACACAAACCTTTGCCAGAAGCAAAAAAGCTGATGTGGATTACCTTTGACTCCTCTTTCACTTCATTGGCAGTACATGATAACATACGGTTTTGACAGGAAAATAAAAGGAATTAACAAAATGGTAACTGAAGACTTGTTCCAACTTTAGATCCCAATTACAGCCCACATTGCTTAAAGCAAGGAAATGTGCAAACATCTAACACAGCTGAAGAGGAGAGATCTAATGAAAGAGACAACATGACACGAGAACACCAAAGCAGAAGCAGCTAATTAAACCCGTACAACTGCGGCACAAATGAATTATTAAGAGAGGCAGAAGTTAGTGATAAACTTGTAGTGCTTTTATGCTGAAAGAAGATTTAAAATTAAACAACCTGTAAATATAAGTTTTGTGTAGGGCTGGGGGGCGTTGAGTGGTTAGTATTGGATTTATTTCCTCCACTGTAACCTAGTGTGCCATCCAAGCTGCACATCAAAGATTGCCCTGGCCAGATCTGCCTCTGGGCTAAAGGATTTTGATAAGAAGTTGTGTAGTGCACACTGGGAAATGCTTTATTCTTTGGAAGATAAGCCTCCCTCCACCACTGTTATTAACAGTAACCAAGCGTGAGGATATTTCAAAGGCAACATTCATTTCACTTACCATGAAGGCTCATTCTGTAATCAAAATAATCTGCAAAACTTCCTACTTAACAGGCAGGTATCTACTACTGATCTACAACTTACCTACAGGACAAAGCAGAATGAACACCAGGAAATGAGGGACCTGGCATGGATCCTTAACGCTCTTAATTTTTGGCATGTGGAGTGCAACCACAAAGAAGTAACATGGCAATGTTAATTTAACCCTAGTAGTGTCCAGGACCACGTTGGATGGGACTTGGAGTAACCTGGTGTCGTGGGACATGTCCCTGTTTATGTCAGCAACTTGGAACTGAGTGAACTTTAAGGTCCCTTCTAAGCCAAACCATTCTATGATTCCATGATTCAAGTTCCACAGTTACCACTAGAAAAGGGCAACCAAAGGGCCATGCTTAGGCATGAATGGGAGGATCCACATCTCCACTGGGAACAGGAACACGGGCTCTGGATCTGGAACAGAGCCCCTGTGGGACAAAATGAAGAGCTCCTATTTCTGGACAATGGTATGGCAATCCAGGAATGCAAATCTGGGGAGGGTGACCATAAGCAACTCTCTGTTATGTTGATCTACTTGTTCCCTCAGTGTATTTTTAAAAATTTTTACAGAGCAAAAAATCTAAATTCATGGGGCTTGGGGTGTTTTTGACAAACTTCCTGTTAACATTTTTGAAAACGTGCTGTAATGTAGAAGAAAAGCACAAAATACTTGCACCAGTATTGCTTGGAAGGATGTTTTTTATGTGGAGGGTTTTCTGCAAGTTGCTGAAGTTTTTAAAATAGTCTGTAGCACTCTCTCCTTTTGGCATTTCCACAACAGTTACTTAAACAAGCTGATAATTTAATCATGTTAATGATTACACAACTCCACTGAAATCAGACTTAATCAGAGCAGCTTTGTGCATGCAACACAGATGATAAACCCCTATAATCTAGGACTTTGTATATGCTCTGTACATGCTCTGTCAGAATTACAGGAAGATATCTTTATGTAAAGAAATCTCTTTAAAATAAACTGCTTTTTAGATGGAGTGGAAATCCATATTTGACTTCCAGGCTTCACTGACCAGGTAGATATCACCTCCCTCTCTTCCTTCCAACCTGAGTATTTCTCTATTTGGTGAAACAAAAGATTGAGCAGAATAGAAAAATAGTTTCCACTGTAATTCATTGTTGTGCAACTCACTGAACTTTAAAAACCATCATGGATTAAACTGCCCCCCAGATGACAACATGTCTATTTACAATGTAGATTTAACTCCTAAAATGTCATTTAGTCTTCTGTAAATCTTTTCTTCAAACACTGATTTCCTTCAAGAGAGATTTAGAGTTCACACTGAAAGTGCTATGGGAAATCTTAGACTATCTCAAACACTTTCTTTTTTGTATCTATAAAACAATCATCCATTGTATATAGGTATTTTAAAGGACAATTTTGGCAAAACCCTGTATTTCAGTGTAATTAAAATACAGCAAATGCTTCAGAGCTATTTTGTGTGGGTCATTTAAACTTATCACCAATTTCTTTGATTTTGAAGAACAGAACATTTCATAGTATCAGACTGTACCACTGGCAAATCTCATCTTACACAGTTAGTACCTTTCTGAAATAAAGTAAATCCTAGATCTCATTTCGCTACAGGAAACAGAAGAATTAATTGTGGAAAAAAAAAAAATCCATTTGAAGAGAGTACCAATCATTGTATCTATGTTTGCACAGTAGGTTGTTTATAAACTTAAAATAAAAGACAATACTGAATTTCATTTCTTAAAAAGTCTCACATTTGGACACCTGTAAAATCCCTGAAATTAACAGTAATTTTTCAAATTACTTATTAATTTATAAGCAGTCACCCTCCACTCTGGCATATAGGAAAAAAAAGCAGATTTTAAATGAATAATTTAGAAATTTTAAGACACATCACAGCAAATCCAAGAGTAATGACTTAAATTTCTTACCTTTTTCTGCAAACTCTTTCATGTTTTTTTTTGACAAGCTATTGTCATCAGTAGTATCTTGCTTTTAAAACTTCCTGTGGAGAAAGGTTTCCTAATGGAAAACAATGAACTACTTTTCCCCCAGTAACTAAGTTGTTCCTCCCCAGCTGAATGGTTACACACTATTTTTGTAAGAGCAGATGCTTCAGTTGTTTCTCTGACCTAAAGGACTTTTTTGCTACTGATCATGTTTACTACACAATTTGTCAAGTATTTTTCATTTAAGACCCTGAAAAAGTCAAAACCATCCTTAAAATATTCCCTATATCCCTGAAATGGTCACAAGAGTGAGAGATTTTCTATCCTAGGTTTCTTCCTACACTACCTTTGCACTGTGTCTGGTTTTTCCAGTATCCCTGAACATCTGCATGCCCTAAAGAGAAACAAGAAGTCCATTTCCAAAACTGAAAGATCAGGAACAAAACTGCCAAACAATTCATTTTTTTGCTTTCTCAGCTGGTTGATCATGTTTTTAGCCTCTGACATTGTGGCTCTCTTTTCACAAAAAAATGCATTATTTATTAATAATTAAATTATTTTTCAGGACTGACTTTCTTTCGCCTGGTATAGTCAAAGATGTCGTGATTAAAGACAACTGCAAAGTTGTCACTTGTTTGATAATCAGTAATATATGTAATTAATTTTTTATTCAGTTATTGGGCATGACCCAGATACAAAAAAATAGATCAAACCTAAAACCCCCTTGTAAGTAGCTGAGCAGTATCAAATTAACTTTCATTATTCAGTGGCTTCTTGCTCATTTTCCTGAATTAAAAAATAAGCAAAACATTTTATATTCCTCTACATCCATCTATTCTTATTGCCAATTGGAGCTGTTGCAATTTTTCTTCTATAAGATATATTTAATTACCTTTTTATGTGTTTGAAAAAAGACTTGAAGAAAAACTTTCAGGAACTGAAACATAAACAATTAATGTTACAATGATCCCTCCTCACTGGGGGCTGAGCAACACCTTGGCATTAATGAAAAGGTACAAACTACATTAATATTTGGGAATACTCACAGGCACTAGAATATTCCAGAGGGAAAGTTGTTGTAGGTAAATGTAGCCTGGTGTTCAGAATGTCCTGTTCTGGGTCCCAGGACTAAAGAAATGGTGCAAACTGGAGAATCCATTAAAGTTCTTCCACTTTTTCAAACCTTGCCTGGAGGAGGCCACAATCAACACAAATTTACTTCCAAAGTCTTACAAATATAACTGGAATGGGCATAGTTTTATTTCAATTAATCTTAGTATTTAGCCCTGGCTTGAGAAAAAGGATGAAATGAGGGACCTCTACAAGTCACCCCAACCTAATTTTTTCTCCAGTTCCAGCTACATGATGCTCTACATTGAGGTATTTCTAAAATATTGATATATGTGCTGTATTTGAGATTCCTCTTTGATTCCTGGTGATTTCATGGCTCACTTCCTTTTTTCAAGGCATTTTCATTGATATTAATGCACACCTGACATTGTTTTTAAGCTACATTCTTCCATACCAAATCTCACCATGGCCATTATACTTTGCATAGCATTTTTTCTCAAAACTTAAAAAAAAAAAAATGGCATGCATAGCTCTTTAAGATTTCTCCTCCTCTGTTCATTTATTCTTGAGGAAATGGGCAAGATTCATAATTTCAGATCTTTTTATTTTACTTTTCAAGGTATAATGCATAATTTAAAAAGGAAATATAGCTCTAAAAGTTGCTGTTAAGGACCATGAAGCAGAAAAATAATATGTAGTTCCCTTGCAAGGTTTTTATCTTAACAGCATTACTAACTGTGACATTTATCCTGCTTAACCTCACCAAATGTACCCTAGGGAAATGTCAACAGAGTCTTATGGTTTTAATACAAATGAATTATCAAAGAGTTTGAATAATGTAATCATCTTAATGTATTCAGTTTTTATAATGAACATCTGTTATGGGCAGAGAGAAGCAAAGTGACTGGTTAATGCAACAATTAAATAAACAATTAAACTCAAAAATTAATAAAACCGACTTTACAATTTTAACTATTTCGAGTAACAACCTGAAAAGACTGCCACTGAAATATTCCTCATATCCCTTATTTCTGTTGGAGGATTTTTTTTCTTTGATGGAATTCATATATGTTTTTTAGATGCTTGTTATGGGTATAATCCTGTTTACAAAGACAGCTTGTTCCCCGGATAGAAATCTTTGCCTTTGAGTGATGCATATTTGTGTTCTTAAAGTTCCTGCCAAATCTCTTACTTTACATGCCTTTGCCAATAATCCTTTTGCAATGTATTTTCTGTCAACTCCATTTATTAAGAGGGTTGTTTTCAAACATGCTGCTTGCATACATTACAGTAATTCTGCTCTCCTGGGAATACATTCTCTAATTATCGAGATGGTCTAACAAATGTCTCTGATATTTACTGCTATTATGCTTTATTCTGGCATTATACTTCATGACCTGAATATAATATCTGGAAAATTTACATGGATGAGAAATAATTTTGCAGTCTGTACTCTTCTGAGCCTCATTTTATGAGTGATTCCAAGAAATCATAAATATTTTGTTAAGGGAAACTTGCTGTCATTTATGATTCAGAAAATAAACATCCTGTTTCATCCAAGTTCCTGAATGACATTTCACTCCATTTCCTTGCTCTGAACCTTGTTCCTACACTGTAATTGGTTTGTTCTTTTGCTCCTGAAATGCTGCAATTCGAATATACTTCAGGCACACTTGTCAGCTTGTCATCACACATCCAGACAGACAGAACAGTTTAGGTCCTGAGCATGCAAATCTGCTCTCTTTGAGATTATACTCCCAGACATCCCTTGCCAGGTTGGTGCAAGGCTGGATTCATCTGCTGTTGTTTGATGCCATTTGCTTGATGGTCACTATTTGCCATTCACAATTTGTTAAATAGGGATTCTGCAAGCTGCATTCAGAATAACATCACCATGAAAGCTATGACATGATTAAAGGTCCTAATTACTCTTAATTAACCCCAGAATCGCCATTACAAAGAAAAATCTTGACTTCTGCTACAACCACAACTTAACTGGAGTTTAACATAGAATTTATTTTTTCCTGCTCTTACTTTTTATATTTAGTTTTTAGATTTCTCGTTGAAATCCACATCCTCAATGTCAGTGACTGTGTCTAGAGGGGTTATATAGCTCTGAATGGTATTCACAGCTTCTGCTGCACTGACTGGGAAAATCTCAGAATGGTTCTACCTGAATTAAGGAAAAAGGTCTGTACTGTCGAGGTTTGCATGCTAAGCTAAGGGGGTTCAAGAAGTTCTCTGCCTCCTGTCAGGATTCAGAATTTGTAAACAGTTCTAGAATGATTGTCCACCTCTTGATTTAGAAAGAATGAGTGTGGTAACATACCTGAAAAACTGTTTTCTTTCTATATAGAGTCAAAACACAGGTACAGTAGGCAGGTTCAAAGCTGCTTTAAACACACATTTCAAGCTGCTCCTTTAACACCACCCTAAAAACCTTCCTACTGAAAATATGACATAAGACAATGAAGATTTCAAAGAATCGCAATTAGAGTATGATAATTATTTCTGCACATGAGTGGAGAAGGCCCTTGGAAGTGAGGAATGCTGGCTCCACTGGTTGCTCACCCTTTCATATCCAAGGGAATAACTGTGTCTCACACATGACAGCTCTGAAACCTGGGCACACAGGCGAGTTTTCTCACAGGGAAAATCAGTCATTTCAGTCAAGAGCTCAAGGAGAAGTTGCTGCTGTCAAAATCACATGAAGATATGCATAATTTTCATTCTGGTGTTCACATTCATCATCACATGGAAGCATGTAGAGCACCCAAAACAGATGTCTGTGACTCTGAACATAACTCATTCTGTCTGTTGGCATTGATTACTGAGTTGAGGATGCCCTCACCTGTCTGGTTTTCTTTTCACTTCGCTGTCTGGTTACCACAATCAGCCCTGACCTTTACTGTGCTCTGTATTCTTTACTATCCCACTGTTCAGTCCCAATTCTTCTGAAACCACTGAACCATCTAAACTCTTTCAGCCTGATCGGCTTCTCTAGGGGAAAACAACAACGTGCTTTTCTCAGGATCTCAGTTTTCTATGTAATCTTTTTTTACCCTATAGCCAGATTATGTTGAATTCTTCTAGGCATGGTGATACTTTGGTCATCCACAGATCCATATCTACGAAGAGGACAAGAACTTTGGGTATCAGGTATTGTGTGAGCATAGCTGGTCTTTCCTTTCGAGTAGTAGGGACCTGGAATAACTACAGACCTCCTCCAGGGCAAGGTGTGAACCAGACTAAGCTGTAATATAACAGTACAGTGTTGTGTAAGAAAACAGACCAGGATTTAGATACATCTTCCTGGAGCACTTGGAAGCACTGGTTGATTGCTGTCTCTTCACATTCAGGCAGAAATTAGAAGGATTACACTTCTTGACACAGCTAACACTAACTGTCTGTATTCTGCCCCAGTTCTACTTTAAATGCCTTTTGTGAACTAAGCCTTGGCCTTTTAAAATTAATTATCTTTAATTACCACGTTCACTCCTCTGTCCTCTGAAAATTGTCACTTCATTTTCTTTGTTCTAATATTTGCTTACTTTCCCAGTAAAACGTGACTTTTCACAAGGAAATTCTCAGTGGTACACAGGGTATTTCCAGCTAATTTCCTTAATACCCAAAGGATGCACATAATCTGGACTTTCAGAAATGAGTGTTAATTTTTTTTTCCTGTATATTCCCTCCTTTGATCTTAGTTATTTTACAAGGTCAGTTCTAAGCATAACTCCATAAATTTCCAGATACCTCCTCCAATTTCTCTGTCCTTCAGCATTAGCAGTTAAGGGAAATTATAACCCAGCTTTTTATTCCTGTGCATTATTTCTCACTTCCTAAAGATTTCATTGCTGTGTTCCCTGGAGTTTCATTTTGCATGCCAGAAACCAAGATTTCTTTGACATAATACTGCCTCTCCAAATCTCTCTTTTACATGGCTCCTTCAGTTGCTCATTTTCATTTTCATTAATATTCCATTTCTATGAACCAGCACATTAGATTTCAGTAATGCATCGAAAATCACAATTGGTGTCACCTCCTCTGCCTCTGCAGTCTATTACTGCTGTTTGTTCCTTCTCTTTCCATACAACCATTTTAATACATTAACATACTCTCCATTTTTCTTCTAATCTGATTTCTGTCTCAAATAAAGCAGTTCTGAACAAGCTGAAATTGCCTGGCACATTTTAGCCCAGGTGCCACTTGAACTCTGCTCTCCTTCATCACCTCCTCTCACCCAAAACAGGTCTTGAAGGCATTAATGTTCATGCAGACCATGAAATAAACTCTTATTCAGAAAGAATTCATTGTTGAAAGGGATAACTATTTGTGCCAGGTAAGGTTTTGTGCCTTTGTGCTTTGCTTTTCAGTGAGTGTTTTAAAGGCAGAAGGGAAAGGATCACCAAGATTTTGACAGTGACAAGTGTATCAGTTAAAGATAAATGAAATAATTTTAATGCTTGAAAATTAAAAATAATCCATCTTTTAAAGATTATATTAAAAATAATAACTTGGTGGTAGTATTTGGCATAATGGATTATAATATATACACTAAATAATGGCAGAAAATCCAAGAAGTCTATGTGTGATAATGAGTCCGTAACTTTAATTGACATTCAAATCTTGTTTAAACATTGGCCTATTGAACTGTAAGTCTCTCTATTTAATTGAGTTTAATGCTAAAATAGGAAATATATTTTAATTTTAGCAGTGGCCACTAAAAACACCGAAAAAGATAAGATCAGAAATCTCAAGGAATTTAGAACCAAAGATTTTTTTAACTCTGTATGCATGATTTTACATTGCCTCGTCTTTTTGAGGACCTCATTATCTCTGTATGATTTTTCACTATTATATTTTGTATATTTTTTACTGTATCTAGTTCTCTGTCCTTTCTTGAAAGCAGAGTTGAATTTACTTCCAAAATCATGTAAAGGATTGATATGATTTCTCATAAATATTACAAAGCAAGTAATTTCCTTTAGTACTGCCAAGACCAAGAAAGGAGAGAATGTCTGAGCAGACTTTTCATTCTCCTTCCAAGGCAGAGTGGATAATGAAGATTTAGCAGGAGAAACAACTTTATCTTTCCAAAAAGTTTCACTTACAAACCTATATTTTTCACTTATGGATTCAGCTAAAGATCACTCCTTAATATTCTTACGAAGTCTTTCCTATAAAAACATTCACCATTCTCCAAATCATTCAGTTATACCAAGACACTTATGCATCTAGGTTCTATACACACCCTGCTTAGAAAAGCAGATGTAACTACTGAGTAAATAAACCAAGCATCATCCTGAAACACTGCCCAATTAAGTGCTTGGAAAACAGTCTTTGAGATACTGTAGAACTTTTGTTACAGGGTTAGATAAAAAGCTAAAACATTTAACAAAACCTTATCCACAATAAAATTGCTAATATTTCATCATCATATTAGCAAATCAATGCATCCCTAAAGGTTCTGTAGACATTCAAATTATTTTGACCTACACAAGTTTTAAAGAATGCACGTGTTCTACTCTTACACAAAAAGCTGGATTTAATTCCAAGTTGTTCTCTGTATTTTCTCTCAATATTTCCTGATATATATGTGAAACAGCACTGAAATGTGTCTTATTTCTGATATTTCTCTGTCCCCCACTTCTAATTCCACCCCCTTCCTGGGTACTGCCCACCACCCTGTGGGCCAGAGCAGCAGCTTTGGATGCAAAAGGACAGTCTGTGCTTGCTCGAAAAAGTTTTTTGGGGTTTTTACCTTTTTCTCCATAGGCTTTTCCTTTTTTTTTTAGATAATTACACATCATATTTTTCATGGATTGCTAACTCTATTGAATCATTCTGTTTGCCAAAGCCACCGTGCACCACTTTGTGTGCACCACTTCTACACTTATCTTGCAACTGGAAAGGTTAAAGCAGAGATCAGCCTTTGGACTCTGGTTTTGCTTTTAAAATGGGAATCTGTCAGAAAGAACTGATATTATCTTGAGATTTGCACTTTATAGATACAGAGTAGACTGGGATGAAATTTGGTCACTTAACTCTTCCATGACTTAGTGGGAAAATGTAGTATTGGTTAGGGGATAGAGGACTCCAAATCTCCAATAAAATTGGACAATATTACAATGGATTACTGTATTTTTGTTCACACAGTGTCTTTCACTCACCAAAAATAAATTAAAAAAAAAACCAAAAAAAAAGACAAAAATCTTCATACCTCTTGAATTCAGCAAAACTGTGACTATGAGCAGCCCATCAGAAGGATCAAATAAAACCCTCCACAGGAAAACCAAGAGGCTTAGCTTACTAAGCAAAGAATTAGTCATAGCTTCTATCAAGAAATTGATTTATGATACACAAACAAACACATAAAGCTTCCATCCACTTCAGAGTCCACTTTTTAAGAGGAAAACTGAACACTGGGAACAGCAGTCTCAAAACAAACTATTTTTTGACCATTATTAAAATAAGGCAAAATTAAATGCTCATAATTAAGTAAAAATTAAATTAAATAGTAAATTAGAGACTAGATAATTAATGCATTCCTTTCTCGATACCAGATGTTCTTTTCTTCCCAAAGCCTCAAATTTATGAGGAAGGAGAAAAAAAAAAATCTCAATTGCTGATAAACAGATAATTAGAAGCAAACTAGGCTTGAAATTAGATTATATACTTTTACAAGAGGCTGTATACCTAAAGAATTATAAAATAATTGCAGGGGAAGAAGGTAGGCTTTAATTTGTTGAAGCACAGGATGAGGCAGACTTTCAGAGCCCAGGCTTGAAATGAGAGCCTTTTGTAGTACAAAAACACGATGAGACAGCCTTTCATAGCATTTCAAGCTTTTCCATAATATATTGTCATTGCAGCCAAAGAACCCGTCATATATGATAATTTTCACACAGTTCTGAATAAGAACCTCAAACAGATCAAAAGGAAACTTTCAAGTTGCTTTGTGGTTCCTAAATATATTTAGAGATTGCTTTGTCTCATAAACAATAGCACTCTAAGCACTTCAAAAAGAAAGCTGTTAGTTATGTTACCTAACAAAAATAATGTTATTTACTGAAAATAGTTTACAACACTTACAGTGGATGGAAACAATTATGTAAACAGCAAAACAGCGGAATGACTTTGTAAAGCTTATTGTACAACAACAGCCACGTCCATTAAAGTTATGGCTGAATTTTCTGTTTTATTGCCTTTAGTTCTCTTGGATTAAATGATTGAATTGTCTCAGCCCTGAGAACATGTGATTTGTTAAATATTTGAAAATATTTAAGTATTAGACAGCACAAACCCAGTAATTTCCTCTGATAAATATCCTAGAGAAAAAAAGCTGGTATTCATTATCCTCATAACAGCCACCATTTAAAAGCTGCTCATTGCAGTTAAGTGCAGGTGCAGTAAAATATATCACTACATGGCAGTAAAATTTATCACTATATATCAGCAAAATATATCACTATATATCACTTGTTGACAGGAAAATATACCTCTAAAACTATATATGGAACTTTATGCACATTTGCTGTATATGGAACATCAAATGAAGAGCTTTTGCAGGGGTAACATCTAAGACAAAGCCAAGGCTGACATCAAGTGAGGAAGTACCACATAAAAATGGTACATATTCCCAAAAATATTCTGATTAAGGAAATTATTTATGTTTTGACCTGATCAGCAAAGAATAGTGAATTTTGCACTGTTTTTCCATTTTCCATACTGTCTAGTTCCTGCTCTAACACACCCAAGCTTGGGCAGTCTGTTCTCACGGCTCGCACTTCACTAACAGGAAATGGGTCCTCAAAGACGGTACAACCCCAAAATTGACATTAATTGGTAAAGCAATTTAGAGCTAGAAAGAAAAAGCTGGGCTTTTTCTATGATGACAGTTGGAAAATGAAAAGAAGAAGTATTTTTTTCGGTGCGATATTTCCATTTTCTTAGGACAAATGTGAGCACCTTGTGCTGAAACACAGAACACAACTCATTCAGGGTATGTGGAAGAACATAAAGTGCTTTTCTTTATTAAAAATTTTATAGAAGCTGATTTTTTTTTCCATTATGAGTGGATCCAAATCCTTATTTCATTTCATGACAAATGTTGGAGGAATTTACACTCTTAAATTCCCCTAAATGCTGTATGTTGAAAGATACTGTGCTAACCATATAATCTTTATCACTGTTACACAGGGAGGTTTTATTCATTTTAAATCATCCAGATCCCAAAACAATAATCCAAAAGGCAGACTTAACTGAGTTCCCTTGGAAGCACAGCACTCAGATTATTTTCTCAAAATCTCTAAGGCCATTAGCAGAAACCTGATAAATGAGAAATAGTACTGAATAAAAAGGATGTTACTGCAAGGCTATAATTTCATTTTATAGAATTTTTCTAATATTTTAAGTTTTTAATAGTGCTAAGATTAACTGAGTCATACTTCATTACATTACTTTGCTTCAAATATTTTACCTCTTGATTTCATTAATGGAAAGTATTCTCCTCTTTTGTGAACACTTTTATCATTGCTATCTTATAAGACTTTCCCTAGCTTTTATAGCTCCATAATATGTACATAAAATATCCAAATAATTACCAGTTTTACTTTTGCAATTTGGATACTAGTGGATGTTACTGGATATTCCAAAAAAAACCCCCATTTTACAAATTAATACCTTTGTGGTAGAGGTACACATTCAAAAAAGAAAAATCATATATTTTCAATTATTCTTGGTTCAACAGTTCTGTGTGTAAACATAGACAACACATTTGGCCAACTAATGAAAAAACAGTCTAAATAAACTCCTCCTTTCAAGTTCTAGAATAATCCTTCCTGTGCAAAACAAATATCTACCAGGAGCAGCTCCAAAAATCTCAGATTAATTTCCTTTATGAGCATAACTCCACTTGGAATCCCCACTTGTAAGGCATGTTCCTCTTGGTCAGCAATGCTCCCTATTCCTGGATATCAAACAGGGTCCCTGCTCTAATCTAATAGTCTTTGGTCCTTGTCCTTTGCCAGGTGGCACTGGGACAAGTCTTTCCTCTGATTTTCTCTCCTCCATCAGACAAAAAAAAGGTGGCAGATCACTATTTCCACAGGCTTGGAAGGATGGTGGTGGCTGCTGAACCTGGAGTGTGTCCAGCTAATGGAAATCACTTTACACAACAAAGCACACTAATGATTGAAGACAAATTTCCAGTGTTTGTTCTGGAATAGTTTTCACTGCATGCCCAAGGGTTTGGATTTTTGCTCTCTACTCAGTATCTTTATCCCAGCCTCGTTTTATCTCCCCTTTGAAAGAGAGATTTCTATCCTTGTCTATTGAAGAGCTTTTTATTGGAAAAATCACAGAATTATAGGATGGTTTGGGTTGGAACAGACCTTAAAAGCTCATCTCATTCCAACCCCCTGCCATGGGCAGGGACACTTCCCACTATCCTGAGTTGCTCCAAATCCTGTCCAATCTGGCCTTGGACACTTCCAGGGTTGGGGCAGCCACAGCTTCTCTGGGCAACCTGTGCCAGGGCCTCATCACCCTCTCAGGGAGGAATTTTTTCATAATATCATGTCTATTAACAGATTTATTTTTTCCTAAATTTTGCTCTGTTTTTAAGATCTTTCTAATAAAAAAAACAAAACAAAATAAAAAAAACCCCAAATATGTATAACTTTAAAAATAAAACTGCTTGTTCAAATATGGATTTACAAAATACTTATACATTCCTTTTCTACCAGAGCCCTAATAATTAGGGGTTGGACAACATTTAATTAGCTTGTCAAGTCTAACTACAAGCTCTTACATATACTTTTTTCCTTCAGAAGAATTGTATCACAATTTTATAATCTGCCTCTTCACAGGCTGAACCTTCCTACTGAAAGCAAATGATTTTATTCCTTCTGGAAATGTGAATCATGTAGTAAATCCCATGCCATATAAATAATACCTCCTGGACACAGACAGATCAAACATAAAAAGTCTAAGCCTTAATCCTCATCCCCAGACAATGCAGGCAACTTTAGAAAGCAAATATATCATGTGTCTGAAAAAGGTTGATTCTGTTCCAAAGGCAGCAAGACACAAACCCCACTGAACCCCATTGTGGTTTCCACACCAGTTTATCCTTCTTTTTACAAAAGGATCCTTGTGCTGTCCAACAATGGTGTGTTTTTAACAGCGCCATAAAGTATTTATAAAGATAATTACCTTGAAGCTGCTGAACTAAATTGAGAAAATGCTATTTTTACATTTTTTTCATTTCTTACTTGCCCATAAATGCATGCACAGGGAATCATAGAATTATTCAAGTTGGAAAAGATCATGTCCAACCACCAACCCAGCATCACTACCATGTTCATCATTAATCCCTGTCCTCAAGAGCCACACCCACAGATTTTTGAACACTTCCAGGGGTGGTGACTCCATCACTGGCCTAGGAAGCCTGTTCCAATGCTTGATAACCCTTTCCATGAAGAAATTCCTCCTATGTCCAACATGAACCTCCCCTGGCACAGCTTGAGGCTGTTCCCTCTCCTCCTGTCCCTTGTTCCCTGGGAGCAGAGCCCGACCCACCCCGGTTCCCCCCTCCTGTCAGGAGGTTGCAGAGCCAGAAGGTCCCCCCTGAGCCTCCTTTTCTCCAGGCTGAGACCCCCCAGCTCCCTCAGCTGCTCCTGCTGCTCCAGCCCCTTCCCCAGCTCCGTTCCCTTCCCTGGACACGCTCCAGCCCTTCCATGTCTCTCTTGTCCTGAGGGTCCCAGAAGTGCCCCAGCACTGGAGGTGCCCCAGCAGTGCCAGCACAGGGATGGGCGCTGCCCTGGGGCTGTGACACTATTCCTCATCCAAACCTGGTGCCCTTGGTCTCTTGCCCACCTGGGCACACCTGGGCTCACGTTCAGCCACTCTCCACACACTTCTCACATGATCCTCCTTGATCTTTCTTTGCAGTAAAATGTGCTGCATATGCTTTGAGCAGCAAAGAGCTGAACCTCCAGGTAACTTTAGCAGCTTAAACACTTTATTAAAACTTCATTAAGAAAAGTAGCAATGATTCCTGACTAACACCATACTGCAGATGAAGAATATTACTGTTCTGAGGTGAATTAATCATGTGCAGCATCTTTAGAAATGCTCAATGCAGTTGTTTTTTGCTTGAGAATCATTTTTGGCATGCCAGTGCTCTATTCCACATCACATTCTTCAGTAAGACAATGAATAATCCTTACCTAAAGAGCAATTACAGATCCATAATTTCAACTCATTCATTTCCCTTAATGAGAGAAAGCACCAAGGGCAGAAGATATAGGCAACCCCCAACTGCCATTAACAGTAAATGAGATTTGTAGAAGTAACTTATTTGAAACTTAATCTCTCCACTTGCACTATGTATGTCTGTTATATAATTAGTATATGGTTTTATAGGTGTCAATATTCTCCTATTTCTCTGTAGGTGAAATGTCTTTACCTCTTATGGGACCATAAACAAAGTTGACAAACACCCACCAAGCAATTCCAGTGTTGTCCTCAGAAGAAAAGCTGATCCATCCAAACATCCTGTTTGGAAAGGTGGTGTCCAGCCTGCAGGACCCATTTCACAGTGTCCAGTCCAGACCAGACCCTCTGTGTACATCCTGATTTTCTCCCAGAGGAAATGCTCTAAAACTACCTCAGAAAAAACATAGGATGTACCCCCACATCCTTTGTTCGGCCCAGCCAAGGAACTTTGGTTGGCAGCCAAAGTTCCTTTGTAGACCACACAATCACTTTTTACCTTTCTAGAAAGTTTGATTTTGCTTAGAAAGAATTTCTATATGCTAATTTTATACATAATAGTTTCCAGAATGCAACATGACATATGGGAGCTTAACAAATTTCATAAATGCAAATGCTTATCACAAACAACGTTAACAGAGCTTTGAAACTTGTAATTTTGCTTTCTCCCATCTTAGCCAGCAATGTGCCTCTGAATGCAGAAAAACAAAACTGTAAAGTTTATATTTTTACGTTCTCTTTATTAAAGATTATTAATAGCATGTGACCCCATATGGTAATACAACATGATCTAGCACTTTCTTTAAAGTGATGTCTTGGATAGACTAATCTAGTTATTAGCAAAAAAAAAAAAAAAACACCCTCATTTTTTCCCCTAGATCTTTTAAAAGACTTTTTAATTTTCAGAGAAAATCTGAAGCTCTACTTTTATGTTTTAACTTCTCTCATTGTACAAGACAAAAGGATGGGAAGACAAATCTTCAAAAGATTTTCCTCTGGGTAATTTCTTACCATACACTGTGGGTGGTAATTCAGAGTGTCTAGACTAAAAATGAGATGTTATTTCAGGGACTCTAATAAAACTATCTATGCAGGTTTGTCTGTGCTTCCAAATATTTTTTTTAAAGGTAGAAATTATTTTTTCTTAATACACCATCATCTTTAACTCTCTTAACATTCCTTTGAGTTAATTAAGGACACGCTTTCTCCAGCAGAAAGAACTGCTGGTTATCCCCCCCTTCTCCTCTCCAGTTAAGAAAATCAGAAAAAAACCTGCATATTAAAGAGCTAAATTCTGCCACTGGGTTAAAGACTTGTGAAATATGAATTCACCAATCAAGGCTAGAATTCAGAGTTATTAAAAGTACAAACGTTTCAGATCAGCTCAAAGTGAGATGTCCCTGTCCATGGCAGAACAGCTGATTCCCATCTTAGACCAAGCCTAGGTGGGAGCTGGTCAACCCCAGTATGAATGTTGGGTGTTTTTTGGGGGGGGAAACTGAAACAAATAGTCAGCAATTTATTTTAATAAGTATGTAAAGATGAAACTAGAATATAAAAGGTAAAAGATTGAAGGCAAACAAAAACATTGGCCAGTCATCTACTACAACAATCTTCCTGCTCTTTTATAAAATTTAATACAGAGGAAATTTTGTAACGATGTAAAAAGTCCCTTGGAATGTTTTCGTAGCCTGTTTTTAACACTCTTTATCTAGCATCTAATTTCTCTTCCTGTAATGTTATAAATCTGTCAGTCATGCTAGAGGGGAAAATGAACAAACACAACAGAACGCTGATAATATCAGAAAATGATTGCTAACTCAGAAAACAGATTTGATTTGGGGGAAAGCTTTGAATACCAAAATGCTCTGAGAGCTCTATCTTTGGTCTGCTGCTGCAACCAGCAATGCAAACTGCAAACAGGACATAAATCCACCAGCACAACTTTTCATTGGTTACACCTATCATACTGCAGTGGGTTAACTTACAGCTATTCCCATTTCATAAAAGTCAAATTTTAAATTTTTATCAAAATATGCCAATTTTCACAAAAGAAAAAACCTGCTGCCTCCTTCGGATGTTATTTGTTTTCACTCTTATATAGAAAAAATAGAAGTGCACTGACTCCTCAAGGCACATGTCTCTAAAACATATGATAATATTTACACAATCAACAATATTTATTACAGTTTGGTAGATGAGGTATTGTTCTGTAGTTCCTAAGGTCTTGTTTTGTGTTATGACAGGCAATTAAACAGCTGGTGTAATTCAAACAAAGTCATGTTGATGAGGTTTCTGTGCAATGTTGCCACAATATTAAACTCTGCAAAGCAGGAAACAGCAGTGGCAACAATATTTTTTCTTTTAATTTAGCTCTCTGATAGGTTTATAACATATCCTACTGAATTTAGTTTCCTTAAGATTCCCTACTGCATTTGGATTTCTCATCTGGACTAGACAGTTGTCTCTTCTCTTAAAGAAGTTTTAATGAGTGTATTTCATAGATCCATTCCCATACACTTAGAATTTCCTCCTCAAAACCTAACAGGTAGCAGGAATAAACTTCAAAATCAAGTTTAAGCAGCAACTGAAAACACCAGCTTAACCTGACACAAAAAAAATACATGTATTGAACAACTTCTCCTAACAGATGTAACAAACAGACTTTTTAATTAAATGACTGTCAGGTTGAAACAAAAACCCAACTCTTACTGTACCATTGTGTCTGTGCACCTCAACATAAAGGAGATTCTCCTCTCCACTGCCTTTGAGTGTTAAGTGGCAAAAATTTGAATATTTATTTCATTTTCAAGTTCAAAGTCAATAAAGATCTGTAAAACACTGCTCATGTACATTGCTTATATAGATGTTTTTATTCTTATTTTATCTTTGTTACGTATATTATTTGATAAATGTATTCTTAGAACAAGGAGGATATTGGATACCATCTTGCATGCACTGCCTAAAGTGATGTTACATGTTTGCTCCACCTAAGCCGCAGTTCCATTCAAATTAGGATTTACACACCTCTCTCAGTCTTTTCCTCAATGCACATCAACAGAAATAATTAATTTAATTACAGTTCTTATGAGGTAAATTTCTAAATAAAAGTTCCCATTCACTACTCTGGTTTTTTTCAATATTCAGGAGGCGCAGTTTGAAAGAAATAAGAATTAATTCAATTTACCTCAATCTATTCTAATGGATTTGTATCTGTATGGGTATCAGAATGATCAGGTTGTAGCCATGAACTACCTGCCTTCTTTTTATTCACCAATGGGCAGAATTTGTTTGAAAACAGTGTTTATTATCTCTCAGCTTATTATATCAGTAAAAACAGCACAAATGTTTAAGAGAAAAGTTAAATTCAGACAGGTAGACAACCACTGAAAATACAATTCTGCTAAGCCACTTGAATTCTATGATATTAATTTCTCTTCACTGTTGCTCACAGAATATTTATAAGAACTGAAAACCAAAGCATCTTAATTATATCATAAAATATATCTAAATTTGTTCTCAGAACACACTGACCATCTTGACAATCTCTTGAGAAAGCCAGGAAAACTACTGCCAACCAGAAAATATATGTGGATATGTCAGGATTAGAAATTTCTTTAAGATTTTGTTGCTTTTGGTTTCTTTTTTTTTTTTAGTTTATCATTTGTAAAATTTCAATTTCTAATTATCTGGGGAGCAGCAAATTGTGAGCTTGAGTTCTTAGTATAGTTTGAAAAGGTATGAAAATCAATTTCTTTTTCTAAAAGATCAAGGTAGATCATGCACAGAACTGTTCTTCCTACTTCTTTGATGCTTCCCAGGTCTCCTTCTCCATAAAAAAAGCATTACTAGAGAGAGTCTCATCACCAGTGTTCATCCCTGTCTATATAACCCTCTCATTACAGGGTTTCTAAGGTTTACATGCTATGGACCTGTTCCAGTTAAAGGATGAACAAAGATCCTTTGGAAAATACATCAGAGCTTCTGCTCTTTATTAGGTCCCAAACCCTGATATGGAGTTAATTTTGAAACTCCTCCATCCCTCCTGAACAACAATCCTGCAGCTGCATCACCCTGGGAGGCCTGGATACAGTTCAGCATTGGATAGATAATATTCCTTTTGCAATTACAATATTCTCATAAAGCACAGGGCTCACATATTGTCTGCTTTGGGTTTTTTTGTGCTGATGTTTTATAACTGAAGCAGCATTAAATTTCAAGGTAAGCAGTCAAAAGAATGGATTTTTTTTTCTCTAAATAATGCTCACTGCTACAGCTATCCTCAAATTATAAATAAATAAATAAACCCCTTTGTATTTACATGAGGAAGATATAAATATTAATTCCACTACCCAGTGAAATTTTTATTAATATTTGATATAAAAGTGCCTCTCATATATTCAATTAATTCTATTAAAGAATAAGACAACTATGAAACTACAAAAAAATCATCCAAGTTGAATACCTCTCTCATCAATATTATTTACTTAAAGAATGACAGCAAAGCACATGGGGCTGCTGAAAGCTGATATTTAAGATATGCATAAACAGTGGCTGGTGCCCCACACTACACATTCACATGACAGAAAAAGGTTCCATGTCCCACACTTAATTTATTATTACTCTACCTGTTCATGGATAAATTCATACCTCAGTAAGATAAAGGAGAAGGAAGTTTCAATTTCTATAATTTCATTATTAAACTTTACTTTAGGCCATAAGATATTTCATCAACTACTGTATATTTTATTTTTATGCCGTTTTTATCCATGACTTTAAATAGAATGTGAGACAGCCCTTTTATCTTCCAAATTTTTCAGCTGTACTGTCAGTCTCCGAAACCTTCTCAGGTATTATAACAATTATGATCAGAAAACCTTTTTTTGTCTAAACCAAATCAGCTTATTTGAGGATTATTTACATGGCCAGAATTCCCAAGAGTGTTGCAGTAATTAATTAGCAGGAAACATGCTGAGAAGGGTAATAGATATGGGACATTCATCCTTTTGCTTCCAAGATACCTGTTCAATTTGATTTGTTATTAAAGAGGAGCAAAAGGTGCTTTGGTTTTGTTTCTTCCCAGTTAAAAAGTGTTAACTGTATTTCTGATCTCAGGCTATTTCTCACCTGGCCATTAAGACAGATAATTGCTTTTGTGAAATAGAGAATCAAAAAACCACCCCAAGCCCCCCATTTCAGACACATACCCAGAATTTATTGTGCAAAAGATAGAGGAAAATATACATCGTGGAAGCTCTGGGGAATTACTTATTAACTAATATTAATGTCAGAAAACACCTCTGTGGGCCTGGGCTAACCAGAATGAAGGCACTGAAAGATGACCTGACCATATTCTCTGAATGTGAGTGCTGGACACCAATTTGTATCAGAAATAAACCAACCAGAAAAAAAAAAATCTTTGATTGGAATTATTGTGGAATTATTGAACCTCTTCTGTTGTCCTGCAAACTTTTTAAAGAAGATTTAACACAGAGCAAAGAGAAATCAAGCTGTTGATAGCTCTGATATTTTGGCAGCAGCTCACCTGTCTCTGTTTCAGAACAAGGTGCCTTAGGAGGGGTGTTGGGCTGGATCCCAGAAGGGAACAGGAACCCTCCAGGTCAGGGAGGTTCCAGTTCCACAGATCACTTTGGCAAGGGCCGTGTTCCACAAGGGTGAAATAGTCTGGAAATCAAAGACTGACTGAAACAGATTTTCTGTCAGATTCTTGTCTCAGTAGAAGTGCATTGTGAAAGCTCCCCTCACTTTTCACAGATTAAAGTGCTGCTGAGCCCAGAGCCTCCGATCACAGACCAGCTGTCATCCCAACTCCAAGTGCTGTCATCCCTGCTCCGAGTGCAGGATGCAGCTACACTTCCATACGTGTAGGAACACTGCAAACATGGCTGTACAGGTAGCAAACATACCCTGCTGGGGAAAAAGGCATCACTCATATGCAGGGAAATCAAAGTTAAAAACTAGTGTCCTTTCAATAACTCTTACAGGAAGCAGAACACAAAGTCCCTGCACTGGGACAGTAATTACAAGCCATGGTGATCCTGCAGTGTATTCAGATTTATCTCTGTATTTTAATGTCCCTTTTCCTGCTTCTCCTTTTCGAATTTTCTGGTTTCTTGTCCAGCTACCTTGCTCTAATTGCTCTTGCCTGTCTCTCCTCAGAGTATGCACTATTATTTACTTATTAATCCTTAGTTTTCAGAATGCAAACCTTAATTAATATGAAATTAAGGCAAAGCAAAACCGGAGGTGAAAAAGTAATGAAATATGTTCTCTTTTATTTCTCTGAACATCTCTCAATTCGGTCACTACCTCCTCTGTTTTAATGTCATTGCTCTTGAGATCTCTTTAAAACCACAAGCACAGATCCAGAGAAGAAATATGCAATGCAGGAGTCAGAAACATGATGCCCTCTGGTAGAATATTAAATATTTCTTTTCCTTTTTTTTTGAGAAATATCATTTATTCATAGACAAAGGCACTTAAATAGATATTTCTTAGCAGAAGCTTTTATTTCCCTTCCCTAAGAATGAAAGCCAGGCAGCCTGTTTGCAAAGCTGTCGTATAACGTTTCAGCAAAGCCAAAGGAAATTTGGATATTTAAGAAGCTCTTTCAGGCAGGGACCACAAGGCACTAAGAGTGAGAATTACTAAGTGGCTCATGTTTGGGTGACAAGCTTCTCATGACAAACTGCCTGGAGGACAACTCGGAGACTCAAAGAGAATTCTCAGAATCTCTCTGACAAAATGCTGCTGAGCAGAGGGGTGAAGGACAACATAAACAGTCCTTCTGCTTCCCAGCAGGGAGAACTTCCTGAGACGGGCAAAGCTTCCAGCACAGCCATTTCACCACTAGGCAACAGTACAAGGCACAACATCTGTTGATAAATACATAAAGTATTACACTGAGTTCTGGGGGAGGCAAACCTAACAAAATTAGAAACCATGAAGTGAAGCCAGTCCTGCTGGAATCTATAGGAAGGATGTAAATGTTGACTTAATTATTCTGTCTAGACTCACAGCATCATTAAGGTTGGAAAAGACCTCCAAGACCACTGAGGTCTTGAGAGTTGTGCCTGATCCCCACCTTGTCCCCCAGCCCAGAGCACTGAGTGCCATGTCCAGTCATTCCTTGGACATCTTCAGGGATGGGGACTCCACCACCCCCCTGGGCAGCCTGTTCCAATGCCTGGCAGCCCTTTTCCATGAAGAAATTCCTCCTCGTGTCCAACCTGATCCTCCCCTGGCACAGTTTGAGGCTTGTCCTGTCCCTTGTTCCCTGGCAGCAGAGCCTGACTCACCCCGGCTCCCCCCTCGTGTCAGGGAGTTGAAGAGCCAGAAGGTCCCCCCTGAGCCTCCTTTTTTCCAGGCTGAGCCCCCCCAGCTCCCTCAGTTGCTCCTCATCAGACTTGTCTCATGTGACACACCCCAGGGAAGTTGCCTGACCCTCCTATAATAATGGATTTGGAATTCCTTGTGCAGCTGAGAGTTCCATCACTGGGACAGGGGATGAAAAGCCATTTTAACACCAACTGTTGAACATGAAATATCAGCAGAGAGGGAAGACTGGGGAGAGCCAGACAGAATAGGGGAGTCTGGCTCTGAAACATTCAGGATGAGGTCATCAGACTCAAACTAACAAGAAGTCAAGCCATTAGGAAGACAGAAGCAAGAAAGAGAAGCAGTGGAAGACAGAGGGGAAAAAATATGCAGAACTATTGTGACTTCTGCATTCATCATTTTACACTGTAAAATATTCAGAAATATTTTAAAGCAAAGGATTAATAAATTAAAATGCCAGTGACTTCTTCAACAGAAATAAATGGTGGGTGATTATTTAAATTTGGCAAATAAAATCTCGGCCTAATTACCAACTCAATTCAAAATGTGTGCACTTGCATCGAAAGCCAGCCAGGGATGAGTTTGCATCCCTTGAAGAACTGCCTTGAATCAGTAGTCTGAGATGTGAATAAACCATTATTCTGTCAACTTTCAGACCTTCAACGTGTCTAAGAGAGAGACAGTGCAGAGTTTGGAAGGCTTCCCAGAAGGCTTCTGAAATTTAATATCAATGCAGTTAAATGTAGTAAAATTTGAATTAAAAAGAAACTGGAGTTTTAAAGATTCAACAGAAGAGGCTGCTTCAAATGTGCACGTTTAAGTGTGAAAAATTGGTTCACTTTCCTGAAAGACAAGTGAAAGGCCTATGTTTGGTGAGAAAAGAGTGGGATCCTTAGAAAAAAAACCCAAATCAATCTGCATATCCCTTTTCTGATGACATATTGAAATTAAGTGAAGAAAACAGATCTTTATCTTATTTGAATTTATTCCACAAGATCCTCAAGACCTGTCAGCAAACAAGATTTGGAGAAACAGAAGATAAAATTACAATATCTGCAAGATTTCCAATTGGATTTTCTGTTGAATCATAAAATATACAAGATTTTCTATCAGTATGAAAGCTATTCCTCTAATTATACTATGCTTTCTTTTTAATAATATGAACTTTATAACTAAATGTAGAATAGGTCATGATACTATAGTGAAATTGAAAGTCAGGGAATATAAATTCAGATTTTAAAAAGATTAACTATGGAAGTTATATAAAAGCTAATACGCATAGCTAAGTTTGCAAAGTAAAAGGGGCACATGATTATTAGCAGGGTAATTCTGGTTTTCTGGGAGTTTGGTAGCCCTTGTCAGCAACCTGGACTGAAAAGATACATATATTGTGTTTTGGAAATGCAAGGACTAAAGGGTGTCTCATTCCTAATATTTTTACTCCATCCTTTTGTCTGACAGGTTTCCTTAAAGGAATAGTCCCTTCTTAATATCAAAGTTCATCTATTTTTGCTCGCCATTGTACACTTCTTTTAAAGTCTTGTACCTGTCATCTTTATGTCAGGGCCAGGATGAAGAAAACTGAAACATCAGTGAGTATTCCTGTTTTAGGACCTCCTGAGACCTTCAGGTAATAAAGGCAAGTTTTGCAGTTTTACTTTTCTGTGAAATTCAGACAATTCTAATAGAAAGCTTCAAGAACAGTAGAATGCTGGGTTAAGGGTTTATTATGTCCCTGTGAGGTAAAGAGGTTTCTAAAATAATAAAGAAGCATGAGCTACAGACTTAATAGAAAGTAAATAAAATATTGGTTTTTTTAAAAAAAGCACAGTTTCAGTCAAAGAATAGGCATTCACTAAAATTCTAAGGATCACTGACACCTGCACTGGAGCTTTCTTTGATTTATAATAAATACATGGAATTTGGAAACTGCTTAGAATGTAATGACTTCTGATGTTAAAGCCTGTTAAAGTAACCTCTGAGCTGAGGTTGTCCAGGGTTTCTGAGCTACATTTATCTTTGACAGATGTAATCTCTGGGTCTTATTATCATGTGAGAGTTCCTTAAAGTTCTTGGAGAAAAGTCAGGAAGGTAAAGCTTTCATGAAGGGACTAAATCCATTTGGGGAGTTTCTTGACTCCGAATCTGCAAAGATCAAAGTTTCTCCCATTCAGTTTTCATTCCCAGGCAGCTCCAATGCTTAGAGGGAAAGCTGGCATACCACTGAACCAGTGTGTCCCTTCACAAGCATGAGAAATCATGGTATTTAAACTTTTAAAGTATATTAAATGTGGAGATAACCTAAAATTATTACCTAAAATGCATCAACTATTTTATTCGACTGCCTGTAAAACCTATGTGCCACAAAAAGAGCTAATTTTATCTTTGTTACTCAACATTCTGAATTTATCTGTGTTCCTTTGGTGGTTTTGGTTCTGCCCACCTCACCTAGAATATGCACAGCCCTGGCAGCATCCCAAAAAGCCAAAAGCACTGGATTCATTCATTCATACAGTGTCCTGCTGATGTGCAAACTTCTCAACAGTCAGAATAACGGTCTTGTGCTTTCCAACCTCAAAAACCAGGCAGACCTTTACTAATGATCCACCCTATTTTAGAAACAGAGTTCACATTCTGAAAACCTTAATTCATAACGACATTTTTACATCATGTGGTATTTGCTTAGTCCCAAAAGAACTACTATTTAAAAAAACCAAAAAATTAAGAGATTTAACAAGACAAAAGTTACTGTCATTTTACCTATTAAAGTCAAATTAAATTAAGAACAGTGACAGGTTTTGTATATGACAGAGACTAAAGGAAACCTTCAACCAGGAACAGAAAAGAAACACAAAACCTTCCTCATACAAATAATTGCATTCACTGGTTTTACTGAAAATAGGAATGAATGGGTAAGCTACGTGCTTGAAAACTTTGTAAAGATTTGATCATTAAACACACATGATGTTGCATTCTGTTTGTCTCTGCATCATTTAATGTCTACTCTTCCACATCCTAATATTCATATCACAAAACTATATTACAGGACTGTCTTGCAGCATGAGGTCTTTGTAAATCATGCATATCTCCCTGCACATGCACATGCCACAGAAAGAGAACTGCTTTCTTTATCTGCTTGCTTGCACAAAGCTGGAAAATTAAGGGTATCAGATAATTCACCCTGATAAAAACCACCAGACACACTCCAATGGCCCAGCCTGGCACTTGAGAGGTTAAAACCTCTCTGCAAATCACAGACTGGTCCTGACACATGCAAAGAAGTGAAAAGACCAAAGAATTCTTTGGTCCAGAAAGGTCTTGATTCACAATAAAAAAAACCCACCAGAAACACCAATGCTGCACAGTGAAGGCTGGGAGAGATGGAAGACTCTGCTTCAGGTTTGGTTCCCCAGGCACAAGAGCTCTCAGACCTGGTCTTTGCCACCTCCACCTCCAGGATGAAGAGCCACCAGTGACTACAACCCCAAAACAGCATCATCCTTTTGTGGTGTTATAAATCTAACGCTCCACTAATGTTTGTTTAGTGCCTGGATCTTCACTGGTGATGGACTGCCTGAACTGGGAGCAAAAAGGGTCATTTGAAGCTTTAAGGTTCGCCTGATGTCTCAGTTTCTCAAGATATTTCCATCACAGTGGTGCCAACGTTCCTACAACCTCTCTTATTATTTTTTTTGTCTTTTTTTAAAAAGTATTACCTTGCTCATTTAAGAGCAACATCACATACCATCGAGTTTTAGATCCATATTGCAGGAGGTAAACCTACAGTTCAATCCAATAAAGAGAAAAAAGATCCATTTGATAAGACAGAAGATCTGAAGTCCAAAAGGAGGCATTTAGGTTTTAATCCACTGTTGCACCTGAGTAGATATTACATACTCTATAGAGAAACAATTCCTCCCAAAGGACTATTTCCAGGGCTGCAGTGCCACCCAAGTTCAGGTCAGGAGTAATGTCCCATCAAGCACAAAATCAGATACTGTTTATGACATAATCTGAAAATAAATTACAATTTAATTTATAGAAATTTAATTTTACTTCAACATATTCTGAAACAATAATTTTATTTTACCTATTTATAGTAAGCTTTACAATTTTATTCAATCTTTGTAGAAAGACGATAGCTTTTAACAAGATTCTATAAGGAAGTTGTTTATTTTTTCCTCTTACTGCTAACTATTAATGTTTAATTAGGCAGTTTTGTTCAGGATAGAGAGCAAGTGTTCTTTCAAACCATTCCTGCTGTCAAGTGTGGCTGGGAGCTGGAATGGTTTATGCACTGTTGGCACATTCTCCTCTCTCCTGAGACAGCAAAGCAACATTTCTGCATTTGTGTCACTGAGAACACGTTTCCTCTTTACCTCTGCCATCTCCTGCATTGCTCCTCAGTGCAACCAGCAATAGCAGAGATCTGTCAAAAGTTAGAGACCCCAATTTTTGAATGAGTTTGAATTTACACGTGTAAAAGGACATCAGTAATTTTCTCACATTTTCCTAATCTCCCCTGATGGATTCAGGCCATGCTTTTCATTTACTCCAGATGTGATAACCAAACTGTCAGCTATGTTTCAGCTTTTCCTTTAATCTTCCCTGGAGCCAATAATAAAAGATTAGTAATTGACAGTGGTTGCCAGGCTAAGGGTAATGCTTATTTTAAACATGGGAAGCAGGAGCTGTATTCTTTGAAGGGATAATTTGTGGGAGGCCAGAAAATTGGATTACTTTGTTATCTGTTGTGTAAATGACAAAGATATTCAGTGTCCTTAAAATGTCAAGGCAAGTTTAATTAAAAATTTACTACCTAATTTGAAGGTGGGAGAAGAGAAGGAAAGAGAGGACATACAGTGATGTTTACAGGTAATTTAGAAACTTCATCAGGAAGCATATAATGTTTAAAAAGTTACAAAAAATATAAGGAGGATACTGATGTCTTAGTATATAAACATATGGTCAACTTTTGAATTTACAGACTTTTTTGAGAAGGAAAAAGTATCTAGTCTCATTAAAAGATAAACATATGCAACACATCATCAATATATTACCTATATTTTAGAAGTTCAGAGCTTGGAATGAAAGAAGAAATGTCAAGAAAACATTTAGAAAAATGAGCTCTCTTAGAAAGAAATACTCCAACCACATCCATAGTTCATGAAAGCCTGCATAAAATTTCACTTGAACTGAAGTCACTCGATTACACAGCATATTCCCACACCAAGGAACAGCCCTTTTCCCACATTACATGCAGAGCACGGTTTTCTTTCCCTTGTAAAGTGAGGGAAATTGCATGGAGAACATTAATACTTTGGGACAGACTCTGTTTCAAGCAGCACAGCTGAGCTCAACTCCACTGCTACACGTAGACATTCATTAATTAAACAAACTGAATATAGGAAATTTGAATTGAAATAGTGCAAAACTTCATCTGTGTGGCTTTTACTGAGAAAAGCTGGGGCTGAAATGTCACTAACAGCAGACAACACAAGATTTGGCTGAAATAAGGTACATGGTTTGAGAAAGGACAACAAATTTTTGAAAGTAAAAGTACATTATAATTTTATCTTGGTCACATACTGGATTTCTTAAACCAGGAAATTTTTGCTGGAAAATACATGAAGAAAACAGGGTACATTGTAATGCTGAGATCTTTCATAGACAGGAGAGATGACAAACACCATGGTAAAGATCAAGATGAACAAGAAAAACCAGAAAAGTTAAAAAAGATAAAAATGGGTTTGAATTTTCCAACTCATTTCATTCATAGATATTACAGTTTTCATGGAAATGTGCTGCAGTGCCACTGAGCTGAGACCAAGGAAGTTTATCTAAATTACTACAGCTTGGGTTCTGTATTTTTTGTAAACATAAAAAGACTTACTGAGTCTCCAAATCCACTTCTAATGTATTTTGCCCATTAAATATTATACTTTTATTAGATTAAAATATATTGTGCTGTATGACTCACTTAAAGCCACGCACATAGGGAGAAGACTGGTAAATCTCTGGCTTCATTAGTCTTTTCTTGAAAGAAGAAAAAAGCTTTGCAGTAATTTCTGATGTCACTCTCAAGAAGTCCAAGGCCAGTGCTCCACACGATCGGGTCAGTGAGGGATTTCAGCACTGGAAAAAAAATCAGTCCTGAGACGGAAGCAGGATTTGTAGGAACATGTACTTGAGTTAGATGGATAAGTGTGTTCTGAGATTCCTTGCACAGGGGTCACTTGCACTATGAATAGAACTGTGGTCTCACTAAAAATGTGTGAAGGGAGATGGGCTGTTGGGATTTAGGAGGAAGGGAAAGATAGAAAACATTACAGCTCAACATATGTCTATCTTCAAGCACACTCTTGCTTCTCAGAATGTATTTAGCATTTGAGTTATAAAAGCTCCCTTAGTTTTGCATCTAATTTAAAATATAATTTTCTTCAATTGCGTTTCCAGACAAATGGATAGAAAATTGGGTGGTATCCTCCTATAAATATTTTTTGATGCAGTTCAGTGCAGATTCTTTCTGAACATTTGCATTGTTAAATCAGTAACCACACCAGGTTCAATCGACATTAAGACTGGAGTTCAAGAATACAGACAGACCGATGAGCTAGAGTGGACTAAAAGCCTGAATTAAATAACTACCCACCTCACTATTTCTGATAGAATCTAAAGGTCACATAATCCAATACTGGGATAAATTTTTCCAGGGCAGGTAAGTGAAACAGTAAAATGCTTTTTATGGTTACAAATTAGAAGGTAATTTGAATATTTGAACCTTTAAGAGTGGATTAAGTGGCACAGCAGGATGACTGATGTGTTTAAAATAGAGAATGAAACACAAGAATGTCTTCATAGGGACTCAGAGTCTATAAATCAATGAATTCCAGTTATAATCAATATCATACATCAGAAAAATAAAGATCTAAGATCCTTGTAACAACATATATTAATTCATGAAAGAAATAGCAAATATTGACAATACAAAAGTCTTTCAAGAACTGAATTTTCCCATTAGAGTTCAGCTATTTTTTTTAATACGGCTTTTCATTATTTCAAGACTTTGGGATTTTTTCTGACTTCACCAGTGAAAAGAGAGAAGAAAAGTAGGTTACAATAGAATGATTTTAAAAAAAAAATCTTGTAAAAACTGAAGTTGCTTTTCGCCTCTATTTAATTATTTTTGCACACAGACTTATTACTAATATTTTACAAAAATTATTTGCAGTTCCCAAAAGAAGGTATGTGGATTTAAGTTAGAGATGACCAGTGCTGCATGATGCTTTTGCCACTAAAATGACCAAAAATGCAGAAGATAATAATAATAATACACTTGGGAAAGGCTGTTCTGCATTTGAGGTTGTTGAAGACATTTCCTATCACATAAGAAAGGGCTGCAGTTTGGTTTTACAGCACAGAGTTGGCAACAAGGTAAAGTTTTTAAGGAAAATATTTCTCTGTTGAGACAAAATGTCACAGGGAAAGGGTCTGAGTGAAAGAGGCCAAAATATTTTAGGGAGCAGAGGATGATTCTGGTCACAGACAAGGGTTTTAGTGAGTGACTCTGTGATTGACAAAGAAACCATGTGTCTCACAGCAGAGTGTCATCTTGGCAGGGCCAAGGGACACTGAAGGGTCCCCTCCAGGACAAAACCACATCAAAAGGAAGAAGATGCTCCCAAGGCAACCAGAGACACAGAGAAGAAAGTGAGAGACCTTCTGCCTCTTGTAAGATCCTGTCCCAAATCCTGTATCCTGTCCCAAACCCTTTGTACTCCAAGAATTAAACAGTGAAACACCAGCAGCCCTGACAAACCCCTGGGCCAAAAGAAATGGACAAAGCAGAGCTCATTTACCTTATTCTTCAAGGGAAAAAAATAAAGCAACATCCAAATTAAATGTTACAAAGAGAAAGTAACGAAGATATTGTGCTTTACTTGAAATTCAGAAGTTACTTCTAAACACTCAGAAGGAGTCTGTTAAAACTCCACTCATAATTCAGTTGGCAAATTTCACATATCTAATAAAAACAACAGTAAATCTGGACTGCAGAAAGTATAATTTCATTTAGCCATGACAAGGACAAAAGTAGTCTATGTGCTAAATTCCATTAAATACCAGAGTAATTTTAACTGTCCAACAAATGACTCACTGAAAAAGGCAGTAAATGATAAAATTAAGTCTTGGTGAACCAAATTAATTCACATCCTTTTCCGCCCCAAAATACCTACAGAAAACATTATTTTCCTTGTTTAAAGTACAGAACTGCAACAGCTAAAACTGCACAGAATAGCTCTTGACAGATTATTGTTTTCTGCTTCAGAAATTTCACTGTTCAGACACTGACCTGAAGAAATGCCAAAGGAAGAAAAAAATCTTTATCAATATAGTTCATAATTACATAAGTACACTTGCAGAACTGTATGAGTTATTTTTCTAAGTTGCCTTTTGTACAAGAAACGTGATATCTGTTGAAATCAATCTACACAGGAATCTTCATCAAAACCATCTAGTGCTTTGTCATTATAAAAAAAAGGTTAGAAACAGAGAGCAGAATTTCTGCAATGAGATATGAAATAGCACTGGAAGTCTGAGAGCCAGTAGAAATAAAAAAAAAAAAAAAGAAGTGTATTTAAACAAGCTCTTTGTGATGAAGAGGCCTTTTGAGTTGGCCTCTGAGGTCATTCCAGACCCACAAAACCCATTCAAAATAATTTAGGAACTTTTTTTCCAAGAGAAAATATCTACTACTATGCCACTGTCATGCAGGATTTTACCAATTTCATATCAATATAATAAACTGGAAGGCACATTTTGCTCTCAAATGTTATTTGTCAGTTAAGGGACTGAGTTCAACTCATGGTGTTAAACTGAAAATTTAAAAAATTTTTCAAATGTCCATAAAAATCTATCAAAGATCTTTAAAATCTAATCTTTACACATATCCTAGATAATCTATTGTATCAGCATATTAACCTAGACAAAGCAATCAGATTAAGTTTTTATAAATATATTTCTACATGCACTAATACGCCTGTAAATTTATGTAAAGGAAAACTAAGAATACAGAATTTTGGGGTTTCTAATTACCAAAAACAAGGAATGTGTGCACGTGCTCGTATCTCTTACAGCTGTTCTTACAGCTGAGTAATTCTGCTTTCAAGGAAAATAGATTTTCCTCTGAGATATTTAAAACTGGCTTTTGTATAAAGCCCACCTTACTGTAATACCAGGGAACACATTTCTTCAGTAGAACTGAATTGTGCCCAACAATCATAGCACTGTATGATATTGCATCCAATCTAAACCAACATATTATTAGAGGGTATCATTTTTAAACAAAATAAGAAACATTTGAAAAATGTCACTGGCTTTATATGAAATGACAGAGTTTTGAAACCTGCCCTTTTATTGTCTTTTCCCTCCCCCCTTCAAATCTGAATATCCCATAGAGAGGAGCGGAGAGAGTTGCTTGATTTTTATGCCAGCTTAGGGGTAACTCTCTAGACAAGCAGTAAAAGGCTAAATCATAAGGAATGGCTTGTTTGAATCAAATGCAAATGCTGAACAAAGAAAATTATTTTTAAGGACCAAGTTTAGTCAGATATTCAGTGGTTAAAAGACTCCATGACACGGTGCATAACTACAGCAGGCACAGCTCTTCAAGTCACAGCTCAGTGTTTTGTGCCATGTGCCAAACTGCCAGGGCAGTGTATTCAGGCAGTATCCATGTATATGATCACTACATATACCACTGCATTTTTTTCTTCTTCACCAGTTAGGAAAAGCATTTGCAAATACAGAACTGACCCTCAAAGCAGTAATACTCAATACAAAGGTTTGGATTCATGCTAATCCCCCTGTTAGGTTTATCTGCTTCTGCTGCATCTCACCTTCCAAATTCCTTGTGTAAAAATGTCCAGGATCACACTATTTAAAAACATCAGCTTAAAGCTGATGATTTCTTTACCCTCTAAAAAGTTATTTTTACAGTAGTGATTACTTTAGATTGGTGCTGCTCATCAGAAAGTGCTTTTATTTACAAATTTAATTCGCTTGTAATGTAGCAAGGGCAGATGAGATAGACTGAAAGGAATGGAGTACATTGTAGAACTTCCCAACTGAAGAATTTGAATGGCACCATTGACCCTTTCCACTTCATCCACTGCTCCCTAAGGACACACTGAATCTGGGGGAGGCTGGACATTCTAAAAGGAATTTTTAAGGTTACATCCTAAAACAAGCTAATTATACAGACATAAGAATATGAACTGAAAGTAGGAGAAATTATTACTTTAGACACTACTCATCAGCATGAATTCCTCTTGATAGAGAACAAGAAAATGTTTTTGTTTTGTATTCAGAATACGCAGATGAAATACCCACAGTCCCAGTTTGATTCCAAACACATAAAAAACAAGGTGCTTCTTTCTTGAAGAGATTCTCACTGTGAGAGTTCATGCAGAATTTGCATCTAGACTGTAATTAAGATGAGCAAAAAAAACAGGTGTCTTTGGAGAGGGCAGGATGACAACACAATCTAGGGGAAAATGACAACAAAAGATGCATCTTCCACTTTGAGAGATATTACTTCTGTTCAAAGACAGCACCTTCATAGCCATGATGGCAAAATGCAGGTAGAAACTATACATCAACTTAACAGTGGTCAAACATCTCAATAAACCACCTTTGGGAGATTAAGAAATAAATATTTATGCCATTAATCCTATCAATATCCCCCAGTAGATTTTTATTATTGTTATTATCAGTTATTGTATTATTTCATCTTGAAGTTTACTTTTCTTCTGACAAATTAATCTTCTCTTGATTTAATTATGTGTTTTCACTGCTGTCTTATCAAACTTTTGCAATAACTTTAAACATGAATATTCATGTGTGTTATTTATCTACATCAAATGGTTTAACGTGCTTTCATCAGAAATTCTTGCAAGTTTTTCAAGGTTCTTTGTCAAAACAGTAACTCTCTTATACAGTAAACTCTTCAAAAGTTAATGTCTTTAGAGTAAGGAAGTTTTGAGGTTGAAAGATTGAATCCCTGCAGGTTTACAACCTTGAAAGTATTTTTCACAGGAATATTCCTCTTTTCTTCGTTGCAATTATTAGGGCTACATAACAGTTAAGAAAAACACTCTGATAAACTTTCTAGCCAGACATAAAACTCATCTGGTTTCACCATATATTTCTATTCCATTATTATTTAAGAGTTTTTTGTTTTTTTTCCTATGGACTAAAAGAATAAGTTGAAATCACTCATGTTGCATCCAAATCTGCATTTAACCTTGAATAAAATACTGTATGGCCTACAAATCACTTATAAGATATAAAAAGGATATCAAAAAGACATGAATGATGTAAAGCAAGATGTGCTCTGGCTGATTTCCCTGTTCCAACTTATCCATGTTTTCCTGTGGTAACCTTCCCACTACATCTGAACCTCACAAACAAAATCCTAGGAACTATCCCAGTAAGAAAGAACACTAAACCCCTTTTGACAAAGGACTGGTCATTATGACTTTATGATTATGGCCACTAATCAACAAAATGAAGCAATTTTTAATCACAGCAGATAGTTGGATGGTGGTTTTGCACCTTAAATGACTTTTTTAAGAAACTGCATCTTCCCAAAATAAAGGTCGGAAACCTATTATATTGACTTTTCTTTTAGAATAATTTCAAATAAATGGAAAAAAGAAAGACTCATGTACAGAAACTGGCTGGCTCTTAATGGAAATTGTGAAACAGTTCCAAGCAGTAGAGATTTTAAGAATGTTAACAGCTTCATAAGACAAGTAGCATGGTAAAAACAACAGCCAAATCCTTGAAAACAAGCACAATTTACGAATGTATTTCTATGATCTGGCTGCCTGCAGTTGCAGAGAAGTGGGTTCTATGACCCAGCAAGTCCCAGTGCACCCTCTGTCCTTTATTAACTTGTATTTATTCGGACATAGCCTTTTAAAACCAGTTGAGCATCAACACACCGAAAATGGAGTAGTACAAAAGGCCCAAAGGAAGGTTAAAAAAAAGTAATGGAAATCTATGTAGTTTGTGGCTGTCTAGGGAAACCACAGCTCTAGTTCTCTATAAGTTTAAAAATACAGTAATTTGGTTTTAAATAGCTTTCATGCAACTCCAGACAGCTTCAGGTGGTACAAAAATAAATGCAAGTTTAGCACTTCTCTATAATATCTGTGATTATGTCTCCTGACGAATAGGATGTTTACATAGAACATACATGTTCAAAACATAATTCTGAGGTCTGATAAGTAGCTGAGCTTTCCAGAGGAACTGGCAAACAGAGTCTGCACTGGATCCTTCCTGAAACGGCTCCAGATAAACCTGAAGCAGCAGACACGTCACACTTTGATGTGCAGCCTGGGTTTAGGCGTGGATGAAATCTGCACCATGAGGAGTTTAAGGTCTCCACATAAATATCTGATGTGTTTCAGCTCCTCTCACAGACAAGAAATGTCTGAAGAGCTGTCCCAGGACAGTATTTTACTGCAGAATGTCAGCATAGGAAGCTATTTTCTCCCTTTAAGTAGCAGCATGTTAGAGTTGTGATTCTGCTGTATATTTGACAGCAGACAACTGCCCTCCAACCCTGTTTGCCTACAGACTGATTACCAGGCTAAAATACATATAAAGGTATCTGTATATACACACACACATATAATAGGATATTATACTAATCTACAGTACAGATTAGGGATTGCTAATTGTGACCTCACTCAGACCCCACAAACTTTGGCAGCATTGTGGACATCAAGCCTGTGGTCACAGGAATTGTGTAGGAATTAAACCAGATCCCTTTTCTGCTTCTTGTTTGTCCAGTGAATCTCACAGAAATCCACCATGCCAAAATCTCTGTTACTGTTTGCACGGTCAGTAAACAGTAAAGCACTCAGTTTTTACCTCAAGGAATAAATTATCAATATAGAAGGCATGGAAAGAATATGAATGGATTAATAACTGAAACAGTTAACAATGCATATCGTCATTTTGGGTTTGAAAAGGTCCTCAAAACCCCCACTAAACAAAACCAATCTCCACCATTCCCTCAGATGCTCTGAATTGCCCTGAGTTTTTTTGAGCCATAAGCAGATGCAGGGTTGGGAGAATCAATAGTGACTAACAACAAATTTTAACCTACTATCAGAATTAACACAGAATAGATTCACTTACTAGTTCATTTAGCTTGGCATTACAGAATTCCTCTTCTACTGTATTGTCATTGTGGTTTACTTCAGAAACTTGAAACCAGCATAAGGAATCTCCCCTCCCTGTAGGGGAGATTATTATTCTTGAGGTACTTATTTGTTAAATAAATACTCCTTGAATTAATGAAAAAATCTCATTTAATTCACAGCAGATTTTAAATTTAAATTCTTGGAGCTCCAGAACCTCTCACAAGCCACAGAGACTTTAACTATAAAGTGATTACAATTGAAAAAAGTTCTGCAGGAGCAAATTATTTGCAGGAGTGAACCTAAGAGGGTGTCACAAGTTCACGATCCTTCCCTCAATAATATTCCCTGTATAACACAGCAACTTCTGGCAGCCTTTTCATGGAGATGGGAATGATCATGATGAATGTTTTTATAATGCATCCATTCAGGACATGTTTCCTTCACCCAATTCAAAGTTCTAAAGCCATTAATATTTTGCAAAGCAGTTCTTTTATATATAAATAAATAAATAAATAAATATGTATATTTGAAACATCACAGTGCAAAGCACCAGTGAACACTGTACAGTCTTTCATAAACATAAGAAATGGGCAACAGGAACGAGGTTTTGACCAGTTGGCAGGTAACCTGGGGAAAGAGGTGGTGACAGCTCCAGCTGTTCATATCTTAAGTGCCACTTATTTCTTCAATGATTGCCAATTCACAATGAAAAAAAGTCAAAGTGAAGTCTTTCTAGAGCTATACAATTAACTAAAATGATGACTTTGGTAATTTACATTACTGTATTTATCCTAATTGGGAAAGTAAAAAAATTAATTACCCTGTTTCAGCTTGTGGTTAATGCTTTTAATTTTTTCCTCTCTAACTTTATTTTCCCTCTCCCTCTTAATTTTCATGTCCTGTAGATTAAAAGTGAATAACATAATAACTAAATTACCCTTTCTGTAGAAAGAAAAAGTTTAAATGAGGACAAGTACAATCTCATCTTTTAAAGTTTCCTCAGTATGAGAGCCTTGGATTTTCAGGTTTCTCCCTTTGGGCTTTAAAGGAGTGTTCATAAACCAAGTCAAGTGCCTCTCCTCTGCACACTGTTAGAAGACCCATCAATGGTAATTTTTCTTAATTTAATCCTGGTTTCTACATCGTTTGACTTCTGAACTTACAGTCTGGACCCTTGTCTAAGTGGTCAAAATTTTACCCCTCTAAATTGCCCATGTTGTGTATTTTTCAGTGAACTCTACCTAAATGACTTATGTCAGGAAAGTGTTACCATTTATTTCATATCCATTCCTAATTTTATGCTGAGGATCTGATGAGACACAGATCTGTGTTCAGAATTTCTGCAATATGACCTTTCATGAATTTGATTTACTAAAGCCTCAGATGTGATAGTTCCCATTTGCACACTTTGTTTTATATGGATGACATTTTCCCTCAAACATTAACCTGCCATTTTATTGTCTCTCAATATGTTTCATAGATAGAATAATCTTATCTTGTCACAAAATCAAAATTGACCTGCAAAAACTTAGCTTTGGTTAAAAAAAATGCATTTTTGTTCCTTTCTTTTGTCCTTGTGAGAGCAGAATTTTACATTAAGACTTCTATCTTTTATTTTTAATAGAACACATAGATTGCTTTTCTCCCAGGTCATGTATTTTACATGTGTCTGACGGGTCTTCCATTTGGTACCACATGTCATCTTCAGCCAATAAAGTATTATTTATAGAACTACAGACAAAAAAAACCCCAAGAAAAATATTTTATGCTATTCCATTGACTAAAACCCAGTTAAGAAACTGAGATCTATAACATCACTGACACAATTTCCTTTTACTTAATATGGTTATTGCCACAGAGTTTGGATGTTTATCTACATGAGCCACACAAAGAATTTAGGATTTATTAAGATAAAACATATCTAAATATTTCAGTTAAGGAGAATTATTTCATATTCCTTCTTATTGTTTGTCCAGAAGAATCACTGCAAAATCAAAGATTAAATCAGAGCTGATAATTCCTTTTGTATCATCACTAACAGGAACTGTGAGCCACTGCAGGACAAAACTGATGCCTGTCAGGTCATCCAAGGGCTCTTAGAACAGCTCTTGTGTCTCAGCCACTCACTACTGTCAATGCACTGGGAATCCAAGATCAAGGGCAATTAATACTAAGGCATCTGTCAGGGGGAATAATCCAGCTTTCCATCCCCATGAATTCCTGGGGAATTCTATTCATACAGCTAAGAAAGGTGCAAAACTCTTTTTCAGCATTTGATTCCTTCAGTGAATCAGGAATATCTGCTGTGCTGCTTCATCATTCCACAAAATGTAGATGTAGATATACAATTATTTTTCACCAAAGACAAAAATAATTGAAATGTTGCTGAAACATATGTCATTAGCACTTATCAAGGAACAGAAGTTATTATTCTTTGGTTTAGTAATCATCATTCTAAAAATGAGGGTGTACGATGTTACAAAATCATGTAGAAAAATGACTTGAAATTCATGAGAGAACAACTTTATATATTTTACAAAAGTATTTTAATTAAACTAAGAGAGTGTGAATTTTTAATAAGCTATTGTTATTGCACTACCAACCTTGAAAATTAAGTACTGTGCATTTTAAGACATTTTGACATCTCTGCTCTGAAAACCAGTACAAGACATGCACTCCTCTGTACACTAAGAACCAGCTGAAAGACTCCCTACAGTTCAGAACTCCTTCTGTTAACACATTTGTCAAACTTTTATAAAAGTTATTATGAAAAAGGCAGAGGAAATAAGTCCCAAACTGTGGCTTATCCATATCACATACTATCACACATCATGGTAAATAATTATGGTTAGTAGACAGAACTGTTATTCTAATAATATTGGGGTTACAGAGCAAGTGACAGGTTAATGAGAAGATATATCAGCCTTATAACAAAAGAAAATGATTTGCTTAAAAAGTAAGACAAATCATATATATATAGACAGAGAGAGAAAAGACAAGGCTTTGGGGTGACCAACCTTCCAGTACCTGAAGGGAGAGGAGAAAAAAGATTGAGAGAGACTATTTACAAGGGCCTGGAGTGACAGGACAAGGGGCAATAGATTCCCACTGCCAGAGAGAAGGGTTAGATGGGATATTGGGAAGGAATTCTTCCCTGTGAGGGTGGGGAGGCCCTGGCACAGGTTGCCCAGAGAAGCTGTGGCTGCCCCATCCCTGGAAGTATTCAAGCTCACATCTGGGCTAGTGGAAGGTGCCCCTGCCCATGGTAGGGGGTGGAAAAGGATGGGCTTTAAGTGTCCTCCAACCCAAACCATTCTATGATTCTATTATATTATGCAGCCCTTATTTTCCATGAAAACAATGACACATCGATAAGAAAAAGCAATCTTAAAGTTCTCCTGAAATATTTCCAGGTTACTGCCCTGGAGAGATGGGACACAACCCATTCCATTTGGAGGCAGTGGAAGGGTTCTTCCCTAGGACATTTTGATTTCAGATTTCAGTCCTGCCCAGATGAACTGCAAGTTGTCCTGGGCCTTTCCCTAAGAGTCTGAAGCTTATCATCAGTTTACAGAAGCCATGTCAAACACCAAGTTGTTGTACAAATGAAACTGCTTTTCAAATCCATGGAGAAACATATTCTGAGCTCAAAATCAAAAAAGTAGGAAACAAAGGGACTATAGGCATATAAAAAAAAATGAAATAAACCTCCCTACTTTCCTGCCCAAAATAACACAATATCAGTGTTGGTAATGGCTTAACAGAAAAAAATAATTACACTACACTTTTCCCCCTAAACAGCCACGATGCCACTGGTCCCAGTGATGAGGAGGAGGTGCCAGGTCTATCAGCAGCACTGTTTGCCACCACCTGCCAGCAGAGAACTAGGTTTTAGATATATATTTGTTTAGAAATGATGCTGATAATATATATGAATTTGCCATCAGCACGAGAGAAATGTCAGCCTAGGAAGGAGGGTGGACATTTAGGAGTACCAGGGTGTCATGGTTTAAACCCAACTGGCCACTTACTCACTCATTCCTTCTCAGTGGGATGGGAGGGAGAATCAGAAGGGTAAAAGTGAGCAAAATTGTGGGTTGAGATAAAGACAGTTTAATGGGACAGAAAAGCAAGAAAATAGTAACAATGACTATGATAAGAATTAGCATGTACAAAATAAGTAGTGCACACTGTTCTCCCCTCATTGAGGGATGCCTGGCCAGCTTTCCCTCCAGTTTATGTCCTGAGCATGACACCACAAAGTCTGGATTAGCCCTGGGGTCATTTGGGGTCTGCTGTCCTGGCTGTGCCCACTCCCACCCCTGGTGCCCCACAGCATCCTCCCTGGCAGGGCGTGAGCAGCTGAAAAGTCCTTGACTTACTCTAAACACTGCTAAGCAACAACTAAAAAAAATATAAATAATAAAACCAGTGTGTTATCAACATTATTCCCATCCTAAATACAAAACACAGCAGTGCACGAGCTACTAGGAAGAAAATTAACTCTATCTCAGCAGAAACCAGGACACAAGGTATCTAAACAATAAAGCAAAACTAACAACCCCACAAAAAATCCATTGTAATATTCACAGTAAAAATGACAGGACTCTATAGGAATGGAGCGTGTTCATATCAACTGGTTTAAACAGAGAGATAACAGAAAGAGTAATAAGGAAATAACTTAGAAAAAGGAAAGTTATTCTGGTTGATTCTCGAAAAAATGTGAGGTGGATTATAGTTGGGAAAAAAATTATACATAAGGTTGGAAAAAGCCACATATAGATGAAAATGTAACTGTACAAAACATGTGAAATGACTGATATTCACATTTTCAGACATATCAGCATTCTTCTAGACATTATGGATCAAAAATGTGTGTGGGGGGGTGAATCTGTTTGGGTTTTTTTTTAGGAGAGGGGAGTTAAGTTTGGTTGGTTGGTTGTTTTTCTAGGAGGGTGTTCTGTTGTTTGGGCTTTTTTTCCAAATGTATGTTTTACAGAACTTTGTCCCTGACTAAGACAAATCTAGTTCCAAATGGTGTAAGATCATGTAGGAAAGGTTCAGGTAGGGCTGAGCAGCACCGTGTGATTTACAGTGTTACCTCCAGCTAATAAAGTTTCCTGGGAGCAGCAGCAGTAAACTCCAACCTGGGAAAAGTTCAGCACTCTGAGCCCTCCTGACCTGGAGCTGCTGTGTCCTGAGGACAGGCCACCTCAGTGTGATCCCTTCCAGACACATTCCTGCTCCTCAGCATCCACCTCCCCTACCCCAGAGCAGGGGCACCTCTGACAGCAGAGCAAACTCCTGCATTTTTGGACTCTCCAGCCTAAATAAACCCCTTTGGCAACAGCAAGCACTCCAAAGTTACCCTTTCATGTCTCAGGGAATATAAAACACACATGGGACTGCGAGCAGGAATCTTTGCCATCAGGGCTGGTCTCAAACCAGAAGTGTATGATTTTTCCCTTTTCTCTCTTTATTTTTTTGCACTGCTGCCTTTGTTCAGGGTGACCAGTTGCTGCAGGCACACTTGCTGTTTTGTGGGGTTTTTTTATTTTCCAGATGGCACAGTATTGCTCATGTAGCTTGGTAAAATTCCAAGATACATTTTATTTGCTTTCCCCCCAATGCTCCAGAAACAGGCTTGTAAAAAACAAAGTTCAGGTGTCCTGAGAATGGCATTTCACTGCTTGAACTCCTTCCACTCCTCACACACACTATCCATGAGCCCTCCCCTGTAACTGCCCTTCATTCCTCTTCCTTCCCCACACTTCCTCAGCTTTCATGCTTCTCAGGACCACCAGGAACACCACTGCTGCCCTTTGGGATCATGAAATAGTTCCATCCTGTTTAGTTCCATTCACTGTTTACTGTTGAAACCCAAGAGAAAAAGTGCCAGTTGTTCAAAAGGTTCTGCAGGTAAAGGCATTTGGAAGATTTCATATTCAAGGAGTGAGAGGACTGTTAGAACTGCTTGATCAGCAACACCAATTTCCCTATAATAGCTGAGACAGCTGAATTAGGGAAATTATCCTTATTCAAAGACCATTCTAGCAACTAACAAAATGATTAAACCACTGCTTGCTCATTTATTATTTCTGTATTCTCATTTATTTTTACTGAAATCCTAAAATAAAATTACTGCCCAAAGTATAGCTGTTTTATTTCTCATAATAACCTAGATAGATTTTAGCACCATAATATTTAAACACATTTTATTTCCTAAGGCATTAAAGGCAGTTTACATTTAGCTGCAATAGAGTGCCTAGCATCAAAAGCGTTGGGCATTTGACTGAGACAAAAAGATTGTGTTTTTTTTGTGTAATTATATATTTTATATTTGCCCTCCTCCTCACTCCAATTCAGTTTATATAAGCATAGGAAATGTAGTGATAACCAAAAGGATATAATTTTAAACTATTAAATTTTATGCATTTAAATCTAGAATTCAGTAAAAATGTAATACTGCCAATCTACTTCCATAGAAATTTGGATTTAGGGCAGGCCAGTTCATTAAATCCCCCCTGGAGGAAAAAGTTCATATCATCCAGTTGAGTAATTTGGATTTTCTGCACTCTGCCACAGTGATACAGGAACTCTGCAATGGCTCATAAATGTGGTTTTGCCAAAGATGAATACACACACAGACACACACACACACACTATTACAACCTAAGCTGCAATAGGCAGAGACTTTAATTAAGTTAAAAAGGCCTAACTAGTTAAAATGAACTGGGATTAGGGAGGATTCTGCCTCTGATTTAGCTGCATTCTCCATGATGACCCTTTGCATTCACAACAGGTACAAAAGAGAATGGGATTTATTGCTGTGAATTCTGAAACCCAAATTCAAACATTTTCTCAAGTTTTATTTCAAATTCTGACCTGGAATGTTGCTCAGTTTGCAAGAACAGACATGTCAGTTCTTTGTTGAGAGAATTCCCACCAGGGACAGAAAACTAACGGGAGATATTTTCATAGCATTTCTTAATAAGTTCCTTATATTCAAAAAAAATTCTTCACATGGATTTTATTTTTATAGCTCTAGGTTTCATTTCTTTAGTAACAAAGATGTCAATGTAATAACTATTACACTTGGCCTACAAACACAGTTTTTAACATGACCTATCATAGAATCACAGGATGGTTTGAGTTGAAAGGGATGTTAAAACTCATCTCATTCCACCTCCTCATTCCCTCCCATGGGCAGGGACACCTTCCACCAGAGCAGGTTTCTCCAAGCCCCAACCAACCTGGCATTTTTTTCTGAAACACCTCCTAGAAGAGCCACAGTTCCTTAAAACAAATTAAAATCAGCAGAATAGCAGTGTTTTAATTTGAAAAAAGAATTTTCAGAATTTTTATTAAGAATTACCTAAGCAATTATTAGACATTAAAGATGTTTAAGTGTCCAGGGGACACTGTCATCTGTATTTAATAAGCTTTTTTTCTCCTCTGTTATTAATTTTTTCTAATGGACTATGAATTGTCCAACAAAGGTTTATTACGTTTACAATAAAACATGGAAAGTCAGGCATTTAAACATAATCTTTTACAATGGATTATTTAAAACTTTTTTTGAAGTCTATATAAATATAAAAGTATTAATAATTGGGGACTTTAACCCATATTATATTAAAACCAATAATAATCCAATTTAACTCTAGAAAAGCTGAAAAAAGGTAGGCCACCAGAAAAGAAGAGAAAAATATATTTTTGTCTTAAGTTTAACTGCTAAAAAATGAACAAAATTTCTTTTCACACGGATGCTCATAAAGCATTTTTAAAGGCATTCAAAAGCCAGACTGCTACTCTTCCTTCAATCATATTGATAGAGTAGATTTAATATTGTTATGCCAAAGTATAATCAGATTTATCTCAGTGATCAAAGATATTTTTGCAGGTTTAGGTGAAGATTTATCCATCTGTCATTTGTGGTCTTCAAGATTTTGGCATTCTATTGATAGATATGAACAACCTTTTTGTCACTCAAGCCATTTTCTGTTCATGGAACATAAAAAAAATCAGCTATTTTAAATACTTTGTTTAATTTTGAGCAATTCTTTTATCTTTATGGAATTCTTTAAATAAACTATCTGTAGAATAAAAAGTGAAGAAACCCTAAGTAGTCTGTCATCACAAAAATACAAAATGATTTTTAAGATTATTTTACAAAATACAGACATAGATATTGTTCTTTAAATGACCTACTAAAGTTTGTAAAGTTAAATCATTTATAAACTAATACAGCTAAATTCAACTTATCTTTATCTTTGAAGTTTGCTTCTTTTATTCAAGATCTGAAGGAAGACTTCACCTGAAAGCTTGTTCTACTTTTTTTTTTTTGTCTGAAAGTCTTTGTTCTCTTTTCCAAATAAAATTGTTTATAAAGAAAGATTACCCAGCGAAAAGAAAGAATACCTCTGCCCAGAAATCTTATCTTGCCACAGAAAAATTTCAGGCTCTGAAAGATTTTCCTGTTAATGCAACAGCCATGAAATTATAATTTATGGAATCTAACAGAAAAACGTCGGAATAGCCTCACAGATTTTGTGTCATTGTATCTCTGACAGGCAGCCAGAGATGGACATTTAGGACAGACAAAGAACACACCACACATAAATGACCCTTTTTTCTGCAGTGACCCAGGTTAAGTCCTGCAGAAGGGGGGAACACTCTCAGCCTAGTGAAGAGTATTTCACTCCTCTTTCCTAATTATCTTCAAAGGCAATGATTTTGTGTGATATAAAAGTTCAAATCTCAACCAGCCTGAGCTGTGACTTTCCTCATCCTTTCTGATTACTCACTAATTGCTGCAGTGAAAGGCTCCCTGAGATGTATGAGGTTCCATGAGCTGAACATGCCATAATTGCAGATGGGAACTCTGGGCTTGAAACAGGGGTTTTAAGAATTCCTACTCATCCAGTCCCTTTCACTGCAAAAAATGTGTTGCCTTAAAACATATGCTTGGGTATAAAAAACTGAAACTTTTCAAATAGTGATTTCCCTGACTCGTTAGCAAAGACCCTTCCATATTAATGTAGTGAATGATCATAGTCCATTTAAATGTGAAATAGAATATGGAACATAAGCCAATACTGAAGGGAATTTAACCTGGTACAGTTTATTTGAAGAGGAAGCAGAAACACTAACATATAACCAAGTTATCTGGAAAAGTAACACATGAGAGATCAGTGACAGGTGCACAAGCTGTCCTGCCTCATCTCTAATTTGCAAGAAAAGCTACTATCCAAGTCATAATCCTACAATTCTTTTAATACCATCTTTAGCAGGAGAATGCCCACAATGACCCAAAGACAGACCTCTAGAACTGAACCTGTGAGGGGGAAAATTCCATATTTCTGTGCAATCTGTGTACATAATCCAAACCAACTTGTACACTCTTATTGAACATGAACTCTTAATGGCACCTCCTCTACAGGAAAGTAAATAAACAAAGTCATCTCAAAGAAGTCTTGGTCCCCCTGGTATTATCTTTTATAGGTGGAATGGTGCTGCTCAGCAAATGTGTCCTGTAAGACATGCTATCTCTATAAAATCTGTATAATCTTTTCTAGGTTGAATTGCCCCTGGCAAAGAAGTGTTGGAAAATGACCTCAAGCAACTGTGCCACTGGGATCTGTCATCATTTGACTACAACTTCATAAAATTCCAGTCTAAGGCAAATTTTCATTAATTTTACAGCTCCTAGAAGACTAATACAATACGTATAACTTTTAAGTTTATACCTATGCTTGCTGAGCTAAATCTTTAATTGTAGCCCAAATCAGCCAACTACTTAAACAGATGCTTTATTTTTGAGCACTTAATTCTACCGACTTTAATGGGTCTATGTAGGTGCTTAACATCAGGTGTCTGCTTCAGAGTTGTGCAGGATTTACACTGAGTGCTTTGAAAAATCCATCATTTCCTAGGGTTGGTTTTATTGTGTGTGTGCTTTGTTTTGTTTTTAATAAGGAAAATAAACTAAGGCAAAAATGTCATAAATATAAGGCCAAATTAAACATAATAACAGCTTTCTTACCTTTCTAAAATTATAGTTGTTGTTGTGAAGTTGCTGTTTTCTCCTGACACTTCCCAGCTGATACCACCTAGACCTTTACTTTTGTAATCAGCTTTTAATTAAGCCATATTACCCTCATGCCTGTAATAATTGTTATGATTCTATTACCTCCTTTGTTAAACACATTTGTAGTTTTAAATGACAGGAAGTCAAGCTAGCAATTTGTAAAGATGTGTGAATAAGGAAATTGCTCCATTCATATGTTCATAACGAACAGAGAGATAACATAATAATGCTTTGTATTCTCTCGCCCTCCAAGCAGGGGAAAGAACAGCAGAGGAGGTGGCCTGGATAATTTCCTGCAACCCTTCCTTTATTCTGAAGGCTTTTCACCAGGATTTGTTGAGGAAAGGAAGACAAATCATCCAAGCAAAGCTTTGAGCTACTGCTTTAGTGACACAGCTTCCAAGAGCAAGAACAAGCTCATTCATTAGAACAAATTGCTGGAAAGAAGCCAATGCACAACTGCACATATCACTGTACCAGTTCTGTACCACCTCATACCACTGCTACTCATTTAATATGGTATTGCTAAAATGTGGGCAAGCCTAAGTTGTTCCAGCCTTAAATTACACATTATATCAATTGGTAATGTAAATAAAAGATATTTAAGAGACTTTGCTGTTCAAGAAACAGTCTGGTTAAACAGTGGGGAAGCAAAGGGGGCAGACAGGTGCTACATGCCTTTGATTTTAAAAGTTTCATAGACACACCTGACAGAGGACATAAGGGAGGAAAAAAAGAGCCTTGATGACATTAGAACATCCTTTCCCAGGTTTCACAGCAAGTTACACACCCATAATCACAGAAATGTTCAGCTACTCCTCTGCCCTTCTCAGCATCTCCCCCCACTGAATCAACCAAATCTGCCTTATTTTTCGCAGATCCTTGAAACACCACTAAACATATAGTCTGAGGAGGGGGGGGAATCATATTTTAGTAAAGAGTTTGTCAAATAAATGATACTTAGTTGTTTAAAGAGGTTTTATAACTGCACATTGCTATTTGATCAAGTTCCTTGATGTTTTCCCCACTGTAGACAAAGCAAAATGTTCAAACATTGCTACTAATTATGTATAAAATTCTGAACAGCAGATACATGAACTTGTGCCAATTTGCTCACTTTAAGCACTGCTCATCTTCCAAGTTCTGCCAGAATTCCTATTTGAACCTGAAGAAATTTTCAAAGATCATCCTACATTAAATGGATCAAATTAAAAGTCAGGACATAAAACACAACAGCATATCAGGAGTGAGGCTCCTGACTGCCTTTACTGCACCCACATCTCCTGGAGCTGAATCTGTCCCACAAATCTACTTTCTATAATTTTATGTCACCCAACTTTGTGTTTTATGTTTGGAGTTATTCTATAATTGTACGTTTTGTGAAAACTTTGTTACAATGGATTAAACACTAAAATGATGTCATCACTTTCCAGTTTTATGGAATTGAAAATGCCTGCAAAACAATAACATTAAGGTTCCTATCAGTTTTCCTGGCTAAGGAAGGGACTGTAAACTTTCAACATCACAAATTTTTAATGTTTATTTTATTTTATTTGGCATCTTTTAACTCACTTTAAAGACATATACAGATCCTCAACCAAACTCAGTCCCCCTCACCTTCAAAATATATTTATACTGAAAATATTTATCATGTCAGTAATTGATTTATCATGAGATATGTTGTGTGTAGGTCTTCTAGAGCTCAACATGAGTGCAGGAGAACCACATTAAACCTGCTTGGGATGTTTTCACCAACAGAGAGAATGCACAAGGGCTCTTGGGGACAGTTTAGAAAGGTTGGTGTCACTGGTGTCATCGTGACTCATTATGTATGAAATGATGTATTTCACACTAACAGGCCTAAAATTAAGATTAAATTACAAGTCAATTGCCCAAGTCTCCTAATGAAAGGATAATGTACACATTTGCTCTGTCTTTAAAGCATCATTTCCACATGAATACATACATCTATATTTCTTTCTCTGTTCTACAGAGTTCAAGAAAATTTACTGCTGATATTGGGATAGCTAAGCCTTTAAATTTACTTACAATAAAATAAACAGTCTTTTCTTATTTGCAAATATTTTAACTTCTCTTAAGTTTTACCCATGTGAGCAATTTTTCTACTTTGAATTGTAATCATACAGAAATATGTTTGACCTTAGAAACAATAACGAAAATAACAATAAAAAATACACTATATACACGATAAAAGCCCAAAGGATATGAAGCCTCAATATGGTCATTAAAACTGCTGTGGTTTTCATTACTCAGAAATATCAGCCCCTTCTTACTCTCACCAGTATATTTGGGGTGCACATTCTCTGGCAGACCATTGGCACTGCTTTTGGCTCCATGTTTTCTGTGGTTATATCCTGAAACATCCCTTGAGTGTTCAAAGTATTAAGCAGCCACAGGCACAAACTGTTCTGATACATTCATTTTACTTCCCTCAGAGGTCTTGGAAAAGACAACCATGTCCCAACAGACACTTGGTGACAGCACAACCATTCAAACTACTGGTGATTTACTTTGATTAAACATTTCATCCCTGAATTCAACTCTAAAGAGTCACCTTTATGAGCCTCCTCAACAGGTAAATACCTGGTTGAGACGTATCTTTCTATCAATCTTAAAGCCAGAACAATGTCCCATTTCTAGTGGCGATTCCAAGTGCCATTATAACACTCTCAACCACTTAAATTCACTGAATTAATAATTGAGCAGTTTCTGTGTCCACTATTTAAATGACTTCTAATGTTCTTCTACAGATCTCTTCCATCAAGATGGTGATTTTCCTGAGGTGTCTGGGACAGAGTAGTGCCACTGAGGTACACTGCACCAATGGATAATCACTACAAGTGCTGGTTTTTAAAGATTAAGAAACACCAAGTCCCTTCTGTGCTCAAGTTAGATATGTGAACAACTTCACTGACCAATCTGGGATTGCTTTTTCACTTGCTGTTACAGCGTTCACATGCTTTGACAAATTTCAGCTGTTGCCCTCACAAACATGTAGATATTGTTTATTTCAGCATTTAATACAGAATCACAGACTGGCCTGGATTGGAAGGGACCTTAAAGTCCATCCAGTCCCACCCCCTGTCATGGGCAGGGACACCTTCCACTATCCCAGGTTGCTCCAAGCCCCATCCAACTGGTCCTGGACACTTCCAGGGATGGGGCAGCCACAGCTTCTCTGAGCTACCTGTGCCAGGGCCTCACCACCCTCACAGGGGAGAATTTTTTACTAATATCTGATCCAAACCTGCTCTCTGTCAGTTTGAAGCCATTGCTCCTTGTCCTGTCACTCCAGGTCCTTGGAAATAGTACCTCTCCATCCTTCTTTTAAGCTCTCCTCAGGTACTGGAAGGCTGCAATAAGGTCTCCCAGGAACCATCCCTTTTACAGGCTAAACAACCCCAATTCTCTCAGCCTTTCCTCACAGGAAATGTGCTCCATCCCTCCAATGAACTTGGTGGCCTCCTCTAGGCTCAGTCCTTAAGTGAGTTGTGTTTACTGCAATATCTGAATACCTCCATATCATATAATATTTCCCCATAACTACCTTATCAACAAAGATAACAGATGGATCTTCAGAGTATTCATATTGTGTATTATCCCCAATCCCTGCTGAGCACACCTAATACCTTCTCTCATCATTGTGCAAAACCTTGCAGAAATACTGAGATGGTTTCTGCAGGAGACCTGACTTCTTTTTAAATGAGAGCTGTTCCACAATGTAGCCTTGGTGAGGCTGACACCACACTGGATCCGACCATCCCACATTCTTCAGTGGTGATGGAGCTAGAGGAGCTAAATCCCATACACTATCACTTCCTAAATTGCCCACAGAAACAAAACTGTGGTCAAAAACACAACCGTGAACAGCTTAGAAGTTTCTGAAGCTGTAGAAATAAATATACTCTAAATTTCTAGCACATTTCTCTAAAGTCTATCCCGTTCAAACAGAAGCTGGTATTTGGCAGTAGTTAAGGTAGGAGTGTTATTAAATGCTGCCCACACAGCAAGGACAGGAGAATTCCCCAGCAGTGACAATCCTTGGCATCCCTCAGAAGGAAAGGGCTCTGCTGAGAGCTCAGGGAGTACTAACTCAGGTAAAACCTCTTCTACCTGCCTGAGGTGCCTCTGCAGACACCAAAAACTGAGAGATTTTTTCTCTTTGCCATAACTGCTTCTTTGTAAAATAAATTAAAATATTTATATCACTTTTAGACAGAATCCTTTCTGATAACTGATCTGAATGCAAAAGAGGCATTAGAGCTGAAAACAGTTTATAAAAATTTTGTTTTGAGTGAAATGTCGCTGCCCACTAATAGATATTCAAGACTAAATCCTGCAGGAAATAAGTTCTGAGATTTTTGTCATTATACACAGAGAACCAAAGTGAAATATTCCAAATGAGTTTTGTATTCTCTGTGCTTCCTTACAGGGCAGCAGGGAATAGAATTAAAAGGGATTCAGACCCAGCAGCAAGTCAAGAAACATCTGTCTATTTATTACTTCTATGATGGAAGCCCTCTTACCTGCTCTGGACATAATTAAATATCTGATGTCCCAGAGTTACCAATATAAATAACTTCCTATTGTGGAGTTCACTGACTGGTGATCTGCACTGAAGTCTCTTGCTCTGTGCTGCATCCTATTCATCCTCATGTTTCAGTTCAGTAATTTCCCATTGAGCAATTGTTGAGTTCAAACCTAAACCTATAAGCCATCTACTAGTTATTTCACCCCTTTCATGTCAGGACATCTTTCCATTTTTCAACTTATAGCTTTTTAAAAGCCAGAGTTATGTTTCCATACTAATAAACAAGGACTGTTCTATAAATCCCATTATGTTCCTCTGTAGCAACTTACAATTCAAAATTATACCTAAGTCCAATTAAGTTGATTGTAAATTGACCACTCAAACCCCATCTATTGGAATACCAAACATACCATCCATGGGTCAGTCATTTTTAAGGTAATTGCTCATTAAAACAGATATGAAAAGACAACATTTCAATATTGAGCAAACAAGTTGTGAAGAATTTTCATTCTTTCTCAAAAGAATAAATTTCATCAATGTAAGCACTTGTTCTTTTCCACTTCTCTCAGACTTGTAATTCAGTGCTGGCAGCTACAACAGCCAGAATACTTCTATTAGTCTGGAAGAGAACACTTGATTTAAAATTGAGGGTGGATCAGCTTTTAGGGAATGTTGAAAACTGGTATAGATATACTGACTGCAGCACTAGCCAGAGAAGCAGGTTTATTACAGTAACAGTCACTGAATAAAGCTTTTATAGCTAAATTTCAGTCAAGCCATAAGCATTACATTTCCTATGGATTTTCCTGGGTTAATGAATCAACATCCTGGGAACGACATATGATAATATATGCCCTTGTCAGCCTGTACACTGAACCACAGAGTCATCTTTAACCAGCTCCACTTCAAGGCAATCACAATAACAATCTGCTCCTGAAGTGACTTCTCCCAGCATTAGCCCACGACAGTGGACATTTTTCATGCCTGATGATTCATTACAGAAATGTCACAGAATATGTGGAAAGACTCTGTTTACAAAAGCCACTCTGACTGGGTTGTGAATCACCAACCCTTCTGTTGGAAGTGCTGCAGAAGGAAAGTGGTGTCAGATTCAAAGATGGATTCAAACAATTCGACCATTTTCTATGTGACTTATTTCTCTTTACCTCAGTTAGATGCACAGTTAAGATGAAGACAATGCAACTTGATAAACAATAGCAAAAATGTAATAAAACCAGATCATCTGTCTCCTGGGAAAGCAAACTAATCTTTGAAATGTGAAATGTCTCTGAAGGTAGGTAGTGAAAAAGTCTTCACCAATGCCAGATTTTTATTTTGAAGTTTGTTCTGAAAAGATTTTGTTCTAAAAAAGCTGTTTCTAACAACTGAAGTGCCCGAAAATGCACTTTCATGATGCACTACACTTCCATGTCCATTACATCATAGTACACAGAAATCCTCATTCAAACTGGTCCTGAACTGCAGAACTAACAGATTCAAATTCCCAAATTTGCAATGTGGGGACAAAGTAACAAATTAACTTATTTCATCACTTCCCCTGCGTTCATTGCCATGATTTTCCATGTCTGAGCACAGGAGAGGTGAACTGAATGCACAAGCACATTTCTGTTCAGGAACTCCTCTTGTTAAAGGGCAGTTTTAAGCCTCAAAGCCATTATTTCTCCTATGAAAATGAAAGCAGCTCTCTCTCTAAACAAACAAAATCTGAGCCCAGATCCTTAGAACTCTCTGTGAATGCCAGCAGTGTGTCTATATCCAGAGAAGCCACAATTTATAGCACAAACCTGCTCAATTTTTGGCAGTTGTCTGCAGATTTTTGCTCTTCAGCAAGGGACAGGTTTGTCAAGAGGACACACGAGATCAGCGTAATAAATTCATTAGCAGACAAAGAGATAAGTGTTCTTACAGTGCTTTAAGTCCAGTTTTATCATTTAATTCCTATGTATTATATTTAGAGGAGAGAAAAAGAGTTGAGAAGCAGGATTTTGGCTTTACTTAACCTAATTAATTTCTTTTTTTGTAAGAACAACTACCACAGTGTCTGTCACACAGAGCAAAGACTGCTCAGAGGCACAGCAGCCACTGCAGAGCAAAACCCGAGTTTAGAATCATCAGAAGAGGGCAGCATCTTACCACGGTTTAAAGTCTACAGGCTTGGCTTCCTAAAGTTGAGACCTAACAGGCAACTTTTGTTGAATGCTAATTTTGCTCAAAGATGACCTACATTGGTTAAAATTTTCCCTTTCATTAACACACAGTGTATCACCTTGCTAGTTAAGCATTTTAAAAAAAAAAATAATCCTCTGTAAGCTAATTGCCAGTAACAGCTGATAACATTTGCCAGAGTGACTTACCTTTGTGTATCTAAGCACAGCTTCCATTTTACTCTGACAAAAATGAAGTTTCTAAGTGGAAGGAGCAGCAGTAATAATGCTTGGACTCGAAAACAGAGCCCAAGGAAAGCAGGTCTGAGTGCTTTAAAGTTTTATCACACAGCTCCTTTCAATTTAAACAGTTGTTTCAAATCATAAATGAAGAACGTGGTAAGATGATAGTGACAATTATAGTATTCCAACATTTCTGTGCAGTTCAATCTATAGAGCATTTTTATCCTCCTAAAAAACATACTTTTATGTGTTCTGAAATATAGGAAATACACATCTATGAATGTTTGTATTGGTTACATATTGCATGAAACATGCAGGTGTTTAAACCAACTCTGTTGCTGCTGAGATTAGTAAATAAAATGAGAATTTTTTCCACTAGCAATCTGAGGCAACAGATTAGAGAATTGATAATATCTGAAGTATTTCTCTAAAATAAAATATTGATTAATCTTTGCTACATTTACATTCATGGTGACCACATAAAAGTACTTGGAATCAAGAGAAATTTTGTAATGCCTGCTGAGAAAATCTCAGGGGGGAAGGATCAGACAGGGAGACCTGCAGGGAGCACAGGAGTCACCTGTGGCAGTACAGGAAAAGCTCCATTCCACACTCCCAGTGGAGAACAGCCTGGACCTGCTGGGACCACCCCATAAATGCCTCGGGCTCTCTTTGCAAATTTCATATTTATGCTATTTTAAGGTAATTCCAATACATTATTTATGCTGTTTGAAAGTTTCCTAAAATTTACTCAGCCAAGTCATTCAGTATGAATCCCTTTTCCTTCTTCCAACATTCACCTTAAATGTGCCTCTACCCTGATCAAATGATCAATAAGGACACAAATATTCCAAGAAGAATAACATAATATTTTTGAAAAATAAATAAAATACTACTGGAATACAAGGTAACATTTATAAAATGTAAATTATAAACCTTTTTTTACCTACACATACAAAAAAAGGACTAAATTCTTGATGGAATAAACCTGTTTACTGTAAAATTTCTTTTTAGTATTTAAGCCATGCATTTACACTCACTGAAGTATAATTGATTAATTGTTTCAAGAAGCAAAAATTTGAAAGTAAAGATGTGACATCCTTTTCAATATTTTTTTTTCCTGAGTTCTGAGTGATTCTTATTGAGAAACAACCACCAGATACTTCAATTACAGTAAGATATGGTGTTAACAACCACTTTGTAATTGGAAAACATTGATCTCTATGGAAAGGTGATCTTGGGAGATAGGAATTTATCTTAAAATTCCATACTTGAGATCAAGCAAGGTAGAAACAGGTGGTTTCCATAATGAACTACCTTATCATCTATTATTCATTTATTCTATGCCAAAATGCTTACATCTATCACTTGCTTAGTTTGTGGTACCCTCACAGCCTAAATTTCTGCTAACAATACAATTTTCTTCTATTTCATTTAGGAAGAAAGCTTTGTGCTGCTTTTTGTGTGTAAAACAGATGTACAGGGAATATGAGCAAGAGCTGTTCATCTTATGAATACACTTAAATATGTCCCAGGAATATCAACTAGTCTGGGCTGCTGTCAAGGGACTAAGAGAGTGTGTGTTAATTCAAGGCCAGGCTGGATGAGGCTCTGAGCAATCCCGTCTAGTGAAGGGTGTCCCTGCCCGTGGCAGGGGGTTGGAATGTCATGATTTTAAGGTCCCTTCCAACCCAAACCATTCCATGATAATTCCTTTCCATTCATTTCCACTCCCTGAACCAACCTGAACACTCAACAGACCAAGGACTCTTTATCTCAGTGTTTAACAGCCTCACTAATGCTCTGTGAAGACCAACATTGACCTTTCCAAGGCCACTTAAGGCACATTCCCAGATTTAGCTGGGATGAGATGGGAAAATACCATTTCCCTGGGACCCATGGGCAAGGCTGACACCGGAAAGTAAAGGATCAGAGAGGCTGTACCTCCACTTTCTCAGGACCTGCAGAGCCAACAACAATCACAGGATTTGAATCTGTACAGAAAATTTGCTCGGTTTTGGTTTCCATTTAGGGTTCAAAATTCGATACATGTTAAAAACCTATTTATTGCTGTTAACAGAAACATTTTTTGCCTCTTTTTTCTGTTATATATGTTTAAAATGTCTCTAATATTTTAGCTAGTTCCAAGTTGATTGCATAATGTTCATGCATTTGTCATGGCTTTAGGACTGCAATTATAACAGGGGCATTTTTGTTTTTAACACCCCTCTTGCCAGAGGCAGCAAATATATCTCTTCCTCTGTATTTTATTTACTTATTTTGTGTCTGGCATGTCTGGTAGCTTGTTATGGTTAGAACTTCAAAAATAAAACATTCGGCAAGGACTGAGGATAAATATGGCCTAATTAAAAATAAAGGCAAGAAAAAATTATAATCATCTTAAGAGCATTATAAATTCCAGTAGGTTTTTATAAATTATGATACAACTGGTAATTACCTCTGCTCTAAGGTCTTGGTTAGAATATAAGTTTACTGAATGTGGTTCTTTGGCTCTACAATGGAGTAAGATGCACATTCACCCCAGGGAAGTCTAAAGACACATTTCATTAGTTTATTTTTGGTTAGTTTAGATTTGGGGATTTTTTAATCACTTTTTTAATCCAAAGAATTGTCACAAAACCAGGAGCATAACTAACTGATTTAAACAAATAAAAACCACTCTACATTGCCTCATTACAGTGTTAAAAAGACACCTTAAAAAGCACAAAAGACTGAGAAAATAATGCAAGTTTAACATACGGTAAAAAAAAGAGTGAAATAGTCAATGAAACCTCATCTCCTATGAAAAGTGTTGCTGACCATTTATGCTGTTCTAATTTCTTGTTTACAAAGGCACAGTATTCATCAGGATGTGAATCTTGCCATTTTCAAGGACTTTGCCCAAACACCCCAAAATACCAAATTTGCTTTGCAGGAACTTTGTCAAGCAGAGTCTGCACTGCCTTTGGCTGGATGAATTTTATTTCAGGTAAGTTAACAAGGGACTCTGGTATCAGTACAGCAAAAAAAATGTTCTTTTCCCCACCACTTCTGAATGGTAGGAAATAGTCAGATGGCCTTTTACTGTAGTATCATTTTTTAAATCTTTAATGAAATTACCCTTGCAAACATCCTGTAAAAGCGTGAAATGTTATCTATTCCACTGGAGTAACTGAGGTACTAAAAACTAAATGACTTAGAGAAAAACTGGTGAAAAAAGGCTTAAGCTGAAATTTCTTAAGCCTTAGTCTAGTGGCTTATTCCCCATGCTTTCTGTGGGAAATGTGATTAAATAAGAAAATCAATAAAGATTTAGGTTTGCCCGATAAAACACAAAAGCTTCAAAGTCCTCTGACAAGAATTCAGGGCATGAGGCCAAGTTTTTTTCTGACTTCTTTGAGTGGATCAGTTAATAGCATGAAAACAACATAATAAGGAGAAAATTAGACATCTGCTTCAGGTGTAGCCATGAGGTTTGTCCTCAAGGACTCCACTTTTAGATCTCCCAGCGCTAAGTGCACATGATGAATTCCTGACCCCATTAACATGGATGGTGAAAATCCCTTTACTTCCCACTGCCTGCTGGTTCAGCCTTATTCAGACAGAGGTAACACCCAAAATCAAATTCACATCTCACTCTCTTGGGCACTGTCTCAGCCACTAATTGTAAATCCTATGAAGAGGTACAGGTTTTAATATTAAAAATCTGGGAAGGGACACAAGTTTTAACACTAAAAATCTGTGCCCCACAGAAGAGAAAAGTTTTATTCTAAAAGTCTGGCCTCCAACATTCGAGAAAGCAGAGAGTGGCACAATGTTGAAATAGCAAATTAACTAAATGCACAGTTTTAGAAATTATCATCTCTGCAAAATGAAGGCTTTTTTTGATAAAACACTTATTCTGTATATAGATATTTTCATTCTCTGACCTTAAGAAGCAACTTATATTTAAATTGGCCTAAAAAACCTGAGATCTTGGAAAGTAAACACAAACTGTTGTGTTTCAAATAAATGCTTCATGTTACTGCAAAATATTTTTTTCTGGTTTGTGTTTCATTGTTAGTCTTCTTCAGCTTATCAAGCCAAAAAGATCAATTATCTGACTGGCTTTATACAAAAAGATCAAAGGAGATAACACACATAGTTTGGGAAATCAGCAGCAGTCCTGATCAGCAGCTTCTGCCATAGTAGATAAGAAACAAGGTCAACAAACTTTCAGAACTGAGCAGAAAAAAATAGGTGCTTTCTCACTGAGGGAAGATGCATCAGCCCTACTGCTGTCTGGAGACAACATAGAATATTGCTTTTAAATGACAGTGGAAGAAAATGTAGTCTAGCTAATTTAACTTTCCTTTTCCATGCAAGCACCATAGATCAGGGGATTGGCTGTGTTGTTTACGAGAAACTTTACAGACCTTTAGCAATTACTTGCTGCCTTTATTTGCTGAAAAAATCCTGTAACTAAAGTCCTATAACTAAAAAGGTATTTTGCTCCTTTCTAGCTCATACAGTGATCCTCTTTTCTGTTTTTGATAGAAACATCTGGTGTCTTCTGGGCCAGCATAATACCTATTAATGCTTCAGAATGAGTGACTACAGCCTATGAAGTCCTCTGTTGAAATGTTGGTACATTATTTCTATTTTGCTTGTCAACAATCAATAAAAATTTCATAATCATCATTGGGGTTCTTGACTGTGTAGTTTGTGTCTGCTTTTTTAAGCAGACAGGTCCTGGTGAAGGGTGATAGCTCTGCCTGAAGAACATTCAATTTGTGATTAGCTTATATGTAATTAATCCTAATTTATAGCTGGCCATACATATTTCCCCTTTAGCCCATTATGGATTGATTTGAAAGAAAAAAATGAATTGTTTATTTTTTAATGTACCTTCACCATATATGTGTAATGCTAAGGAAAGAACAGATAAATTAGAAACAGATAATTTGAAAAAGAATGACAGTAACCCATGAATGGAATTCCCTGCAGTCTAAAAAGAGTATTAGGAATAACTTAATGCAATGTATGATGATTAAAGATAAGATCTGAAGGAACATCAGCATTTGCTATCCTCTAACCCTCTCTAGTAATTCCTATATCCATGTAACATTACAAATGACTTGCAGGAGTGATAGCTCATCATGTCTTCAGAGAGAAGAATAAGGTGTTGGCAAAGATGTCAGTGGATGGCAAATTGTGAGCAGCCCAAAAGCACATGATGTACAGCCCAGCCGTGGGGGGTCTGTCACAGAACACGATGGACACCCAGCATTAATCTCTCTGCTCTCCAACCCAGAGCCTGGGAACAGGAGGGAAAGCCATCGAGGTTACTGGCTGGTCCAAAACTACCTCTGCCTCAGGAAGTCTCTGCTCCACAAATTCTTGCATGTTCCTCGACATCCACTTTTGGCCACAGTCAGAAAGAAGAGAATTAAATGGGTCTTTAGGCTCAGCTGTATTACTACCACTACATAACAATAGTGTATGTGGAAATACAAGTATAGTCCCTATATTTTGACCATAAAAAAGTTCCTAGGAAGAGAGAGACAGAAAAAAAAATCTCCTGGCAATACCAGAAATTATTGAAATGCTACTGTCACATTTCTCCATGAGATGTATCTAATACATTACTGATTAGCCTAAGCACAGTTTAATCAGAAAAGGTGCCCTAATCTGACATAAGGCTCTGTGTGGCACCTGATGCATTGCAGCCATACATCTGTGCTTACCTGGCTATTAGAGCACCATGTTTAGACTTTTAATACCCTTTAAGAAAGCAGGATGTGTCAGCCAAGGCACATTTAACCTTCTCTAACAGCCAACTTAGTGCAAGCCAAACAACGAGCTGCAAACTTTCAGCCTCGGGCTGAAGTCCTAAAAAAATTTGACTTCAGATGCTAAAGCAGACCTCTGCAAAACCTTGATTTAGAATTAATCTTGAAGTCAAAACCAGCAGCTCTTTACAAAACCGTCGTGTTCTTCTTCTGACCAAAGCAATTCTGTGTTCTCCCTAAATCAAGTGCATGCTGACATCACAGATGTGCGTGATCAGCGTGATGTTTTCCAATATTAAATAAAAGAAAGACTTATGAATCGCCAGCCATTGTTGACAATTCACTTCTCTTTATTGATTTTGCTTTCAAGCAAAATTGCCCAAATAAGATCTCTCTTGTTATTTTTAATGTATCGCTTTTATACGGTTACACTGAAAACTGTGTCTGACCCATAAAACAGCTTTACAGCAAGTGAAGTTATTTTAAAGATTAAATCAGAAGATTAGATGCCCCATTTCAGGGGATTCAGTTTTTTTACTGACACAACAGTGAGTTTTGCATTTGCTTTCCTCGACCCCCTTTTTTTTTCCAAGAGATTTACAATATTTCTCTCTAGACTGTGTTAGCCCAGAAGACAATTTCAACTTTTCAGTGGAATGTAAATTAGAATTTTACAGTTGTTTTCCCTTATGCAGGAAAACACTCTTTTCAAAATCTGACCAGGTCTTCAAACCAATGACTTACTATGAGTAATTTTCTATCACTAAGCACACAAATCTAACTAAAGAAAACACTGAGCAACTCTCATCATTCTTTGTGTCTTCATTCAGAGGAAAGGTACTGTCACAAAAGTTATTTGTGAACTGTGACTTTTTGTTTGTTTGTTTGTTTTCAGGTCAAGGATTTTTTTATATTTTGACAAAAACATGAAAGACGGAGAAAAAAAGGGTTCCTATATCTTAAATATCTAAATAAATGGCACAGTGATACCTGCAATATATAGGACAGGCCAAGGCTGGAATTTTTCTTTGTGTCTGTATATATATATTTACAATTTAGAGGGCAAGAATGCACCAAGGTAAAATAAATCCTGGGCAGACATTCAGAAACAACACAGGACATGAACAGTTAAGAAATATAACCTAAGTCCAGTCCAAAAAATACTGAAAGCTTTCAAGATGCAATGACACTTCCACTGTTTCAAAGATTCTTTATCAAGGAAACAAAACCTTAACATTAAAATATTAATTTATTTGGCAACTCAGATGCCTTAGTCTCCTGGATATTGATAAATAAATTAAAAAATAAGTACTAAATTGCATATCATCCTATTTTTTTCCAACCTGTGGCTGGCCAGTGCTTTCTAATATTATACTAAGACATACCTTCAGAGTTGAGACAAGTTCAAATGCTAGAAGCACCTTTTTTTTTTTTTTTGAGCAGTCCATAAAGATTGCACTTTAAAATTTTAAATGCAGGTTTTCCATAGATGTTTATTGATTGTCCCTGGGTTTAAGCATCATGATTTAACATCTTTGCAACAGTGCTGTAAATGTAAATTTATCACAGTTATTTTAGTGCCTCTCTCAGTTAACTTTAACAGCTTATTTTATGAGGTTTTGGATGAAAGTAGAAAAATTAGATATTAGAATGCAGGGCATACAATGTAATTATAAAAGCTGTTATTTTAGTATTTCTTGAGCATTGTGTGCCATAATTTACAGTTGCATTACAAGCACTATCTCTGGTAAGATATCCCCAGAAATTGAGTTTCAAATGTTTGTTCCTCTCAAATAATTCAGGGTGGAGAGAAGGTGGAGGGGAAGGGAATATAAATATCTGTGGCCATCTAAAAGCTCTTTACAGAATGTGTGTATTTTATAATCATTTTATGTCTTTCTGAATCAACCAAGTTTTCTGAATGTGTTTAAATTTCACTGAGGGTATATTTCAATAAAGGGAAGACTATATAATACACAAGAACAAGAAAGACTTTAAGCTCATACTTGAATCTCTAGGGTTTAACTAAACATACAAGGTAAACTAGCTCAAGAGATTAAACCCTGCTAAGCATGCATTTTAAAGTATGAAAAACTGTAGATACCTGAGGAAGTGACAAAAACACCCACCCAAAATTTCACAACTTGTCTAGACTATGTCAAAACTAGAACAGGTCAAATAACTCTTTTCACCCTGTTTTTTCAAATGTGCATGTTTTTATGGTAAAGCTCTTTCAAGAATTCATTGATATGAACTCAGATTAAATATTAAAAGTATTTGGCTTTGCTGTACTCCTAATGAGCCATTGTATAATTTTTAGAAGACAAAGAATAAAAGACTGAAAACCAAAAAAAAAAAAAAAAAGTGCTAGATATTCTCTTTTATGAAAAAACAGCAGTAGGCCCAAACTGAATATCTGTATTTGTGGTCATAAAATGAAATGGTATAATCTCTCAGATGCTTCACAGCTCTTTATGACATTGGCCAATCCCTAAGGGGCAGAAATCAGAAAGAAACAGCCCAGTTCTGATAAATTTTGTCACTCCTTTGACTCAAGCAGAACAAAGAACCCTCACACACACAGAGAGGATAATCAGCCTCATATAACACCCAATTTTTGCATGTTTTCTTACTCTAGTGATAACATAAACTACAAATTACATTATCAGTGACTCTCTGAATTGAATGTGAGACTGACATTCTGAATTTAATGTGCAATTCCAGTCACTGATCTACAGATTAACACATTAATATTAAACAGATCTGCAGCAATTAGTACCAATTAATGTAAAGGATAAGTTAATTTACAGAGCATATCATTCAATATACAAGCCAATGCATGCCAAACAGTGTTATGTTCATTCAATAGCCCTAATTTTTAAAGTTTTATTAATTATGGTTGGGTAAGTTTAAGTGTGTTTAAGTGTTACAATACCTTGAAATATTGTGTTTTCCAAAGCCAGACAGATGCATCTACAGTTTTCTTAGATATCTAATTTCATTTTTGCTGTATTATCAAATCACATGAAAGACTACCAAGAGAAATATTTCTTTAAACTTTCTTCTCTTGTTTAAAACTTTTGCCAGTTTAGGTTTCAAGCCTGTAGAAATTTTCAAACTGAGATTTGTTTACAAAAGTAAATAGTTTTGCTCCAGTAGTCTTTGATCTTCTGTTATTTCAATAAGAATAACTACAGAGCCCCAAGTGCTTTGAGAGTTGACTCACAGTACACTCCAAAGTAGTCGAAATTGCGGGAATATATAACTATTACAAAATACAATTATTTTCCCCACCTCTTAGTAACATCAGCCAAATATTTGTAAGATTGCATATAAATTTTTTATGATTGCTTAAACCACTAATTATTAGTATAGTATATTTATAAACTAGAATATAAGTAAAATAAAATCATAGAAATAAAATAGTGATTAAAACCTAAGAATAATTTTCTAAAATTGTAGGTTTGCTGTAACATCAAAGGAAGATTGGATGCACTGCAGAGACCAAATACAGAAAATTATAATAGAGGGGAGATATAATTTATATTTATTTATTTTTAAATTTCTGACTCTGAGAAATACAACTGATCACTTTGGGCATGAAATAAAATAGTGAGTTCTACTATGTTTGAGACAACTTCTGGATGATTTCCTGCCTTACTTTTATGATGAGCTTGCCTTTATGACATAAACCACTGTGAAACACTGGATGGATGATATATGGGGGAAAAAGCAATTCTATAGCACCTGAAAGGTTTGATTTAATTAACAAAGGGAAGGAAAGGGAGTACAGATTATCTGAAATTGCCTAATTATTTCTTTTCCATCTCTATCTTTAGTTTAGTTGATTCTGGTAGATATTCTTGCTTCCTGCCATCTGACTTTGGTCTTGGGCCTCAAACCAGTCTTTTCTACTTCCATATATTATTCTTTATCATCAGTCTATCCTATGTTAGTGTCCTACTTTAATGAGAACTAAACCCCACCAGTCCTTCCTCCTGATCCTCCACTTGCTGATTTTGATCCCATTCAGGATTTGATTCACTATTACAAGGCTTTATGTTTGAAATGATCAGCATTATGGAATAATCTGCAAAAGTGAAAAACCAGTGAAAAAGTTCAAAAATTAAACAGTGTGTTTTATAAAGAAACTTCAAGAACAATTTGACAGAAAAGTTTAACAGAACACAGCTAAATTAAAATATCTGTATGAGTCAGAAGATAAGAAGAAGATTGGAAAAATATCATAAGAGATTGGCTGCTTGAGCTAAGCACAAGCTGTTTTCTTTTCCTAAAGTGGAATTTTATTTGTTAAAATTTGAAAGTTAAGCTTTGCATGGCACCATGTTGACTTGTGTGTCCCTGAGCAACTTCTGGGGTTCCTGGATGGGCTGCAGAACCCCTGGAATTATCTGCCTGTGGGTTCTCATTAACACCCCACACGGTCACACTCGGAACTAAACTTGCTCAGGAAAAATAAAAGAAATCTCATTGCCACTGAGTTTGAGGGGTGGGAAATAGTCTGAGAACACATTCCTGAAGGCAGGGTGTTACCAGTGCAGAATTGTTCTCTTTCTCCAAGTGAGCCTGAGAAGGTCATAAAGAATGGGAATTAAGTGATCTAAACCTGCCCTGCTCAACAATACAGTCACTTGTCTGCAATGTGTTCAGAAACTTCACTCAAAAAGAGTGAGAGTGGCAGGGATATAAAAGAAAGTCTACTGGGTGCTATTAGACTTCTAACACACACACACAAATCCTTAAACTACTACTAAATTATTATTATCATTATTAATAATAATAACAATATTCCAACTAGTTTTAGCTGCCTTTATTCAGGTGGAAACATCTGTAATATATAAAAACTTATATAAGACACACGCTCAAATAAAATGCACAGCATGCCAACAGTATCTCAGAAACATGCCAGTATTAGAGATGATAAAGTACTTTGTTTTTTCATTATTTATGGGGTTGGTACTATGAGCTTTGTTGAAAGGAGATGTCCAGGTTGCATTCAGCTTCACCTTAGTGGCTGAAATTCTGAAACACTTTGTCTTTATAACAAGAGCACATCCAGCAAGTCAAAGATTCTTTAGGAAAGGCAATAAGACAGAGAAGGAGTGCAAATTAAGTTGTATGGAACCAATGGCTTTGGGTATGTAAATAAATATGTGCATATTTAAGGTAAAACCCCAAGTTATCTCCTGGGAGGAGCTCTTAAGATACAGACTAAAAACAAAGCAATTGCAAAATCAGAAATAAACCCCATCACTCAAACCTGAAATTCACCCTTGTATCAATAAAGCTCTAGACAGCAGCACATTAATGATTCTTATCTTCACAGCCTGTGTATAAAATCCTGGCCTGGATTGCTCTATATTTAATCTGCCTCACTGGGGAATTAAATAGATGCGAGTGTGAAGATAGAGCTAAATTTAATTAAAATGACCTTTCTAATTGCCATTTCCACATTTCATGTGGTATCGTATTGATAAATAATTCCACGGAAAAAAGTATTTTCTCTCTCTTTTAAGTAATCATTTTTGCAACCTTTAAGACCTTCTAAAAGTCACATTCATGAGGCTATTTCTTAAAACAAAACAGACCCCAACAAAAGACCTTAACATACAGAACAGTGTTAGGCCAAAATTTTGGTTAAAGATTCCTACAGGCAACCATAATATACGAAAACTCTGTGTTTAAAAGCTGAAATCAGTACCCTGGAGCTACAAATCTCTGTGTAGTCTCATAACTCCTTACTTTCAGCAGAAGAAAAGAATTTGCCCCTTGACTTAAAGAATGAAAGTCTGTTTATTCCTACAAGTTTGAGCCAGCAGCAAAAATCAGAATTAAAGATCACTCCTGTTAAATACTGTCCTCTAAAACTTTGCTCTGGGAACCACAACAGCACCCATAAAAGCTTCTTTTTTTTCCTCTGCCCTCATCCCTTAAAGGGTTAACTGATCCCATTTTACCATTGCCAGTATCAGAATTAGAGAATCAGTTCAATTTATAATTAAGAGTCTTATTATTTTGTAGTAAACATGAAAATTCATTTTCTTTTGATTAGATTTGTTTATTTTCCTCTGCAGAAGACTGACTAATGAGTACAACTTGCACCTGTCACAACTGAGTGGCAATTTCTTTAGTATAATTTACTTTCATTATCGGCAATTAATTAAATAGAACAAATAATATAAGGAGATTTGGGCAGGGCAATTCTGAGGCTTTATTCTCTGCTGAGCTGAAATTCATTTGGAGTGTAGGGCTTTAAAATTGAACACATAACATTTTCATAAACAAGAAAAGATTCATCAAATTATCAATAAAATTGTTAAGCATTCCAATACAAATGCTGAAGACTAAACCAGTGCATGAGAACAAAGGGCTACACAGTATTTTCCATGTTCTGAATTTGTTTTTAGACAAAAATACAAAGATCATAAAATCTGTGATTAGAGATACAGGTTGAGAAAGGAATGCAAAAGGTAATTTATCTGTCTGGGTGCTAGTACACCTTATCTGTTCTTAAAAAAACACTGGTGGTAAACCCACAACTTCCCTAAGAAACTTATTCTGGCACGACTTCTGGGGCAATATTGACACTCATGACCTCTGACTTCTATAATCCCTGTTCTAAAAGTTCTTAAATATAAATTAATCCTAATTTGAACATCATGAAAAGCTTGATTTTTCCCTCTTTATCAAAATACTCATTTTAAGACTGATCAGCCTACTTTTGACTTGTGCTTTTCACACTAAACACACTCAGTTAAACAAACCTCTATCAACAGATCTCTGGACTTGTATTTTAAAGGTACAGCTGAGCACAGTATTCATTCCTGACCTGCTCAGTTCATGACTCAGTGGCTCCTACACCCATCCCTACATTTAGTGTTGCCTCCTCAATACTCCTCATCTTGTATTTATGCTTCTCAGTTCTCCTTGCCCAATGTGGAACTTCACACTTCTATTTACTGAGTGTTATCTGTGTGATTTGTATCATTTCTCCAATTTATGAAGGTTAATTTAAATTGTAACCTTGTCCTCCAAATTATTTGCAGGCCCTTCCAGGTCATTGTCATCCACAGATTTGGGAAGTTTACTCTTCCCTTCCATCATTCAAGGTTAAAAGTACGAAAGAACAGAAACCAGAGTAACTCCCTCAGGCTCTACATAGGAGTAAATGTGGAAAATTTAGAGAAAAGTCATTCCAAATGAATGATTTTGTTGTATTTTATAGCATGTAAGCATGCAGTGCTAAAAATACCAAGTAAAACAGCAAAATGGTTCATTGCAGAAGTATTTCAGCTATGTTGGTATTCCAATTTTTTCCTTAAAAATTAATCTTTGGGAAAAAAACCCTCAGTATAGTTGTACATAGTATTTTAACTTTGAAAGTTAAACTTCATGATCAAAAAGGAGATTCTAACAACTGCACAGTCTTGTGTTTATTATAGAGCTAATTCACTACCTTAACCTCAAAATAAGTTGTAAGAAAATATGCACACTAGGATGCACTTGAAACTTTTTTCTGTATTCCTCTCATTTCAGATTGTAACCTTGCTGGGCTTCTGCTTTTGTTTTGTAAGCAGAAAGTAGAAACATCTATTTAGTTACAGTATATTGATTTTTGGAAATCAAATTGTAGAGGGTATAGATAATAGGCGTGAAAGAGTCTCAAACTGGTAACACAGGAATCAATAAATATTCAAGACAACAGAATATAAAGAAAAGCAGGGAAAATGACAGGTATGCACAGAATTCATTTCACTGCTCAGGAAAGATCTTTTCTATTGGAAACTATAAAGCTAAATGAGAAACTGCTGAGCACTGATGTTCCTGGGCAAACTTCCCAGAACTCCTTATTCCACTCCCCCCAGCCTTTGCTTTCCATAGGTTCATGGGCTATCTCTAGACAGCAATGAGGAAGATTTTAGGCCATGAGTAGGGAAGAACAAACAAAAATTAAAGCTAATTGCTCGAGAACAATGTTTTTTATGAGTTGAGAACAACGAAGGAAATGCTGTGAGCAATTAATGGCTGCTCTGGATTGCTGCTGATGAGCAATTAGTACAATCATTCGGAGCATTTCATGATGCAAGGGAAACATATATAGAGAATCTCATATGTATGTTCATGCTATGAATCAGATTATTCACATGAATTTTGCAGACAGTTGATTAGGCACTGGAAATAACACAGACTCCAGCCTTTTCCTTCTCCATGTCATTGTAGTTCCTTAAAGAAGTTTTTCACCCTCCTGATGAGCCACACTAACCAAAGAGAGACCATCACTCAAATAAGGATTGAAGTTTCTTCTCAGGAACTTTAAAAAAGTACCATTTCCACATAGGAAAACATTTTTCAAAAGCTAATTTTAAACTTAAATTCATTAAATTTAAATAAATCACTTTTAGGGAATTTTATCACATTCCCTAATATGGTTAATTTCTGAAAAAGTTTATTTTCTCATGAACAAGATTTTTGTTATTTCTCTGCTGCTGTTAAGTCCAGATTTGCAAATGCTGTTCATGCCCAGCAAGGTCCAATAACTAATGATACATTTGGAGTACCATAAATACTTCAGTAATACTTCTACTTATATCTGACAAATCTCAACAGCCAGAACGCATCTGCAAATAACTCCAGTATTTAAAGGTTTACCAAGTTATGTTTATTCCACAAATGTTTTAATAAAAATCAAAGTATACATTAAGAAATTATTTAAATTCTGAGTGAAAGATTTGAGGTCAGCTTGGTATGCCCTTTGCTCTCAAGCAGAACTGATCATCAGAATGCTCTCACAGCACACAATGAAAAGGCAAATATTCATTAAAAAATAATACTGATTTGGACTCAGTACATAAAAACTTTCAAGACTGTTTTTGAAATCCAGTTCATGAGTAGAATTAGGAAAATGGGTATCCTTTATAGGCTTAAAGGATGTCCAAACCATCAGCTGCCATCCTTAGGAAACTCATGGCAAGACTGCCCACATGAAGATGGGATTCTCTTAGAACATTTCTGACAGCACTTACAACAGAATTACAGATATAGTAAATCACTAACAGATATATTGGAAATAGGGTAAAATAGAGCAGTGACTAGGGAACAAGGATTAATTAAGCTACACTGAAAACTTGAGCACTTTCTCCTCTCAGGGTCAGTCCTTTTGCCCTGTGCCTGCTCTGACTGCTGGTGGAAAAGCTTCCTGTGCTTCTTTTCCATGGGTAAAAATAATTGTATATTCCCTTTGGTACTTCAAGTATATTCACTTTCCAATCCCTCAAGAAAAATAAAGATAACACATTTTCCAAACTGGTGTGAAAAATGAATCCTTTTAGATGGCGAGGTTCTGAAAGTGTTTTTCAACACAGTAAAAAAGATGGTAGACTTATACGACCTCTTTTCCCATTAAATCCAAGCTAAAATTCCAAATGGAGACAAATCTTTCTACCTTCTCATACCCTGCAAGCTGCACTTGTAGCAAACTCAGACCAGATTTAACCCTTTCCATACCTGAGCCTTTGTATGCTCTCGGCACTTTCCTGGTGCTATTAAGATCAATTAATCATATCTCCCAACACAAAATAATCAAAGTGTTTACTCAAACATATGTGAATTGATTCAAACAAAAAAATAAGAACAACACTTGTTAAATAGATCTCAAATATAATACAACTGTCTGAACAACTGGTATTGTCCAGTCCTCGGTTCCTGCAGGATGGCAAACAATATGTGCATCTATTTCTAAAGCACCAATTGAACATATGTCTGTCAGAGAAAGATGGAAATAGAATGAGGCTCAGATAATTTAAATAAACAGCTGTCACTTTATGCAAGATTGCCTCTGGTGAGCTTTGATTTGTGTGTGTACAAAAAAGGAAAAGCAGAACTAGAGAACTAAACAAAATTACAAAACTGAGACTTTATAAGTAGGAAGGTCATCATCCTTGTCTCCCATGTTTCTGCAATCCACAAACAAAAACAAGTCACAAAACAAAAACTTATTCATCTGTGTTATTTGCTCCTTCATTATCCTACTGGCTGTCAAAGATTTCACCACATTGCCCTAGGCCTCCTAATATTCCTACAGAATGTGTCTGTGAACTGTTTGTGCTTTCAAGACAGGAAAGAAAAGCTTAAAATCATCCTCTTTTTTAAGGTAAAACAAACTTAAATTCAGTGAGTTTTACATTGCTTACGTAGATTTCTTGGGGGAACAGTTTCTGCATTTCACATTTTAGAATGTATATATAATTGTATATCAGATATGAATTAGATTCACTTCCATTTTTTGTTCTTACTGAATGATCTTACTGAAGAATGGGGCTCAAAAGCCCATTAAGACAGAAAATTTCCATGCCAGTAATATGTACTCTTTGAAGCTCAGTTTGCCAGAATGAATAAACACAGTTAAACCCCGAGATTTCCAACCCGTTAAGGTCTCAAAACACAGGAGAGACTGTTTCAGTTTAAGAGTAAATGTAAGCCCTGATGTGAACACAAATGTCAGATCCTGAAAAATTATTATCAATAATGGAAAAAGGAAGCAAGAGACAAACCCACAGGGAAGTACTACATAGGGATTTTCCCCACTTTGGAATGGAGATGAGAAAAAGTGAAAGGTTCCAAACTATCTGACTTGGAAATTTTTCCCTGTGTCTGAACCCTCGGGTCTTCCTTTAAAGTTACATATAACCAAGGCAGAAACTGGTCTTTGGAAGACACTGGTTTACATGATTTCTCACTCCTATTTTTTTTCCTTCACTGAAGCTGCAGAAGGACAGGATGAAGTGTCATAAAACCTCTGGAAATCTTCATAAAAATTCAGGGATTTTTTAAGCAGAACAGGAAGAACACCAGCATGTGGCTAAGGAGCAGTTTGAAACACAAACAAGACCAATGAAAAGTTTCAGCAACATTTGTAATCACCAAGAAAACATGGCCTAAAGAGGAGAGAAGATGGAAGAAGATGTTAATGAATGATATCTTTTAATAACTACTTTATTTATCAATACTCACACAAATTTCAGGAAAAAAAAACCCCACTACTTTTAGATCTGTGATGTCCAGAAATTGCTGCTTCCCCTGATAGAACCTCTTCGGCACAGTTTACAAGAAAAAATTACCTTAATGATGCAAAAATGAAAATAATTCCTTATTGAACTCACACTGCTAAACAAATATTTGATTCCCTTTAAATAAACCGCAATACTCATCTGCTATAAAGTCCTAACTTTTAGAGCACCTTTGTGTTGGGAAACTTTGGCAAACTCCTTACACAGAAAATCCATTAATTTATTTTCCAGACACAAAATAGACAATTTTGCTACTTTAATAAAAGAAGTAAATCTATGCATTAAAGTTTTAAATTTTCAGTAATACAACCTTTTTGAGTTCTCTCTCATTTTAACAGGGTTTGTACCTTTCTGTAAAACAATTCAGTACTCCTCTACAGGTGAATTTAGTTTCTAAACTGTTAAAAATTTAATGGCTTCCTGTCTTCAGAGAAACAAAAGGTGCTGTGTATAAAATTTTCTGATAATAAATTTACCATGTGGATGAAAGCAAAATATAAAAGCGTTTAAACTCAGTTTTCAAATTGAATTGAGAAACAATTTTATTTTACAGCTTCTTGAAGGAAATACTGAACTTATATTTAAACATATACAGGGGTACTGGAGCTAATGTAGGATTTTTATATAGGGTAGGTGGATGTGAAGCTTTACTACTGAAACCAGTTGAAAAAGAGAATGCACAATTCCTTTTCAATACAAGTCTCAATTGTTTTACAAGATTTATCATAATAGGGAGCATATAAAGAAAAAACACAAGGTTCTCATCCCAGTTATCTTTCGCTTGCACATTTTGATTTCAAAAGGAGTTCTGCTTTAAGTAAACAAATCTGCTCAGACAGGAATTTTGGGCAAAATGTTAGAAACACAGTTCACCTGCACATTGAGAGGGGATACGCCTCACTTATTTCTGCATATTGATAGGGAATATTCCTGCAAACAAAGCACTTTGTGCAGAAGGTATTGGACACTACAGCTGGCAATTCCTGACCCTGCTGGTGATCCCACCTGTAAAATTTCCAGTCTGGGCTGTATAAGAGTGTTCAGACCTACAGGTCTTTGCCTGTCTCATGAAGTAGAAACTCCTGTGTGTCTTGTCCTTGCTCCCTCCTTACACTCACATCAAACAAACCTTCTGAAGCTCCATGTCTTGTGCACCTCAACAGAAACTGGTCTTCCTCACCGCTCTCAAGATATCACAAAATAGATTCACATGTAAAGGGATGTTTTTAATGGAATTTGTTGGGGTTTTTTTAATATCTAATCTTGTTATTTGATATGATTAATCACATGCATAGGAATAACCTATTACTTACTAATATTTTGGAGTAGCATATATGAATTCCTTCTGTTTCTCTGAGGAAGGAACGGCAACAAACAACAAAATCATCGCTACTTTTAGACTACTAGACAGCTGTTTGTTGACACTGTGCTCCTGGAAGCAGAGATGGCCATTTACTAGACACCCAGACCTTTATGCTTGCCTTGAAAATATAAATGAATGCTAGTGGTGCATTCTGTACGTGATTAAATAATCCTTGTTACAGCAGCAATCCTCCTACCTCAGGTTTAGGTTGAAAAGTTAAAGTAACCTGAGATGGTTTGTATGCCAGCACCGTGACTTTCAAATTCTTTTTGAATCAAGTCTATATCTAACTATCAAATACAACATAAAAGGAGATTGCCCAAGAGTAGATGCTATGACAGCCCAAATGTACAATTACTAATGTATTTAGAAACACCCTGCAAATCTGTAATAAAGATCAATGGCTTACAGCATAATTTGGCATCTAAAGCACAGAACTCTGATTGTATTGTGTTTGTAAACATGTTTTAAGCTGTTGATAAGATAAGGTCTGTCAAGCAGAGGAAATTGAAGTCACTGTGGCAAAGATCCCTGAGATAGTTAGCATCAGAAGAGAAAATGATATGCCAACTTCTCCGAGCCTCCCTGCCATTTGTGACATATGCAGCTGCACAAAACTGGCTTATGGGAGATCCCTGAACGAGTCAGGGTAGACAGTGCCATTCAAAACAAAAATCCCAGAGGTGGGGTGGCTGCTAGGAGCAGGATAATTCTAGATGTAGGGAAAATGCATATTTCTGAAAGCAATAGTTACCGTCTTGTCACGAGGCCACTGCTGTAGTAAATTAGTCATTGAGTTTAGAGCCCTGACCACAAGTCATTAATTTCAATTTACTTGCAGTAGTTTGATTATTACAGAGTACCGAAGACCTGCAGAAATCCCCAGGTGAACCACATTTGCAATTATTTATCAGTGTGGATTCCACTGCTGGTATCTCCTTCTGATGGCACATGATCAACATCAGAAATATTTGGAATCTTTCATCAATAGGCAATATTTTCATCTGGGCCCCAAGCCACAGCTGCAGAGAACATTGTGACTGATCAATCCCAGCAAGCAAGTTCCCATCTACCATGGGAGAATGCAGAGAACTCTACAGATTGAGGCTATTTTGGTTGTCCAGGTGATTCCCTGACAAACCCACATCATCCTGTCAGTAACACAGGCCAGGAATAAGAGGAGCCCACCCTGCATGTCTGTGCAGCAGGAGCTGTGAGGTCCTGTGAGGATGTCACAGCAGCCTGGGTCAGGTTATTTCTTTCTCTAGCAGGAGTGAGTAGACAAAGAGCAGCTGGTGCTGAGAGCACCAGACACCAGACTTTTTGGGAAACCAGGATAAATTAAATGTAACACTGTTTGTTTTACTTCAACTGGCCTGGGGACAGCCTGGCCACAGGGCAGGTTTGCTGAGTCAGAATCTGTTGTGTAAGGAGAGGGAAGGTTGGCTACAAGTCCCATCCTTTTAATTATGTGTGTCTATAGCCTTCATCACAATGCTGTTTGAACACCTCTGAAGTTTGCCAGTGGTGAAACATGCCTCTGGTGGAGCTGTCAGGATCAGAAAAGAATGCTAAATTAACTGGGGTTTAAAGCTGATATGAGCAGAAAGGTACCTGAAGGTCTATTGCTTTTCACTAATTCCCCCAGATCTTAAGAAGCTCATTCTTTGGACTAATTCTCATTCTGTTTGACAGTAACTGACCCTGCAGCTACTCCACCTTTTGAATTCATCAATCAGAGTTCTTTGCTTCTCTATGGTTGCTAATCCCATCTCATACTTAGTTTCTGTACTGTTCAAACCCTCCCAGAGTTTAAAAGCTTTCAGACAGGTCATAGACCATCAGGTTCTGTAAGAGGTTGCCTCCTTCTTTGCATATTAGAAAATTCAACCAGCATGGGGAAAACATTCCTCTTTCAATGCAAGGAAAGAGAGAGGAGAAAAACCTAAACTCTTACCATGCAAAATCAGATACCTGTTAACAACTATTCAGTATAGACACATCAGGCTCTGGGTTCTCACATCAGGTTCTGCTAGAAATGACAAATTTGCCATTAAACCACTGATCCTAATCGCAAAACAATTTTCTAAATATTTGTATTTCAATGAAACATAAGATATTGTATCACAATTTTAAAACTCTTATCAGCTTTGAGTCACAGGTTCTTCTGTTTTGTGGTCTGCCTAGTTTCTCATTCAAAGGTACTAAATAGTAAGAGATTAATAAAATAGCTTGCATGTCTTATTACAAATCAGGTCCTACCAGTATCAAATTTAACTCTAAAACACCTCACAAATCAATGTAGAAAAGGAGAACTAAGTCTGTCCTCTTGCTAACAACTGAAAGAAACCCCACAGTGCAGATAACCAGTCTGAACAGTAAGGAGAGCATTTCATTAAGGAGAGCATTTCTTGCATCTTCTAATAAATCAACACAATTAGTAATGCCCCTGTCCCTTATTGAAACAGTCAACATTGCACACAACAGCCACTATAGCTAAAGGTTGTTATTAAGAATTGTCTTAAACTGGCAAAATATTTGGTACAGAACAAGTCAAGAACTAGTACAACTGTGTAAACACCCTAACTACAAAAAAACCTTTCAAAAGCATCATCTATTTCTGCATTTCAAATTTCATGATCCTCCCTAAATGACAGGGCTAAACATCAGGGTTCTGAGATTAGGTAGCATCTATAAATAATTTTCTATTTATTAATATTTTCATCTCTGCCACCAAAGTTTCAGTCTCCTACTGATAAAATCAGCTTTTTTTTTTACTGTGCTTAACCAAAAGAAAATTTGTACACAGAGAATGAAATAATTCATCAAAATAAAATCCAGTTCTTCCCACCAGTAATTTATGCTCTTCTATTGAGTCATTATAACATTATGCAGCTCTTCTTCTCTGGTTATGGGCAAAGAAACAGACACATCTGACAATGCAAAGATTCTTTAGTGCCTGTGCTCTAAGCTTTACCTCTCCCTTTGGTAACATGGAAAGCTCCACTTTCCCTAAGTGCTTTATATTCAATTGTTTCTTCTGTTTCTTTCCACTGTTTTAAATTCTGGATCTGATTTTAATTGACGACACAGGTTAAGGCCGTGGGAGAAGAGAGAAATGCATAATCATATTAAGAAAATAAAGAACATAACAGAGGGAAATAAAACCAGATATCATTTCTCGTTAATCTTGGCCGAATGGAAGTATCTTAGGAGAAGTAAAAACAACTGCAGTACAAAATTAGATCCATGATATCACTTCTAACAGATCAAACAGAGCAAATGACCTGGGATTCAAATTAACACATCTAAGCAATTTATCTATCTGATGAGTCTATTTAAGCATACAGAGAGTTTAACAAGTTTTCAGTGTGTGGGAAATGAGAAATTGAAAAGGTAGAAGATTTTTTTCAGTAAAAAATTTCTTTTTTTTTTTCTTTCTTAATTTTAACTGATTAGTCAATCAGCAATCAAGATTTCAGATTGTTTTAAGACAATGCAGCTGATTAGCATTTCTAGAAACTCTGTCATTTCCCCCACACCACCTTTCTTTTATACCAGCCATAAATTACTGTTGTTGTCATTAACTGTGGTGGTTTTGGCTGGAGTTTTTCTTCCCAATAGCTGATATGGGGCTGTGTTTTGGATTTGTGCTGGGAACAGTGTTGATGACACAAGGATGTTTTCAGTATCACTGGACAGGACCTACACAATGTCAAGGAGAGGATCTGCGTGGGGCTTAGTTGCTGTCTGGAGTTAAACCACAACACTAATTACATGTGTAGTAAATCATATTAAGACAATATACCTTTATATTAGAGATTATCATATTCCAAAGGAAACCAAAATAATAAATCATTTTATCAATCATAGAATCATCAAGGTTGAAAAAGACCTCTAAGATTGAGTCCACCCATTAACCCAGCACAACCATGTTTACCACTAAGCCATGTCCCCATGTGCCACATGCACATTTTTTGAACAATTCCAGGGGTGGAACTGTCACTTCTTCCCTGGGAGAAGAGACTGACTCCCACCTGGCTACAGCCTCCTCCCAGGGAGCTGTAGAATGAGAAGGTCCACACTGATGACCACGGTGCCACCTGAGATGAGATAGCTGTGGGAGCAGTGCCTGTACAGCTCAATCACATCATCACAGTGATGATGCCAAAAGAGATGTTATCAGCATTATAGTTTTATTTCAGTATGACCACAAAAGACACTAACATGATCACCTGATAAGAATAATTCAGAGAAAGAAAACAGGGAAAAAAAAAATACTTCTTTTTGCAACCACATCTACATCAGCAGGTAGTGCAGCCCAGCAGGTGTATAGGACATAACAGAGCTGAGGGCATTCTCCCACAGAAATCAAAATGCTATAGGTATGTTCATAATAAAGTTTTGAACTTTGAGTAATGACTAATAAAATTTCTCCCATGGACTAATATCCTTTTGTAGTCAGAATGTCAATTTGTACATCATATCCCTTGTTTTAGTTGCATCCAAACCCCCACAGCTGATGCACTCGGACTGCTTTGCAACTTGAGTAAAAGTCCAATGAGGAGAATCAGGAGCATCCCTTCCAAAGGACGCTCTCAATCCCACTGACAAGATACTTAGATGCAGCTACTTAGTCCATGAAACCAGATCAGATTTATCAGAGACTCCCCAAAAGCTCAGCTGCCATTTCCTTCCCACTGTCACTGCTGGATCCAGCCCTCCCACACAGGCCGCTGGACACAAATGTTCTCCAGCAAGTGAACTTCCTCTGCTCTTTGCAGAAGGTGCAGAGGATCAACATCAGTCAGCATCTCACCAACAGCACACAGTGAAAGGGAACTATTGATTTCCTGAATGAAAGTGCTTTTTATTTAAGCACGGATTTGCACATTGCAAGTGTTATTTTAATGTTGTGCTCCAGATTTCTCACGAATTCTCTCTTTACATCTCAGTCTCCCTGTACACCAGGGTGCTAGAAAAGATTATTCTGGTCAAGAGCTCCGAGGCGATGTAAGGCATTATTTTTATTGCAGATGATAAATGCTGAATTCCTACTTGGAGTGTGTGCACAGGAAGAGTAGGGAGAAGATATAAAAATGCAGGGGAGTACCCAGTGCATGTCAAAGTGCAGCTTCACAGGCAAGCTCCTGTCTCTCAGAGAACTGTCAGATACACATATAATAAACCACAATTGTGTTCAAAGCTAATGCTAATATGGCTCAGTGGGAGACTAGTTTTAAATGTCATATTTTCAAGCCCTTCTCTAAACCATCTTTTCCAGAGACTACTTCAAGGGAACTGGCATTCTAATGAATTCCTTAGGCCTGATTTTCAGAGCTATTAAGTGCACCTATGATCACAAGTGCAATAGGAGATACAGACAGATATTCAGGCTTATCCTATCTAGATAGACAGGATGTATAAATACTCTACTTAAAATATTCCCACCCAAGTGGAAAGGAAGCAAGACAAATCAGCCTGAATTAACATGAAGATGGCAGGATGACAACACAACTTCTTATCTACCTGAAGCAAGCTACTTCAAAATTATATGAAAAAAATCTGCTTATTCTTAAGATATGTAAATCTTTGCATCCAACAAAGATGTATCTATAGTACCAATAGATAATAAGAATAACAAATAATGAATTTTGGTTATAACAAATGGACAAAATTTACAATTTATATTGCGTAGATACAACTACATATACTTTTGCAGTGTTCTGATTTTTGGTGGAATATAAATTTTCTCATGGAATTCAGAGTACCTGTCTACTGCTGCACTAGAACAAACTGGCAATTTAGAATAATTTGATCATTTTTGACACATCCATTCCAGTATTGCCTGGAAAACATGCATACAAATTTAAAATCTTATTGGCACAAAGTAATATTCTTTATGGGCTCTGCTTATTGATGCCCAGTCAGTCCCTGAGCAGCAATTGGCCCTTAATGGCCAGCTCCTCCCAGTTTTATACACTGGACATGACATTCTGTGGTATGGAATATCCCTTTGGCCACTTTGGATCAGCTGTCCTGGGTCAGGTTCTGTCTGGGTTCCTTCCTGCTCCTCACTGGCAGAGCATGGGAAAATTAAAAGGCCTTGGAATAAGCACTACTCAGGAGGAACTAAACCATCCATGTGCTACCAATGTTATTCCCAAACTAAATCCAAAACACAGCATTGTACCAGATACTGAGAAGAAAATTAACTCTATCTCAGCTAAATCCAGGACAACCTGTGTCTCTCACTATGACATCTTCCATCCCTTTCTCTTGCAGGTCACTCCTCTTTCTCTCCTCGTGGCCGTTTGGGAGCTGCAGCAAAGGAAAGGTTTGTGCAAAGAAAAACACCTGGTGCTTTGCACTGGGGGAGAAGACAAAGCATCAGACTGAGATGGAAAAACAGGGAGTTTGATAGCAGAGGAGCAGTAACTGGGAGCCCCCGGCCTCAAGTGCTCTGATTTTCCTTTAAGTGGAGTTTGATGAAACAGAAATCCTGCTCTGAGCTGTTCATCACAGCTGGAGTGAACAATTAAACATGAGCCTCCTAGATGTTTACTCAACAGGGAGTTGTCTGCCTAACATGTGCTCCAGCTGAAAAATATGAGATCTCAAAGACCTTAATGCATATCTATTCAGGATATGGGACATCAGGACAATTTGACATTTGATGAAGACAGAGACCATAAAAGTTCATTATTTAAATGAAGACGTGTACTTTTACAGGCAATAATTAACATATTTTGGAGGTCTAAATGTTATCTAAATATTAGAGATACAGGTGTGTGTGTCCCATCCCTTCCCCAACCCCCCAGTTTCTTCTAAATTAAAACAAGACTGAAAAAACAGGGAGACAGTGACAATTACCCTCCTAATTAAAGGATAAGCAAAAGGATAGGCTGCAAAGCAAGTTATTCCGAGTAGAATATTCCCAGTTGTTCCTCAGCATAAATAAGGCTGTTTTCTCCTCAAATGTCACAGCATATTAAGTGCCAGGAGAGAATTATTTCAGCATATGATGAACAAAACAACACAACCCCGAGGAACTAAGTCACAAAGCTGTCCAAGAAGTGAATTGCAGCTGAAATTCCAGATAATTCACACTCAAGACTCCTACGGTATTAATACTACTGCAGGGGCAAAACCCCATGATATTTGTTTCTTATTTGTTTTGATAGACTCAAACCATTGATGAAGGTCAAATAACTTTTTCAAGTATCCTCGGCAATGTAAGAAAACTGGGCATCTCCAAACCTTCCCAATCCAGGTTTGGAGTATCAAGTTCTTCTTTTCCCCACAGACATAAGACCAAAGGAAAATTGACACTGCCCATTATTATGTTTCTCTTTTCAGAACACTATAATGATGTCAAACTATTCCAAGGTCTGACTCTGACAATACTGTAGCTGATAATCTCCCACAATCTTTTGTCCTGTTGATACTGTGCTTCAAGAAGTCCATGTCAACACAAGCCACAGCCCTTCTCTGCTGACAAACTCTGCTGAACTGTACCAGGATTTCAAACTACAGCTTCTAAAGTTGTGAATAAGTTTTCCAAAGAGTGATGGCCTAACAGTCATTCCTGCATGGTTTGAAACTATCTTTAGCATTCTAATGTTCCATCTTCACATTATTGTACTGAACCTTATGAAAACTATTAGTTATAATATTTAACTTCTGTTTAAAAAGGAATTAAAATTGCCTTCAGGATGAATGAATAAGCCATATAAGTACTAAATGCCTAACTGTAGTGCTTTCTATGTGCTTATCTAGAAACTAAATGCCTAACTGTAGTGCTTTCTATGTGCTTATCTAGAAACAACAAACTACAATTCACTTGACATGCCATGCTTTATTTAAATACTTAATAGCACAGTTGTGTCACAATTTTTTCCAAAATATTTTCATACTTGCTAGTCTCTTCCATGATAAATCATGAGATGGCTAAGTCCTCAAGTAGTCCAAGATAGAACATACTTTTCATTACATATTATGAATAAAAGTCCTCTCTGTAATATATCAAAATAGACCACAAGCACAGTTATTTCTCTCATTGATCATTAATTCAGACTAAATTTAGGTATGAATGCTAATTAAAACTCTGTTGGACTTCACTGCTTTCTGACAGAAAAAAAAACCAAAGCCAATGGTTGCACTGAACTAGTTTCACTGACAAATTCTTGGCATCAGTCTTTGAAACTTCAGATATAGTAAAAACCTAAGAGTATTTTGATCAATTCTGAAATAAGCCCAAACACTTAATTTTGTAAAGCATCTGTTACACACTGACTCTTCAAACACTAAATATTTCATTGCCTGTTGTTCTTCTGTTGAGAAACTTCCATTTACAATATAAAAAATCTTGCATGCCAACCTGAGAAATACAGAAGACAGATGTGAAAACTATTCTGCTAGGTTATCTTTAAAGCTAAGCTTCTCTTGAAACCAAAATGCTTAGTTATTTTTCACAACAGTTTTAAGAGAGTGGTGGTAAGAGAGTGGGAATTATTGGATAATCCATTATTTATACACAAACAGTAGATTATGGAGCTAATAGTATACTCATTTCAACAGTCAGATCTACACTGTCACTCCCAAGTAGAACTCTTAAGAAGCCAATATTATGATTATTTGCACAAAAAACTGAACAGATGTGTTTTTACCTGAAGGGCTACAAAGAAAGGAAGGGGCTCAGGGATGGCACATGATAAGAGCAAAGGCCAGAGGAGTGGACACAACTCTGGCAGTTTAATTGTCTATCATAGTTTGCTTGCACAGGCACTGCAGGAAAGTCCATGGCTGCACACAAGAATTCTGAACAGAAGGCTCAGCTTTTACTCTTGAGTGAAGCTACAGCAAGTTCTGAAATTGTAAGGATTGCACCAGTCCACTCCTCTCATATCCCTTCAAACGTGCTTTGTTGGAGATAACAGAAGAAAGTCTCCTGAGACTGTGTAGTCTCATGTGTGATTATTCTTTATCAGCAAATACTTGTCTAGATCCTACTGTGCTGTATTCTAAACCAGGACTGGTAGTCTGCTATCTGGCACCTCCTGAGCACTGTCTGCATCTTAGGGGACAGCCTGGGCTGTAATGATTTATTCTGAGTTACGCTTCTTGCTTTACTATACTCAGAAAGAGCCAGAGTGGCCAGACCCTTGTGGCATGCTGCTTGACTGGATTTAAGATTATTTCAGTCTCTTGGCTTTACACATACTATCTTTGGTGACACTCAAAAGGTAATTTAAAAAAACCCACAATTTAAATAAAAAAAAAATTCCTTGAATATTAATAATAACAGCTTTTTTAAATTATCTTTTTAGATGCCAAAGTTTCACCTACAAGAATATACATGTTTTAAAGGGATTAAAAATAATTAACTACTTAATTATTTTTTTCATTCCTGATTATATTGATTATATCCTGGTGTACTGCCCTCTGTGATGAACTAACTTCAGTAATAGATAAAGTCTAGTTCTCATCTTATAAAACTTATAAACAATTATACATCTCCTCTGGACCGATCATTGTAAAAATTATTTTTATTTGTTGGTTTGGCTTCTGGTTCTGTTTTTTTTTTTTTTTCCCAAGTTTTGAGATATTCAGAACTTCTAACAGGAAGAGTTTAGTGGAGAACTGAGGTCACTGCTGAGCTTTGACTTGGTTTCACTGCCACATTAACCTGGTTCCTGGTTTGGTATTTGACTCCACCCACCCTGGCAATCATATTGCCTAAAAGATGGCTCAGTATCCTCAAAAGAAGCAGGGAAAATTCCTAAATAGGAATCCTTTAGGCATAGTCCTCTATTTTCTCCTACCTTTTAACCAACTTTAGATTGGAGGTGAGAAGAAATAATGCTCATGTCGTCAGGGAAAAAGCAAAAAGCAGCACAGCTGCTGCCAGCAGGAGGCAGGACCATCCCTGCTGCTCATTGCTCCTCCAGCCCCTTTCCCCGCAGGATTCCTTAACTGCTCCTACTTTCTGCTGGATGGGTGGAAGAGAACAGATGCTTAAATGCGAAGTTTCGCACCTCAGTTTGTTTCCTGCCAGCAAAGAGCAGACAGGGAGGTGGCAGCTGAGTTAGGGAGCACGTTTGGAGCTGCTCCTAAACATCACTGGTTGTGTCCCAGCCTGAACAGGCAGGGCTGTGGGATTAAGTGACACCCAGTCATGGGTCAGGCCAAGTCTTGAGCCCCATTTGCATTGTAGGACCTCATCCTAGAGCTTGCTCACCCACCAGCACTGCCCCACCAATGGTTGCTGTGAGTTCAAGCCCTATGGGCAGTATAGACACAGTCACTGCTCTTCATCACAGGATGGGTCAGCTCAGAAGGGACCTCAGTGGGTTCATTTGGTCTGTTGCCTAAAATCAGAGAAAAAGTTCTCTGGACCCTACCCAAGCAGGGTCATCCCAGAGCACATTGCAAAGGATTGCATCCAGACAGTTGTGGAATATCTCCAGCAAGGGAGACTCCACACCCTCTCTGGTCTCTGTTCCAGTGCTCGGTCACTGCACAGGAAACAAGTTCTTCCTCATGTTCAGGTGGAACTTTCTGGCCATCAGTCTGTGCCTGTGGCCTCTTGTCCCATTGCTGGGCCCTACAGAGCAGAGCCTGGTCCATCCTCTGCCCTCTCCCTGCAGGCACTGACAGACATTGGGGAGGCCCCCTCTCAGTGTCTGCTCTGGAGGCTGAACAGCCTCAGCTCCCTCAGCCTTTCTTCATCACAGAGATGCTCCAGTGCCTTCAGCATCCTCACAGCCCTCCACTGGACCCACTCCAGGAGCTCCATGTCCCTCCTGTCCTGAGGAGCCAGAACTGGACACAGCACTGCAGATGTGCCTCACCAGGGCTGAGCAGAGGGGCAGGATCACTCCCTGGCCTGCTCCTCTTAAGTTTGATACAATTAAATCTCCATCAGGCTGGAAGAAAGATCTAAAATAACTGTCTCTACAGCAGACATTTTGCTAAGCCAGCACAGCAGCCCAGAAACATGTTTCATATTAGTAAAACAAATTTGTTTTTGCAGCCAAACGTGGCATTGCATATTGTTGGGAGATGGCCTTTACAAAGACAATAATAAATCACAAATACCCTTAATAGGATAATACTACCATGAATGTGGAAAGAAATAAGCATCTGTAACCCACAGATTAAAAGAGGCAGCATATTTAATATGAAACAATGTAATGTAATGCCAACATGAGACGAGAAGATTACAAATTTCTTCAATTAGTCATACAGCCAAACCATGAATACAAATATTCACTATCAGCACTCTGATACATAAAACACATCAGAAAATAGGTCAAAATAAAGCGTATCAGGACTGCTCAGACAAATGACAGTAATGTGAAGATAATGGTTTGGTTTGGTTTTAATATACTATCAAGATATTGAATTCTGGCTGTATTCATCAAATAGCTTCACTATTTGTTATACTTCTTTTATTATTAGGCTGTTATGAGCCTAATTCTTCCAAGACATATAAAAGGCTACACCCAATTCCTCTTTTTGTCTAGAGGTGGGGAAAGAATGGGATATAACTTCTCATAAATCAACAAGACACCAAGACCCTTCAGGACACTAAGATTTTCATTCAATTGTCAGGCTCTGATTGGCAAGTGAAAAAAAGATATACATATATATATAGCACAGTCTGAACATCATGTTATATAAGAGAACACTCTCTTCACACAATATAATCCATTTCTTCACATCCTTTGTGTTTCTGCTGTGGCTGTTATTATGCAATGGCCAAGTGTAGAAATTCCCAAGGGTAAACATGTTTGACTGGGGAAACACATTGCTTGGGACCAGCTTTTTGTGCCATCTGATTGAATTCCAGCTGTGTATCACGGCTAGTTTACTTATAAGGATCACAAATTTCCTTCAAGACACATGTACAAATACAATTGTCAAGAATTCTGACTAAAACTGTTCATTTGCATAAACTAAAAGAAAAAAAAAATCAAAGTCCAAGCATCAAGGCCCAAAGTACCATCCACTGCAAGCAAACCCAATGAGTTTCTGCCATGTAAAGCATCTTTCAATGTGTCCCACTCTGGTATTAAGGAGCTCAGAACCGATATTCTAAATGCAAAGCTCACGCAAGGGGGTGATTCTGACTCTAAACAGCACCTCTGGAAGAGAAGCTTCAGCCCACACCATCTATTCTCTATTAAACACTAAATCATCAATAATTTTTAAAAATACTCAGGCAGCAGCAGTTTGGACTCCAGCTGGTGCTTCTACTGACAATGGATTATTGCAGACCTTTGCCTTTCCATCATAATGACCTGAAGGACTTTGCTGTACCAGCAGAGCCAGCACCTGCCTGTTTGCTCAGTGGCAGCACTGGCACTCCTGCCACAAGGACTTCACTCATTTTTCACCCTCACTCTTCTCAGCAGTTGCTGTTAATGAAAATGATAATGCAGAGACCTATGTTAAGTTACGAGGTACCAGGATAATAGTGGAAATTTCAGTGTTCAAGCTGTATAAAATCATTTGGGTTCAATTCATTTGCCAGCTGTTAGGCATTTTAGAAAAAAAAAAACAAACAGAAAAAAATGAAACTTAAAAAAAAAAAGGTTATACCTTAAAATTTATGGTGTCCCAAAGGATTCAGCAGTGATCTCATGATACAGTTATGGAACAGGGGAGTTCACATTTGATGTTAAACTTTACCCCAGTACTATTTATATTTTTTTCTGGACTGTCTTTGTACTTATGCCTCAAAACATCACGTTTTTACAAACTGTATTTTGTGTATTTGTTTTTAATTTAAGCCAAGTTAATAAAGAAAACATTGCATACAGATCTTTAAAAAGTAACTTTCTTTTGGTTTAAGACATGGCGAGCTATTGCTGTCTACCATATCCTAATTTATGTAAGCTTTTCCTTTTTCAATTTAACAAATCATTTTCAACCCAAACCCCAAGAGTTGCATTTCTGAAGATCAGTCATTATATCTTTGTATTTGCTTATCAAAGAAACATACTGGATACACTAACTTTGTAAACCCATCAATTTTATCCTGTTTCTCATTAACGGAATTGCATTGTATAATTCCACCTTTCAGTTGTTTGTACTTAAATTTGATATGGGATTAGTAATTTCATGGGTCAAGTCTCTTTGAATTTGAGAGATATTTGGAATTTTAGGTGATAATTTTTCCAAGTCTCCTGGCTCCAGCACATGAAGTCCTTGAGCAATGGTTCTGCATTACAGGTTAGTATTTTTCTGTGTCACACCATCTAAACATTTTGTCTTAGCATTCAAAACCACAAGCATTACTGAGATTTGATTTAATTCTTTTTCATGTAGTACTGTTTTCTCCAAATATCTCTAAAACAGCCTGATAATTAGCAGACATCAAATGCATTGCTGGCTGTTACCAAAAATAGGGCTCCTTTCAACATGCTGAAGGCAACAGTTGCTGACAGAAATTAAGTAGCTGTTTAAATCCTTGTGATATCTTCCATATTTCAAGAGCTACAGCAAGAGTTTTTAGTTGCCCTTTTCCAATCATTTTCCCCCCTGATTTCTATTTATGTCTGATTATAGGAGATGCTTTCTACCCAGTCCTGATCAAAAGCCTTTAAAAGAAATTCTCTTAGTCTTTTTTTTTGTCCTAACTAGTTTGAAATACCATAACACCTGATTTAGCAATATCTGGGAAGAAAAACTATTTATTGATGCTACCCCCTAATAATACTCTGAAGTGTCGCTTTTTGCCTTTAGTGATTGTAGCTGTTCAGCTGTGAAAAATTTCTTTTTCTATAATATTATAGAGCCTCAGAACTACAAGTACAGAATAAAAGGCAGGTGCTACTCTCAATTCCCAGGCACCTTGCCCTGGAATGCTGTAGTTACAAGACTCACACATAACATGATTCAGTCTGCACTCAGGGAAGAAAATGGAAGTGACTTGAGGTAGATCAGAATTAGTGATTCTCTAAAGAATTTTCTCTGCTCTCTCCTTGGAGAAAAGGTTTATTTTAGTAAAGACTGAAGCTCGCTGGCAAGAACAAGAGCAATGTTTCCCTTTAAAGGAACTCATCCCCCAGCTAAAGAGGACAAATTCATCCTGACTGCTGTGAATTCCTTCTCACCACTGATTCACTGGCTGCTGACCATGGTCAGCTCCAAGGCTGCAGATCAAGTTGTGAGGAAAAATGTCTTTACCTGAAGAATAATATCAACATGTATCTCTGCCACAATAAGAGAAACAGGAGAACACAGTTAATTATAAATTATCCCTACGTCACCTAAATTTCTGTATTCTGATACTTCATCGGAAAACTCTGTACCGTGGCCTCAGTGTTCCTGAAGAACGGTATTTGTTCTTTTATTGAAATGTTGCCATCAGAAAGCATAGTTTGTTCCCATCCATAATTCAGAGTTTCCTTCAGAAAAGGCAGAAGCTGACTGTTCAAATATATTGAAACTATCATAGCCTGCAGCACCTGCTGCAATGCATTATTGATACCCAGGAGTGGCATTGACGCAACTCTGGGAGCATGTGCTTTCCTCTGCATTGGGGAATTCTAAATGGAAAGACATTTCCTGTGGATTTTCTTTTTCTGATACTTTCCTGAGATGGACACTTCAAAAAAGAATGACCTCTGGACATTTCTAAGTTGGAGTATCTAGAGGACGCCTCTACAGTTTTATTACTACCATTATTTTATTTTTTCTTTTCTTTTTCACAACCCATCTTTTCCTTTGCTCTGCAGGAGAAGGGAGCCAGGTCAGAGGGAGTCAGCAAGGCTGGCAGAGCTGTGCCCTCAGTTGGTGCACTCAGGAAAAACTTCTCTAATTCCATGATTTGTCAGTACTTACGGGAGAGTTTCTACAAACCCTCTCCAGCCTCTCTGAGGTCTGGCCCAGTGGCTCCAACTTTTGATGTGGTCAGTTAAAGAAGTATTTTATTTTGGCACTAAAAAGAATTTTCCTTCTGACCAAATTAGAATAAGGCAGGGTTTTCTTCTCTGTTCTCTGCTGATTAAGAACTACCTACCCTGTTCAAAAGCAGTTCAGGTTTCTGACAAAAGATGAAGTGCTCTGGAACAGCCAGGATTGGGTCTCATCAAGACCTCATCCAAAGGAATTTTGCTGGCAATGCTCAGTCCTTTGGAATGTATCAGTCATGCCATCAACATCACAACAGCAAAAGGTACGAGCAGAAATGGTGAGGAATGAATCTACAATATGTAATTTATTGCTGCAATTTTTAGATCCCAAGTGGGTTAATTTTCAAAAGCTGTCAGGTAATTATTCTGTGTTTCAGGTTTTTTTCTTCTTGACTGGAACAATGAATCATTAAATAAGTGAGAGCTTGGAGACACCATGCTGAGGAGAATTCTCTAGCATCAGTAAGCAGAGAAAAATCTGATTCTGATAGCAGCCTCATCAGTTACTACATAATTTAAATGGAAGTTGGATAATCCTAAAGGGCTTTAGAATCTCATCTAAACAGCACCATTACTCATTCTCAAAACATTTTATTGCAATTGAAGACTGTTTTTTATGCTCTCAGATAAATTTAACAAGATCTCTGTAATTTTATTTTTATGTAAATATGTGTGCCACATATATAATAAAATGGTTCAGTGCTAAGAATTTAAAGTGCAGACTTACACAGTTCTTTTGCCATAGAATATGAGCCCTCAAATAAAACTTTGACCAAAGACTACTTTTAATTTGAACAGATCCACTCCCTCTCTCTCCTGCTTCCTCATCAATCAGTAATTACCATTTGCAAAATTCATACTATTTGACCCATCAGCTCTCTGATTAGGATTCATCTGATCACTAGACAAAGAAATCTAATTATATATTATTCTTCCATTTTTTCATATAATATTATTTCCATTTTTACAGAAAGGCTCATAATGTCTCAACCACATGAAACCAAACACATGCAAAGAGGATCTGCCTGGCCGAGTTCTGCTTCATTTTCCCTTATTTACCACAGAAAAATTTGCAATAAGCAGTTATGCTACAGTGTTATGTGGCCTTAAGATATGAGTGGCACACAGTCCAAATCCAACAGATAATCAGCCAAGTTCAGGGTAAAAAATCTGCTCAAGGTAATGTGGTGAGTGCTCTAAATCAAGAGTTTTTTTACCAGTTCCTGACATAATCAGGAAAATCTCAATTGGTCATTTAATCTGTTCAGTTCCTGCCATCGCGGTGGTGCCAGGCAAAGGTGGTGCCAGCAACCTGCTCAGTGACCAGAAACCAGAGGCTTTGAATAAAAGATCAAAACAAAACATCTGTACAAAGCATCTACTTATTTTTATGTGTGTACTTCCTGTTTATTCCCCTAAAATTACTCATTATTTTTCATTAACGAATAGTACCAGAAACAAAGCACATTTAAAGCAGAGAGTTCATTTGTCTTCTAAAAGCTGGCAATATAAAATGAAGCAACCTCTCTATGTATGCTAATCATTTATCTCAGGGCACTATGCCACATCATAGGAAAATATGCTTAATATGGAGGTACTTTAGCTATAGCAAGGGTATCTTCACCCACAGGAGAATAAATGGAAACAGATTAAGTACTCAAACAGATTAAGTACTCAAATTACCCTTTTTTCCCCCTCCATGATTCAACCTCCACCCTCTTTTTTTTTTTTCAATCCAGTTAGAGTTGTAGAAGAGGTACAATTTTGATCTGCTATTCAAATGTATTTATAGTGTCATTAATTTGTCTTTATGATTTAAGTGATTATTTCAGCAGCCTGTTTTTATTTCATTTTCTAGTCAAACAGCAGCTTTTCTAAGGTGCAGTATTCTAACTGGAAAAACACAGATACAATATATAAGCGATCTTAGATGAACTGAAAGAGAATATGAGGATCGATCTCAAAAGAGCAAGGAATGTTTTTATTTTCCTTTTCCAACAACAGATTTTCAAATAAGCAAGTTTCATTCAACTTCCTACTGTGAAATTCCCCAGCCATTTCCTCCAATGTCCTGTGATCCACTTGGTGCATAACATTTGGAATACCTGAATGGCAAGCACAGAACATTGCAAGGATAGAAAAACCTGAGAGATCAAAGTCTTTTTCATGCAGATCCTCCCTTAAAACATGGATAACATCAAAACAGCAGCATATGCACATTGGGATTATACAACAGACTTAAAACAACAAGAACCTTTGCTTGAAAGATGGGGGTGTAAAATCCTACTCTGGTTACCAGTAGAGAGTCCATCAAACCAGCAGATTGCTGAGGCATATTTTGATGTTTTTTTATTACATATTTATACATGTTACTAATCACCTGTAGGGATATTTTTGACTTCTTTTGCAGGACTATTTTAAAACTCATTACTACAGTTGGCAGATTCCAGCCCCACAAGTTCTAAATGATACCATGAACAAACTGTGAAAATCTATGATGTTTTACATGACCTGGGTTTGTCAATGATGGCTTTTTTAACTGTACCTATAACAGAAATCATGTAGACTTAGTCATCAATGACTTTTAAAATATGAATTCTTAAATCTGAAATTGATGTAAAATCTTCAATTGCAGTCCCTCCACTCTCTCATTCCTCCAGTTTTGAGCAATTATTACTGTTTCCTCAGCTCTTTTTCCAACTGTTTTGCAGATATGCTGACTATAGTGTGAGGAGCTATCCTACACTACAAAACAAAACAAGCTTTTGAAGAGTTTCTATACAAGTTCAAAAACCTAGAAAAAAAGCCAAAACCAAAAAAAACCCAAATATTTTCTCTAATAAAGACACCATTGCCAGAGCAATCTTACACACAAACTAAGCACTGCCCTGCAAACCTCTACAACCTCTGCTATCTCCAGAAGCAATGCAGGCAACACAAGGAGCAGGATCTGTGCTTAATTTCAGATCCCTGTAGCCAACAGGTATTCCCCAGGTTTCTATTCATGCTTTCCTTAAGTTTCACAATCATTAATAATTCATTTCCCTAAATCCTATTTGGGTGCCATCAGGAGCGATGTCACCTTCAGAAGCCAAACCATGAGTGACTTCCACCGCACCCTTGGGAAGGCCTCATTCTGTCTTGGGCTTACACTTGTGATGAGCTGTCAAACCCCATTTCCTGCCAGCTCCTTGTCAGAGCTGTGCTCCATGGCACACATCAAACACGGCCGCCTTTTCCTCCCCCAAGACAACACTCCCTCCACCTTCCGGGGGCTGCAAGGAAAAGGGTGACATTTGCGGGTTTGCATCAAACAAAGCAAGCTGAGCCACCAACTGCTTTTTTAAACAAACTGTTTACAAATGAATCCCAAATGATTAAGCACTAAAGAAATCTGCAAACAGCAGAAATTTCTGCTCTTTCTGCCCTTGAACTACTTTGCACAAACTTGCTAATCAGCAGCAGCTTTGTTCTGATTATAAGTTATTGAATGTGATCATTTTGCATATAAATTCCTCTCTACTTTTAAATTTAAATATACTTTAAATGGTATATTCAGCGAAGCAGACTCATACATTTGCCATCAGTACTGCTGACAAAAAATGTCTTTTAGAATAGCAGTCTCTGACAGATTTTCTAGAAAGTGAAAGTATATTTTATAAAAAGTGCACTTTTCCATGAAGTGTAACAACTCCCTTATAATTCTGACTAATTCCAGCCTCTCTGAAGTATGACCAACATACACCATTAAAAAAACCCCAGCAGCACTACCTTGTATTAAAGATGCCCAAGAGTACATATTAATCTTACAAACAAAACTACCCTGTATCTATGAAACACAATTTTCAGTCCTATAATGCTCTGGTAAGGCACAAGGACAGACCTGCCCATGGAAGACATGTTTCCATACCAGACTGGGATATACACGATCCACCTGTATCCTGCAAAGTTCTGTCTCCACTCTTTTCAGAAACCAATGAGCTCTGACTTGTCTTTACAGCTCAGGTTGCTTTTGTTCCAACTTCCAGGATATAAATTGTTTTATTTCTGCATTTACCTAAGCCTCACATGCAGTGAAAATTTTATTTACTTGAACTCAGTTACACTAAATCAGAATAGTTCCTCTGTGGCCATTACTGTATCCATTTTCACTTCAGAGTCACTACTTCTGTGAATTTTATCTTTCCTCAAATTTGTGTACCTGAGATGATCTTATGCTCTTCACTAACATCAAATTTACATTCTTTTAAAATAGAAATATTTTTATGATGAAGAGCATTTACATGATTCTAGGAAAAAAGACACTTAAAAAAAGAGGAGAGCACTAAAGCAGACTATTTTGTGCACTCTCCCATTAATGCTACTTTTGAGGAAAATTAAGATCAGCTAAAGAAGTTAGATTACATTAATTTTAAGTGTAATTAGTGATTTTTTTAAAATCAAATTAATGAGCCAGTTTCTACTACCATTGATTTACAGAAAAAAAGCCAAGTTAAAAGCTTTTCAAATTTCACATAATTAACTGAAAACAGACACCAGCTTCGTAAATACATCTTCTGAAAAGGTGTTAGAAATGAAACCAGAGCAGAGGAATAGGTCCCCAAAATTAACTGCAATTCTTAAGTTGATTAAAACTGTTGAAGATTTGATCCCTTTGGCTCCCCCTGCTCCATGGACCTACTGGCAGCTATAAAAAGGCAACATACTCCTCCCTAACTGTAGGAACCCAAGGTCCTGCTCTGCTTCCACAGCAGCTCATGAAAGTTCCCAAAAAACCACCCTGACACTGGCAGGAGAGAGAGAACAATTGATTCCAAAGGGAACCAGGAACAACAATGTGCAGCAGGAAAGCTCTGCAGGAGATGGGCTGCAAATATTCTGTGACAGGAGCTTTGTTCTGCCCCCAAGACTCCAGTTCTCCTTCTATTTGCATCTACATGAGTGAAGTGACTTTGATGTCTACCAGAAAGTTATGTTTTAAATGTGGAGGGGAAGAACTGAGCTCTCTGTGTTGGGACACAGAGACTCCTCTGCACAGGGTTGATCCCCTCAACACACAGTAAAACAGCCGCTGTTTAAAAAAAAAAAAATAACAAAAAATATGAAATTATAAAAGACAGTGCAAAAAGAAGGAAAGAACTAGGAATCAGTGACTTTGGGTGAAGATCTTTCTCGACTGTGCTGGCTGGAACAAAGAAGGCATCGCCAGAAGTTTCATTCACAGAGGACTTCTTTGTAACATATTGCAGCAACAGAACTGCCCAAATGCCTTGACAGTGTTAACTGTAACAGATCTGACAGCACTGAGTAGACTTGCAACTTTACTTCCAGGGAAGTTGTAGCAATTCATATTGGCTGAAAATCCAGCCCAATTTTAGGGGACTTTTCAATGAATCACTTCTAATACAGTGCAGATGTAGCAGATGCATCTCTGCAGGATTTCAGACCAGACTTTGGGTATAGAGAATTAGTTACATTTCACAATGACATTATTTCCAGATGTCTGAAAGAGATCAGAAGAAAACTAACATCTGGTAAGGGACCAAAAATACTGGGTACTTTTAAATATGCAGCAAGAAGAACACCAAGTTTCAGAAAAGGGAACAATTCCATGGAAAAGTGTAGTAATAAAACACATAAGATTTTCAAGAGAATGTTTCTAGAACCAAGTTGTTCTACGCATTCCCCTACTTGAGAGGCAAGTATACAGTCTCCTTCACAAATTAGGTTAGAGAGTGATATCACATATGGGTCAAAATTCTAAGAACCAGTATTCTCTAGTTTTAAAACACAGAGAGGAATTGGTACTAATCACTATTTAAAAGCCACCAATACTTGCTCATCTCAACAACAATAAGTTTTCAAAAATTGCTATCTGCTTTTCAAAATCAAATATTTAGCATGTGACAGTTCCTCCCCTCTGCTTGCAAGTTGGTGATCATGTTATTGCAACCCTGGTTCTCACAGTTTCAGTTCTGAATCACAGAAATGTACTAATTTTGTGCCACAGCTGCCAATCACGAAGCCACATCTTATAAGGTCTTAAGTTATATCCTAGTCTTGCTTATGTTACAAGTTCTGGGCTCCTGAATAAGTTATTTTCTTCTCAAAGAAACCCATCTAACTGCCCATGAAGATGATTTGGACATATTTCCTGAAGAATCTGGGGTATATCTTTATTTGTACACTGCCACTGGTATTTTATAATATCAAAGGAACAGGCTCTGGTGTAAGATCACTTCCTGAAACACATGGAACAAGACTAGGATACAACAGGACCAGGAGACAAAAAAGACTTTCCACTTCAATAAGAGGAATTACAGGTAAAACTAAGACAAGCTCCTCCTGACCCAAATAACCAAGCACCAAAATGGAATTTTGTGCTTCTCCACTTCACTGCCAGGACCATGTTCAGGCAGTTCATCATCCCACTAGTGTGAGACAAATGGCATTTAGAATATATTTTGAAACTGAACAGGAAAACATAAAAAACCCACAAACAGTCTAATTAGAAGGTAACAGGTAAAACTCTCTCAGCGTTCATTTACGGATAGATCCAAAGTACTAATAAATAAGCTAAGTCAGGTTTTCCTATGGAATAGCATCCTATTAAATTAATAATTAAGTAGTCTTTCATACTTTCATGCCTACACTGTGCTAATAAGAATTGGTTCCATGTAGTAACTCCAAAGGGAACCACATGCTGACAACAGCTAAAAGCTTCATAAATACCAGTTGTAACACTTCCCAGTTGCATTGTTTGCTCCGAAAAGGCTCAGAAGTGCAGGCAAACCATGATGGATGTGTACACTTGGAAAGTTAAGAGTAGGATTTGAGAGAACTTTTTCTCCAAGTGAGACTAATCAAGAGTCAAATACCGTGTGCAGCTTTGACATTGTGGAGAGCTTTAGTGGGAATTCTCTAAACAGGATCTAAGAAAGCTCTGTCCTTTTATTAATCTTATTTCTAGATGATGTCCCTGAGCTGCTTCTGGGTGGCTTTTACTGGAGAGATTTTGAGGTTTGAAAAGTTCTCCGAGGTTTGTCCAACATGAGTTTTAAGCAAATAACCAGCTGACATATTTTAAGAGGTGACCTAATTTAAGATCCCTTGTGAACCATTAATTAATTCATCATGTTGATTTATTCCATCCATTGCCTGCTTTGTCTATTCCCATTACTTCCTAAGAAAATTAAAAATTCTTTTAATTATTAAAGACTTATGAAGTCTTTAATTTATTAAACTATTTTTCATGGATTACAAATACAAGTGGCTTCACTGTATTAGTTCCAATAGTAAGATAATGTTCCAGAATGATCCACTCAGGCTGACTGAGTGTATCTTCTATTTCTAATTCACACCACTGCTCACAAGATGTCAGTTTTAGCCTGTTCCTCTGACTGCAGTTGGGAAAAGCAAGTTTATTTGATGGACCTGTGATGCTTTAAACAGGGTCCAGCATGTTGTAGAACAAAGGACATATTTCTGACTGTACACCAACCATGATACACCACCAACACTTCAAAGAAACAGCTTTATAAGCAAGATGTGTTTTGAAAATACAACTCACACCTGTTGCTTATGTTTCAAAACTCGACATGTTCCAAATTTCATTTACTTAGACAACAAGTGCAGTTTAAGGGGTCTCTCAGTGGAAGCATAAATGGGTCTAGTATTTCTCTGAGCTACTCAGGAAAAGCTCCCCCAGGTGAAGAATTTAATTCTTCAGTTTTGTAGCTGCTTCCCTAAAGGCAAGAGAAAAGTAGGAAACCAGGGCTGAGCAGGAGTACCCACAGCAACTACAGCAGGCCATTATATTTTCCTGAAAGTTTCTCTGTAGGTAAGCAATGAAAAAAGACATCGACTTAATTTACCCAGCTATGAGAGTTCAAATCCCAAGATTAATGAGATTTAATCTTTATATAGTAGATACAGGATACAAATACCATTTTTCATTAAATTATTGTTTTGCTTGTTCAACAACTTGTTTCATATGACAAATAGAACACAAGAAATAGATTTCAGAACAGGGGTGGTATATCTTTTTTTTTTTTAACCAGAAGACCCAATAGATGAAATAATAGTCACTCAATTTGGTTTTTCTCTGGTGCTTCAAGTTTGAATTCAGATACTTTGATAATGGAAGCCAGAGCAGCCCAAAAATTGAGGTACCATTATAAATGGAAAGATTCAAACTATTATGAAATCAGGCAAGGTTTCTAGCAAACTGGCTGGAGTTTTCAGAATTTTAATATTCATCCAAGAGCTTTTTTTAGTGCACAACAAAGTTCAGGTGAATTAATTAAAAAAAAAATTGCTCTTTGTTCCTCATGGCACTTTAATGCCAAAAGTTTATGAAACATTTGTGGACTTAAAATGTTTAATGAGTAGCTGATTTAACTCAAGTGTGCTAGACACTCTTTTCAGGTTTTGATGATTTACAGTGCCTTGAGAATGAAAGGAAAATAAAGTAGAACTTTACATAAATAAAGCAGAACTCTCTGAGCAGGTAACTCCAGCAGTATGATTTTATAGAAAATCCCTGGAAATGGTGGTGGGAGAGAGTGGCAATTTTGTTGGGGTTTTCTGTGAGGTTTTTTAACTATTATTATTTTGATGTTCCATGTTTTTTTCCTCCTTTGGAAAAAGAGGGGGTTAGTCTTTAATACATTTTCATCTTCATTGCCTGAAGTGACAAACACAAACTCGCCCTTCTTTTATACGTACCCTGACATCTCTCCCTTCTCTTACATTTCTTTTCCTGATCTGAGAGTACAGGGTTTAGTTCAGGCTGAAATTAGGGACGAGCAGAACTGCAGCAGATTGAGCAGTAATTTGGCCCAGCCCAAATTGTTCTTGCCCATTGTCACCGACAGCTGGAGACAACAACAAACACAGGAGAGACACAAAGGAGTCTGCCTTTCATGTCTCAGCTTTCCACTCTGAAATACAACTTAAACAGGTTTTGGAGGAGCCGCTCAAAGTCTGCTCTTTGTCATTTAAAATTAGGCACCAGAAAAACAAAAGGACACTTGCAGTTTCATTCTAGCCTTTCTTTAAAACAAGATAACTGAGAATTCAGTTCAGTTTTCTGCTTCATTCCTTGCCAGATGTTGGGTTGGAGGGAAAGTCAATCCTAAAGATGCCCGGTGCCATTTTCAGAGCTTATATTTGACTTCCCCATTTCTGAAGTTATGGAAACACAGTTTTTGTGCAACAGACCCTTCTTTCCTCCATAAACAAATGTTTCCTAAGATCCACATCCTGCAAAAAGTATTAAGGTTGTATATATGTATATATACAGTTTCTCCCCCCAAATTAACATGAGATGAATCTCTGTGGTTTGAAAATAAACTTGGATTTCAAAATAACATTAATATCTATATATAACCCACTTGATTTGAAATAACAAGCACTGCTCAGAGTTGGCACGTTCAACTATTCTCCCACTTTTTGTAACAACTGACAGTTGCCATCAACAAATAAGGTGTTTTCACAACATACCAGAGAGATTGTTCATATACAGTGACTTTGGGGTGGGTTTCAGATGTTTCTTGGCCACATCCTGGACTATGACGCTATTAAGAAAGGGGTGTGTGGTAGAATAAACACTAATGTGATCCACATCAGATCCAAGTTTCAAGATCATCAATTTGCCACCAGATTTGCTTCAGAACATATCTAATTATTTGCAATGTTACAAATGTGGTTTTTTCACTGTAATACGCTGACATTCCTTTTAATAACTTCAGAGTTATACTCTTGTTTCTTAGGGAAAAAGAAATAATTCTCCCTGGCCTTATCCAGTTATTGTTTTAATCAGAGCTGAAATAAATCTTTGTAGCATGTAAATGTATCTCTGTATTTTTATTTTATTATCCATATTAAAAATGAAAATATCATGATCTGTTCCAAAATTTTATCTGGAACATCTTCAAAAGTCTGTTCTTTGGTGGAATTAGTCCTAAAGCTTCCCAATGACTTTAAGTTTGTTTTTCCCCTGTGTGCCTTGCTGGCACTCTGCCATCCTTTTCAGTCTGGTTTGGGTTTTTTTTCCCAGCTTTGTTTTTTCTGGCAAAATAAAGAGATGTGAAAGTGAAAAAGGCAAACAAATTGTTCTTATCCAAAACTGCATTTTGAAGCACACAGAACAAATTTTAAAAAATCATACCTCTAAACATAATTCAGTAACCCTATTAATATTTATTAGTAAAGCTTAACTTCATTGGGTTCAAAACCACTCTCCTAGTAGTTGGAGGCTGCCCCTATTCCCACTCTTGGCCTTTTCTCTGCCAGACAGAAAAGTCACCCTCTCCCCAGAGCCCATGAGCAACATCTACACAGCTCTCCACAGCATCCACTCCAATTCTTCTCTGGAAATGGATTCTGAGGCCCTCAACAGCCCTCATGAAGGAGTAGAGTAAGTTCCTCTGGTCTTATTTTAATTAATTTTATCATTATTCTGTGTATATTTGCTACGCCACTTATGACACAAACTATACTAAACCCAGGCAAGGACAGGAGTTGTTCACAGGCACTGAATCTCTCACAAATGTTCATAATAAACTATCCAACAACACAGAAAAATGGCAAAATTTCAATTTTGGTGGCTATTTCAACTGGTGGCTATTTCCCAGTTCAGCTGAAATCTGGCAGCAGCTGAGGAACAAAAAGATATGTTCAGACTGAGAATGCCTCAAAATGTACTTCCACAGCATAAACAAAAAGAATTAAAAGCCATTTCTTCTTTGTTTTGCACAGCACTGTGTAATGTGACATTATTTGATTAACCGGGAAAAGCTGCATTCATAAATGTGAAAACCAGAAGGCAGCACAAATATAAAGTTATGCTGAATACACTTAAATGCTTTGAACTTGTAGAGATCTCATGTTGAATTCGATTATGTCCAAGCTTCCAGGGAAATGTTTAGCCATGGGCTGAAAAAGCCTGAGACAGATTATACTTTTGTGTAAGATCTAATAACAAAGTCTTCTGAGATTCCTCCTGTCACATTCCAGACTATAAAAGCAAACTAAATAAATAGAGTATATTTTCCTGAGATATTTAGAAATGTTATTTTCTGCTAAAACTGCTTTGCTTTAATAAAAAAAAAAAAAAAAGATCATAAGTAAGCTATGATTTTGCATATAGCTATAAACACAGCTGTTGAGCTCCTAAATGTTATAACAAACAAAATATATCTGGCAAGATACTGGAGCTCCACTGTTTTGTGGAAACCTCAGGAACATACTACCAGCTAAAATATGTCGAAATCAACTGTGCCTCAGAGCACTCAATTTTTGCTTTACTATCACCTTTAAAATGCTTCCCTCCATGACCATATTCCACAAATTAGAGTTCGGATTTTTTAGTCTTTCCTTGGAAAGCTGCTGCAGCATCTCCTTAGATGTTTTAATTGCTTTCATCCATACCTTTTCTAATTAGATTATGCGTTCCTGGGAGGTAGCAAACCAAACTGCACACAGTGCTATAAATTTGGGAGTGACAAGGTTTTATACAGTGGTAAGCAGCAGGGTTTAGGCTTGAAGGATCCCACACCATGTTGTAGGGGAATACATAATGGGTCAATAGGAAAAGGAGGAAGAGTATATGGAGTTTTATCCATTAAGATTATCCCACTGTAACCATGCATTTGATGCCATTTTGTAAATAGTCACCCCATCACAAGTACTGTGCAAAAAAAAAAAATGCACTTTTCAACAGAGGTTACTAAATAACAAGATATTAGAACATAAATACTCCAAAACAGAAGGAAAGATAAAGACGTATTACCACAGTCAAAACCACAGTTATTCTGAAAGTCAGCATTTGGGATAGACCAACACAGTGACAGTCTCAGACAGAAACTATTACAAGGTGTTCAGAAGCTGAGAACTCAGGTGAAACTAAAAAGTCACCTCTAATTCCTGCCTTTAAATAAAGACTGGAGAGGAAAAAGACCTTGCCAAAACCTGTCAAGTATTTCTCCTGGCCTTTTAGGACTGCAGCACATCTTACATAAGTGTTTTCTTCAGGCAGTACCTACAAATTCTTACTTCAAACCCCCAACTGGATCCCAGGCAGCTTCAAACACCACATTAACCTTCCCTTGCTTCCAACAGAGCCCGTGTCTCCAGAAGGCAGATAAACAATGCAGCAGCCAAGTCCTGCAACTCTCTCAGTGTATGGAAGCACAACCACACAATTTGTCCTCAGTATTTTGAAAAAGAGGAGCAAGATGAACAGAAATCTTCAGGGCTGGCTTTTCTCCATAGCTCTGCAAATGACACATGCTCCTTTGAAGATTGTGCTCATAAATTATAATGTACTGCAGCAGAGGTAAATATCTCCGTATAGAAATCAACATTATTTAAGGAATAGTTAATTTCGAATTAAAAATCCAAGTAAATAACTCGGTGTCTCTGTCAATACCAATTTCTAAATATAAGGATGTGCTTTTGGTAAACAAAAGGAAAGATGCTGATGTGTTCAGGACCTGGGAAATCTGGAAGAGTGATGTGTGGAGAAAAGAGGACTGTGCTGTTGACATTGAAATTAGGGCTGAGAAAGAGTGTGTACGGATGGGGGATTTAACCTGTGAGTGTCCTGCTGTCCTTCTGCAGCTGCTCACATGGACACTGCTTCACATGCACATGTACAATAATAGCTGAGACTGCCAGCACATAAACACCAACAAAGCCCAGGGACAACTGGAGAGCTTCTAAATCCCTAAGATTTTTAGCCTCCTACCTCATTACGGGAGAATGTTGCTGACCCTTTGAGGAACTAACTATAATTATGGTATAAGACTGTAACAATAGTGTTGCATCATAATGAAATCTCTATTCATCTCACTGCTCCAAACAATTCAAACAGCATTCTAAATCAGCATTTCCTTTATCTGGATGTCACTGGTGTCAAGGTCAAAACTCCTTTACTTCAGTGGGCTCAGAATGAATACAATAAGGAGAAAGAGAAAGAGAGATTGTTTCATATTTTCTGCTTTATTTTTCGTAAGTTAAGCAAAATGTTTACCACAGAAGTTTGTGCAATATCCTAATCTCACACATATTTCAGCAGTTTTAGCTGTGAATTCCATAAACAAGTTTATTGTTAGGATAAGGCTGAATTGTATGATGAGCCTTGAGGTAAAAATAATCTTGTAAATAGCAGAAATATTGCTCTTCTCTAAGCTCAGGAATTTATGTACAAGCCCAAGTTTCTGTACGACTGCTTTTGAAGAGCAGAAAAGCAGCTCAAGCTACACCAATCAGCAGTAATTAGTAGAGCAGCTATGGAACCTCAACCTGAAGATTAAAACAGGCAATTTTTAAAATCAGGGTACATCTTGACTTTTCCTGAAATAGTCCTCAGGTGCCTGAGTTTACTCAGCTACTTTAATATCACACCAACTTGTCCTTTTCAGTGTGAACTCGAATTTGCAGTAACAGAGAATCTTCCACTTGCCTTGATTTCTATTCAGCCTAAAAGCATCAGCACCTCCAAACCCAACCATTTCCGTTTTCCCAGCAGATGTCATTAGATTTACAGTTTTTCAAGAATAAAAGCACACAGCTTAATTTTATCTTCCAGCACACCCTGACTGTAATGGACCAGACAAGCAGATCAAGATTCTGTTTTGCAGAATCACTTTAAATTAGATCTATGGTGCTCCTCAGGTAATATTCATGACATTTGAAGACTCAAAGTTTATGGTCAGCTCTACAGAGCTGGTAACTCATACAAGTTCAGCCATTCTGCAATGACAGAAATCATAAAATATAAGATATTTGTTCGTCATAGGAATTTTACATTTGATAGTTAATGTTTTTCTAGCTCAGCAATTCATTTTGCTGATTAAAAAAAATTCTTATTGGTCTGGTAAAAGTTAAATAAAATACAGAATTAAGTACTTAAAATATGAGTTCCTAAGACCTTAATTTGTATTAATGCCCCCTTCTTAAACTTTTTGACAGAATTCCATTCATAATGAAACGTTCAGAGGTAATTATTTCTCTTTCTTCTGTGTGAATTATGAGAATTATTTATATACTCAATCTTAATATCATAGCTTCATTGCCTAATAGGAAAAATCCACAGGATATGAATCATTCTGGGAAAGAATTAAAATCTTTTCTTCTGTTTTAAATACAAAAAAAAAAAGAAGGAGAAAGATGAAAAGATTTCTAATGACATAAAATTCACACTGCTGCAGGCTCTGCTTGCAAATCAGAGCTCTCGCTACGTAACCCAAAGCTATGGGTTCTACTTCCAGTCTCCTTGCCTGGAAAGCCATAAATGTGATGCTTTTTTAATGATTAGTTAATGAAACAGCGGAGTGATAATGAGGCTGTAAGAAATGTAAGCTAAATTATTAATGGAAAAAAGGTAAAGAATAAGTAATGAAAGCAGTGAGTTACAGGGACCTCTCTGTACCTGGATGGTCCGAAACCATAAACCCCGGCAGCACTTCAGCACCCAGCCCCTGGCCATGTGCTAATGAAATTCCTGACATTCCAAGTACATTCCATCTGACAGTTGTTCTCCCTCATAAAACAACGGGCCGTGCACAAAGCTTATTACAAACTGCAGAGAAGCTGTAAAAGCCATAAAAATTTCTACTGACATTTATTGCCGACGAGTAGCTGGAGGATGTTGATATATATTGATAACAGTCTGCTTTGTGACATTTGGAAAGTTTACTCCTAATTCACTTGCAGAATATGCAAATACAGTTTTTCCTACCATACCTTCAAGTCATTAAGTCATTGCAATATCCACCTGTATTTTTAATGGATTTTTCCCTATTTCACAGGTATTCTTCCATATGTTGTATAGGCTTATGCCCCAAAATAGAGTTTTTAAAGCAAGAAAGAAAGGTAGATTCTCATGAACATTCAAGCTAATAAATGCAACAAGTGTCTACAGCTAGTTTTTATCATCAGCAATAAATAATAGTGTTACTAAATAAAACACCTTAGAGAGGATTTTATGTATGCCACTACATATATCTATATGTGTATATATATATATTTGTGGTATTTTTTAAATATCATGGCAAGTTTTGAACACACTTTACAAAGAATTATGGTCAGGAATATGTTTTATTCCTTCTGAGCTTTCAAAAAAGGGGACTGAACAAAAGTGTGTTTCTTTTAAGTATCATTAAAAGTCCTGAAGGCAAGATTTTATGTGTCACATGTGAAAATTCTCCATTTACAATGGGTCTCATTGTATTAATCCAGGCATTGGTTTATTATCTACAATTCCTTTAGGAAATGTCACACGTCCACAGGATGTCCTTGAGCTTTAAATCTTGCATTTGGATCTTTGATTTAAAGGATAAAAGATAAAAACCTACATTTATCCAGACAATTCCCAAGTGAAGCTACACCTGTATGAGGCCAGAAATAACTTATTCTAGTCAGCATATTGTATAAATTAAGATCAATAATTTTTATTTTAAAAGGGCTTTTTTTAGCCATAGAGACTAAAATATTTGGTCTCAGAATACTCACTGGGGTTCACACTTCCTTTCTGAAACCCAAAATCCGGGCTTGGAATATGTGTCATCTTATTTTTAAACATAAACATAATGCCCCCAAAGTGCATTTTCTGAGCAGTAACTGCATCAATAGAGTTCTGAGATGTAAATACTGCCTGAACAGCAAATATATGTTTAAAACAAATAGTCCTGAGGTAATAATGAATTGACACTAAAGACAATGAAAACTAAAATGTTACTATACGAAAACCAATAAATCTGTAAGTTTCTTTACAACAGCTTATTACAACAAGAATTTCCTGTCTGTTATTTATATGCCATGTAGTCCTGGCATGTAACAACAACTGAGGGAGAAGAGTTTTGTCCCATAAAGCCAGAAAGGTGGAATAACCACTCCTGTCCCCTGCATCCCACCCTCTACAGAAAATCATCATGTGCCACAGATCAGTCCAGCAAATACATTTGTACAAGGTACCTTTTTGCAATAAATGTATTAGCAATGCTAAAAAAACTTGCTCTGAGAAGAAGAACAGCTAAAAGTTGAATACTGACTTGATTCAAAGGGAAACACGAGTCACTCAGCTCCATCAAACCTGCATTAATTAGGACCTTTTAGTACTTAGCTCCACTGGGAGCCATCAAACACATTTGATACTTATAATCCAAAAGAAAAATCCACTAAAACAGACCATAGGTACAAAGAAATGAAAATGAAAACAGAGCACTCTGCCCCAAATGAATTAGCCCTAGATTCAGAAAACCAAGTTGCAATTTAGGATAGCACTGAAAAGCAAAGTGCTGCTTTGAACTCTAAATCTCCAGTTCTAGCAGCTGTAACAGGTCCTAGGAATTGCAAATAGGCCAGACTGAAAGAACTTAGATGTGAACATAGGTAAGAATTATGTATTTGTTTTGTTTTTTTATTTCAATCTTGTCACAGAAATCCTGACCCTGAATAGTGCCCAGCAATGCCTTTCCTTTGTGATAAAGCCAAGCCCGGGGCTGGGGACTGGGACAAACACACAAAACAGCCAAAATAACCCCCCACAATGTATCATTCCAATAGAAAATTGAACAAAAGAGAGCAAGAAATACAAGTTGCTGTGATAGAGGTTAACATTTGTTGCAGTAAATTGCTGGGGCTTTCAAAGCAGCAATTTTCAGGCTACAGAAGGACAATGTCATGTTCTTTCAGATACAAGTGTTGGAGTAAAAGGCCTTTCTTCCCAAGCAGAAAAATGCTTTGTTTGAGAGGCAGGGGAGTCATCCCCAAACCTCAGCCATGACCTGCCACTGCTCTGGGAAGATTGCTTACTATTAATGCAGTTGTACAGTCACAGCTACAGCCATTCCTGCTCTTTAATTAGTTGTTCTTTCATCTTCCACATACAGAAAAGGAAATCACTGAGAATCAAGTCTGAAAAAGTATTTGCAACTCAAAGATGCAATTTTAAACAAAGAATTACTTCAAGAAAACTTCCCCTTTATTTCAGAGTTTCCTTTCAAAAAAGTATGTTTTTAAGTTTTCCCCCTCTTCTATCCATAAATGATTCTACTTTATTTACACATGTAAAAAACTCTGATACAAATACCACTGTGGCTATTTGAATAATATGAGGAGAATTTACCTCCTAATTGATTCCTACCCAATTCAGCAAAGCATTAGAGTCTGACTAAAGTACTTACAAATAAGGGTGAAGTAGATGTAAAATTAATGTCATGGCAGCTACACCACTAAATGTTTGAGTAACAGCTTATTGTCAGTAGAGTCACAGCCTTAGACACTTATTTGCATAACATTTCATCATACTTTTTTTCCTAATCACTTTAAAGATACTTCAGAGTAACTACAGAGACATTTACTAAAAGACAAGATTCTTTCCATATTCTGACACAGATATTCCTGTTCCATTTGCAACCCCAAAGGTCCACACCAAAGCCAGTTCTGTAACACCCTCCATTTTGGGTTAGACTTCCAGTTGTTTAGTGCAGAAGATAAAAAAGCATTTCAAAGCACAAAACTCACTAAACTTCTATATCAACAACACTTTTACTTACAGGACAGGATGTTTTGGGGACATTTCCAGCACAATATTCTTGCACTCTTCATTGCTCATTTGTCCCTTGAGTAGCATCCTAAGGGATAAACATGGAGCTGCTGTTGGAGCCACTCAGCCAAGTGAACTCCACCAAGCAGGAGATGTGACCCAACCATTATCAGGCTCAGCTTCCTGTTTCCCAGCTGAGTTTTTAATTTCCTCAGCTGGATCTGGAAGCTGAGAGTATTTAGCACTGATTCATATCAGTGGCAAGGTTTTCCCTTTCATTTGATAACAGTTACTGACAAAACTGAAGAGAGAAAGACTGAGAAAGGGAATTCTGACAGCCATAGTTTTGCTCAAAACTTCACTCACTGTAGGAAATTTGGATGTCTGTCTTCACCTGAACATTTGAACTCCACTAACTCAATATTGAGGCACATTAAATCAAAGACAACCTGAAGTGAATCATCTATCTACAACTCCCACTTTTCACCCAATTAGGCTTCTCACTCCTGTTCCTAATTTCCCACAAATGACAACAAATCAGCACTTTGTTTGGAACTAAGAAAAGGTAAATGCACACAGAATATTTCTACATCATATTTTGAATATTTTCCCCCAAACTATTTTTGTGATATGCAGTGAAGAGATAAAGTTTATGTTATTTCAATAAAATTCTGTTTTAAACTAGTAAGTTTAATAAAATTACTTGTTAATTTGAAATACTTTTTATACTGTACATTTTTCATAGCACTTAGATCAGAGAAAAACAATTGTCATATATTTTCTTAATTTAAAAGATTTTGTTTTTTAAGAAAAGGACTTGCAGAGTGAACTTTCTTATTTTATAGTCCCCGATAATTTGGAATTACAATCCTAATTCAAGGAACTATACAGCACATCTTTATTTTAGTGGGGGTGGATTTCTGAAGGTTACTGCTGTCACAAAGGAAAAAAAGCCTTTCTTCCCCAGGCCAAATAAGAGCTTAGGCAATATCCTATATAATAGCCTACCCAGTTCAGTTTGAAGGATTAGAGGTGGTTCATTCTTTTCTCACTCATTCAATCTTGGAATGTTTCTGTAGAATTTGCTAAAGCCATATAAAATTGCTTCTGGGTATTTTATAGTACTTACTACTAAAGAGTAAGCTGGACCACCTAAATAATTTTATTTATGAGCACAGACAAAATTTTAAGCGGGACACCAGAGCTAACTCTTTGATTATGGGAATGGTCTGTTTAAGTTTTCACTCTTAGGACACGGAAAGAAAGAGAAATACAGACTACAAATAAACCCAACCCGTTGCAGATAAAAAGCAGATGGGACAGAACTGCCAATATTTGCAAAGAGCCACGGGCAGCAGTGGCAGTGCCTTGCTGTCAGGCCCCATAAATGAAGCAGTGCTGTGCGTGGCAAGGAGCAGGATGGTTGTCCTCTGAGGAACACAGCTTTTATAGGCAGCAGTAATGGAGATTAAGTAGCTCCTCTCTTGCCACTGCCTCAGCACTGAATCACTGCCCAGCTCTGGTAACAAGGCGATGGGGGACACTTCCCAGAGCAGCTGCTGAGACAGGAGGGCTTGGGGCTGCCTGGGGAAGAGAACTGAGCACTTGGCTTTGCACTTGGCTTTTTTCTTTTAAAATGGTCAAGGCTGTTCAGGGCAGCTCTGGTTTAAGGGATGGTTAAGACCACATAAATAAAGAGAAGAGTGGACCACTACGAGGAGCAGACCAATAGCCAAGATTACTACTTTTCACTAGATTCTTCCTTAATTAGTAAGATTTTCTTGAACTACTTCATGAAAAATTTGGTCACCTGTCCTTAACAAGTGCACTCTCGTCTATAAGGACAAGAAATAAACCCAGGATTTTAATGAAAGAAAGCAAATAGTTACATTTCCAGCAAATTGTTTAGTTGAAGATGAAAGCAATATGCTAAGACAGCAATTCACTCTAACCCTGAAGGGGTTAATTAGAGTAACCAGGTATAAAGTTTTAACTGTTACAAAGGAAAATTTGTTGAAAACTGTACCAAAGGAAAAGTGTTGCACAGATGTGGAATTCGGTAACTGCTTGTTGACCATCCCAACCTTTGTGCTGGTTCCAGCTGCCACCCACCTTGCAAATTGCTGCAGGATCTGGGGAACCTTGTAGTTCTTCCTCTCAAGACCATTTTATCCTGCACTCCACACAATCTACAGATTAAGAGACCAAAGCAGTCAGCTCATACACTCAACACAGAGTTAGGAGTTTCAGTTTCAGGAACTGAAATAATTAAAGCTGGAAATTCTTGCCTATACACTTATCTCAGTTGACAAATATTGAATTCCTCGTTTCCCAAGTCTTTAGGATCAGATATATGTGAAATAAATGAAACAACGAACCTTTCTGTAATTGAAACATTAAATTGATCTGGGACATTGGTTGTACTGTAGTATTAATTAAAAAATTACACTGTTTAGTGTAAGACCAACACAAGAGAGGTGTGGGTTGGAAAATATCAGGGATGTTTAAGCCACCCTGTAGTGAAAATTCGCAGCGAAGCCCTTATCCTACAGCTTAAGTGAGGGTCAAATGCAATGAAATCATGGACCAGGCATCACTCATTCTTTAGTTCAAATGTGTCAATAGAAAAAAAAAACATTTTCAATGGATCTGGATCAATGCCATTTTGAGGCATAGTCCTCCTTTTTTCCTTCACATTCACTATCAAATATAGTGTTGACATATTTGCCTTTTTTCTTTTTAGAATCATGCATTATTCTGCTATTTTTTTTAGCATTAACCCTGATATTTGATCATATTTTGAACCTCTTCTTTTCATTTATACTGATAAAGAGATTGCTAAACCATGGAATTATGTACACTTGGTAAGGAGAGTTGGCTTTCCTTAGCAGTACAATGTTCCATTGCAACTTTTAATGCAGAATCAATGTATTTTGGGTTCTGATTGGAACTCTCAATAGAGCTTAAAACAAACCCAACAAAAAGGAGCTAAAATTGAAACAAAAAATCAAAGCCCAGCACAACACACATGAAGGACTTTGTAAAACCTGTGTTTTTGCCTATAGTTCAGCAAAATTGGAAAAGTAGTGGCAAATTACATTTGTTCTTACTGCCTAATATATGTAATTTTTCAAATTATTTATGTTCTGACCTGTTTGACATCTGAAGGGCCAAGAACAACATTTCTGGGCAGGTACCAGAGCACTACAGTGTTTGGAAGGGGTGGGGGGATTGTGTTTTCAGGTAACCTCAGAATCCACAGTTTGCATTATTCTTGTATATTTTTTAAGCTTTTTCATTACAGTGTTTAAAGCTTTCTTCACCTATTGAGGGGAATTTAAAAGAAATACAAAGTAGAATTGGTAAAAGAGTGCTCTACTTATGAAGTGTAGCAGTGAGCAACACTTTGTCAAGGTTTAGTCTTATTTCTATTCTGTGCAGAATACACAAAAGGTCAAAATAAATTGCCTCGAGGCATATCAGTAGCACAAATTGTGTGCCTTCTGTTGCCTAGACATCACAGTGGTTTCTAAGTTAGTCTACTTAAGAACTGAACATCAGCTCTGGCTTTAAAAAAAAACCCCACACAATAGGATTATTGTCCCAACAGTCAGAGGATAAGACTAAATTACAACAGTTCCCTCCACATTGTACTGCTTTGTGATGGTGGTCACGAGGACTTGTAAACTCTCCAAAGATGTCACCCAGTTCAATGCAAAAAGTTCAGAGATGTTTTTCTGATTTGTTTAGTGTTTTATACAATATTTGTGTTATAACACTTGGGTTTCAGAATTGTTGTGTCTAAAACTAATATACTGACAGTACAGAGACTATTTTTAAAGCACTCCTGCATTCTTTATTTGGAGTTAAATTTATTTAGAGAGGACAGTGACCAGAGGAAATTGGAGTGGCTGGTTATAGAGCCACTACACAATACTTTGTAACATTGCATCCTCATTGAAGAAAAGGTGTAGTCATGTGGAATTAATGCATGGCATTAATAACAATGTGGATTTGTAAAAGGAAAGATGCAGCAGAAAGGATCTCCATTCACTTCCTTTTATAATGTCTTCAGTCTGGAAGTGTGGTACTTTTTATTTCAGTGATAAATCTAGAAACACTTAAGCTATTACAAAGAATTACATCCTATTGATGAAATGCTGCAGAGCTGTTCTATTGCAGTCTAATGGGGAAAAGACACGGTGAATAATAAGAAATCATATGAAGACAAACATCTTAATTAGTCAGATTCTATTATAATTCTATTGTAAATTTTGTTGTACTCTTACAAACTGTTTCATTTAACATCCAGTAAATATCTTCTACAATATTTCAAAATGTAGAACCCTAATCCTATTCCCATTAAATTCTCATTGACTATAGAAAGAAACCACTCTGAAAAGTCAGCTATGATTATTCTTTGTACATTTTCTTTTGGGAGACAATGAGCAGCTGGGATTCTGCTGTACATAACAGAAGTTACCTACCATTCACCTCATTTCTCTGCTTCAACTTGGCCCATCCCTTCTTAATAATCATCAATAAGACCTGTGGAAGATGGGAGTATTTTCAACACTAAACTTCTGAGATTCCCTGGATCTGTTCCCACAGGATTTGTTTGAGCAGCCAATGTCTCTGTGTGTCTCTCAGCCAATGTTTTTACAGAACTGTTTTCATTCCTGAATTGTGTTAAAATTTCCAGTGTACAGAAATGCCCATAATACTGAGCAGCTGGAAGAGGAGGAATAAACAGCCTGTTATACCAGAAGATTATAAAGAACAGGGGAAGTTTCCTTGTCCCCACCATAAAAGGACAACAACTGCTGCACTTTATCCAATTTCTAAGCCTTTTTCAATTACAGGTGAACAAGTTAGCTTGATAGACAAATGTTGAAAATATTTTTTTTGTGAAGGATCTTCAGGATTCTTTTGTATTTCTCTACAGTGAGATTTTCAATTTTCACTTTTTCTTATTCTGTTTTCTTTTATTACAATTAAAACACTCAAATTTTACTAATTTTTTTCATACCTCCTTAGAGCTGTCTAAATGTGAATTTGGTTACAGCTTCCTTGATCAAATCAAGAAAAAAACATAAAGAGGACTTAAATATATATGTGTGAGATTTATTACTTACTTGTTAAGTATCAGCTATCACTTATTCTGTCCTGGAAATGTTCCCTGTACTGAAGTTTCTCAAGTCTTAGTTGTCTTTTTAGCAGGTCTAACATATCTAAGATATGGCATCCTATGCAAACAACTATTAACTTGATTTTAATTCTAAGCCTATAAAAAGATATAGGGACATAAATGAGCTCTAAAGACCTTAAATAAACAATTGTGACATACGAACCTCTCACAAGTTCCTCAAAATTCCGGAAGCCTAAATTCTGAATAGATGAATTTGCTGAGAAGTTTGCAGTGTTCAACCTCAGGATGCCCAGAATTCCACAGCAGAGCAGACTCGGGAGCAACTCAGTTTTATAAAACTAAGCAGCTTTGGTTTGCTTTTATTTATTTTTTAAACAAGTCTAGATGTAATCACACTTTTTCATTTTGTCTGAACCCACAGATTCAGATTCACAAATAAACCTTCCCGTGATCCATCTAGATAGGAACTTCTCATTCCCTGCCATTCCATCCATACACCCAATGCCCATGTATCACAGGCATAACTGAAAACACCCTTCAGAAAATGGCATGTCCTGCACTGAACAACTGACAAGCTCAGGGGTTTTGATGGTGGTTTTGGCTTTTTTACTTTTAATTTAAACCTTTATATTTAGTGTCTTCCAAAGCAAAGGAACTGTTTTCCTCCTCTTTAAGGACCCTCCAACAGACAATATGCTGCATTAGCTATGATTAGATCTACATTCCTTTTTCCATGCTCTTACCAGCTCTGTTACAGGCACCAAACACTGAATGGTCACTGTCCCTTTTCACCTTCAAAACCACATTAAATATTTCTCTTTAACTTTATCCTCTTTCGCCTGTACTCCTGCATCTCAATGGAATTCTTTAAAGCTTTATTTTCTACATCTGTTTATGCCTCTATATTATTTCTATACCAAAGCCTTTCCATCAGCTAAAATCTCTGAAACCAGCTGGCACAAACACTACATTTGCTTTTTTTTTTTACCTTACTTCCCATATAATACAAGCAATAGAAAGGATAATCTCCATGAGCCTGTATTTTACAGCTAACTCAGGTCAGTAATTTGTTGAGAAGTCTTTAATATGAGCTGACTGAGATGCTAAGGAAAAGACTGAACAGCAAAAACTATCACTGAATCTGTCTCCTCTCTATCTCCTCCTTTCTTTCACCCTAAACTCTGCTAATCCACACATTATTTCACTTAAAAAAAATTCAGATATCAGGGAATCTGATTTAAATCCACTGATTATTTTTTAATTCATGCTAAGGCTAAGGTAGAGAAAAAGGTCTCTATCTCAGATCTGGTGCTACCATCTGTGATCCCTGAGGGGACCAGAGACTGTTCCTAAATCCAAGACAAAATTGATTTAACTTTTTGTGTGTGCATGTGCCCCTCAAAGATTTCTCTGATTATTTAAAAATACTAAGTTTTAATCTCAGAAACGAAGGTCCTGTCAGAATAAAGTGAAAGCTAAACTGCACATTTTCACACAGAAGCACTTCAGAGGGTTTCAACACTTAAGGAAAATTCATGGGTATGATTTCCCACAGACTTTCACCTGGCAGTCAGTGCCATGTGTGGGCTGAACACAGAACACTCAGCTCCAGCAGGGCCCCAGGACCACTCAGGTTTATGGATGGCAGTGTTAACCCCTTTCCCTCCACAGCCACAACTCTGCCTCTGACTTAAAAAGAAATGGTGTATCTTAAGACTTACTATTTTTCCTCTGGAATAGAGATACTGACACATTAAAAATGACAATAAGGAGAAGTGATAACTGCTTAATTATTTTCCACAGTATTAAAGAAACCCCCTACTACAGCTAGAGGGGATTTGGGCAGAAGAGTTGAGGTAATTACCCATCACTCTTCATGGGTTCAGTCACTGTTACAATGGACCAAAACCAGTCTGACCCAAACCTGTGACTCCCCCCATTCCCAGTGGGGAATGGCAGCCTTTCCTCATCTGTATTCTGTAACTTGGTTTCTTTTCTTCTGAGATTCAAAATTCTTATTATCAACAAAATATTTCAGCATCTCACAGTTCTTGGATCAGTAGTAAATTTGGCTAAAGTTGAATTTATACCAGGGCAATACTAAACAAAGAGTGAGTCTTCCCCAAATGGGATTGCTCTTCTGAGCACATCAGACATCACAGCCCCAGCAGGTGCTCTGGCAAGAGAACAAGGGAATTCTAGCTGAAGAAAGATGCATGGAAAGCAAAATCTTTATGTCCTTATGTCACCTCTCATGAAGTGTTTGAAAGGCCACAACACCAGTTTACATGATGTTGTCAAAATGTATTTTTGTTTTAATTTACATCATTAAAACTATAATATTTAATAATCATTAGCTTCAGTAACATACTATTTCTCACTAAATGTATTTTATATGTATATATAACTTTGCAGTTGCATTTTGGAGCCTAGTCCCAGTAGCAGGGAGGATATCCATGAACAGACATAACCTGTGGCCCAGCATGTATCCCTGGATAACATATGAGACCTGTGGACCTCAATTACTGCAAAAAATTTAGTCTAAGACAAGGAAGGAATCTGTAAAAAAGGTGCTGCCAAGGGTGCCACTTGCAGATTCATACTGCATCAGTAGTATGAATATTTAATAGATTCAGCCCCTATGGATTTGGTAAATAATTCTGTTACTCATGTATAGAGAAATAATGACCCCTATTGCTATTTGTTTAAACCCAGTTCAGATTACTTACATGTGGTGCAGTGATGCTTCAGAGTTGAATTATTCACTTTATACTTCTGGTCAGTATAGAAAACATTGGCAGCTGTCAGAGAAGAGTTTCCAGAAAATCCTGTGATCTTTGAGTGACCTCAAACAAGAAAGAAAAAGGAATAAATTAAAAAGTTAGTCTGCACCACGCTTTCACTGACGAATCCAGCTTTGATCTCTTACACCTGCAGGTCTGTCACCAAATTTGCAACTGCGAAGGGAACTGGGTGTTAACACGTGCTCTGACACAAACATACACAGGGGTGTCTGAGGCAACACATTTCTGTAAAACCTTCAGCAGCTGGAATGTCTGAATGGAAATAAATTCTAGGGAAAACTCCAGAGATGCACAGCACACGTCAGGAATGGGACACGGAAGACAAAATGGTGCTTCTGTCTGATGGGAAGGGTAAAATCTTAAAGCAGGAAAGCAGAAACAGCGTGTGGATGATAAGACATACCTAAACTAACCAGGGAATTCACTACTGGAATAAAGCTAGATGAGAAACATTGAGGAGGGAGCACCTGGTACACACAACATCTATTTTTATCCTCTGAAAATATTCTGACTGTCTTATAGAAAAAAGATTTTTTTCCTCCCCTGTGTTTAATACAAAAGTAAAATCAGCAATTTCATTTTCAGCTACCAAAAAAACCCAGGGAAACCCTGAGAGGTCCAAAAGACAGTAGTGATTTCCTTTGGTTTATTTTAATTGTGTGGTTTCTTTTAAGTAAACAGGATTATGTGCTGTAAAAGTAGGATTTTGGGTCTGAAGCTGGAGGGGTTTTTGGTACACTATTTTTGGTGAAATACAAAACTGTATCAAAATCTTTTTCCTGAGTTCTCCTCATTTTCAATATGTAATACTGAATGTGCTGGAAAAACCCAGAGCACATATCAAACCAGATTTTAACTTTCTTTTTCAATGACATGATTATTTTTCTTTATTTCTTTTTTTTTTTTTTTTTTTTTTTTAAAGGGTTTTTTTTTTTTTTTTTTTTTTTTTTTTTTTTTTTTTTGAAAGGGCTTGTCATTTTAACAGTCCTGGAAACATCAAATACTGGTTTGATACTTTTGTTAGGATTGTTTTATTCAATAATATTATTATCCAGGCAGTGATGAACAGAAATCAATACCACAAAGCGGAGATGTTAAACAGGAAATTGTTACATCAAACAGAATATTTCATTACCTTTCCAGATACATGTTTTTGCTTTGTTTTTAATCTGCTCCACTAATGACCAAAAATATCAGAATCACACTATGTGGCTTGAATTTTAAAATACGATTATCAGAGTGCTTTCTTGAACATCATTATTTTCCTGTACTTTGTAGGACTTTTCAGCCTGTCACATTAAGTATTTCCCAATGTGCAAGGTGAATCAGAGAAACACTATTAAGGGAAATTAAATAAAACTGGAATTGTCTTTTTCTTTAGGAGGATTTTGACAACCTCCACCCATTTCTGTAGCAGCCTTTCTACCTTCAGAAGTCAAGAAAAACTAGATTCAAAAAATTCACCTGTAAACAGGCCCATGAGTAAGGTAAATATCTCGTTTCTTTGTCCCCAAAATTAAAGTGTAAAGCAAATTAGAAGTAGTGACCTCTGGGAGCATGAGGTGACGACAGGCAGTGGAAGCCAAACCTCCAGTAACAATAGTTTAAAGTCACAACCCTGTTTACCCACAGCTATAGTTTTGTGAACTGATACGTTTGCCCACCCAGAAATATGGTGTAATAAAAGGACAATGAAGGGGAGAGGCATTCAGGGACTTGATCTGCAGTTAGTTTTCACTGTTTAACGTAAATATAAAAGCAAGAGCACTCTTAGGCAAAATTTCCTTGGGGGGAAAAAAAAAGGAGAGATAAAAAAAGACACAAGGCCTCAGAGGTTATTTTTATTCTCTAGCTAACTAAAAGTCATACTCAAGGAAAGTTGCTCCCCCAGAAAGTACCAATTACAATAGAAAAGTTACAGTTGCTTTCAAATCACAGCAGCATAGTGCTCCTGTCTCCTGCATTTTAACATTTCTTAGAAATTCTATCACACTTTTTAACTTTTCAGGGAGTTTAAATGCCTAAGTTAGATTATATGAATAATGTAAAATTGCTAAATTGTCCTTCTCTCTATACTGACTGGAAAAGAAATTTAAATGAATTGCACATCAGTGATTTATCTAAAGACCATGGTCTGAATATCCAACCGTTTATCTGTTTAAGTTCTACTCTGGTTCATAAAGATATGAAAATGTCTGTCTTAGTCCATTAGGCCACGTAGGACTAAGTCCTGAGGAAATTCTGCCTTTGTTTTCACAACAGCAACTGATTGAAAACTCAGTGAATGTATGTATGTTTAATGTTAACCTTATTTGACTGCTCCAGTTCTCCAATATTTACTTACAGAGCACCATATCCACAGATCCTCAAGCTGGGAGGGCACACAAAGGAAATAACTGGGCATAAATTCAACATGCAGGTCATCATCCTTATGAAAGGAAGGAAAAGAGCAATCCAGAAGTACCTGGAATCATTGGAAGCAGGGTGACAGAAGGCAAGGCAATGTCACTGAGCTGTTTGCTGTGCAGCTGGCATAAGGTTGTGCTGCTCGTCCTGGAAGCAGTTGTGATGTCCAACAGCATGTTATTTCAAAGAGGCATCAGAGAAGTGCCAAACAGAGCTTCAGAGCAGGAGCTGACAGATCTCTGCAGCACAGGCCTGTAGTGCAAGATACCAAGCAGATGCACTTTTGATGTGTCATCAGATTCTCTTTTGCATTTACTTATTGTAGATCAAAGCGTTAACACAGGGGATGAAATATTGCTAGATCTGTTCTATCACAAGGATTTTTTGATCAGAGGCTACATTAAAAAAAAAAAAAAAAGGAAAATCAATTTCTTTCAATTATGCCTTGATGCACTTTTTGGATCAAAAAATCTCTAGATGTGTGTTTGCCAACTCCCACAAGCAGTGTTGAGTCCTTATTTGCACCTTGATTAGGTTTTCTCTGGACACTCTCATGGAATCACTGACTACAAAAATAGGGTTTTTTGTTATAATCTAAATTTATAAATGTGGTAAATCTGGTGTCTGAAAAACTGTAACATAAGAATTCCTCAACCTGCTTGAGTAGATCTGTGCAAATTCAGGTGTTAATATTCTTCTGACCTCCTACCCCGTAATAGTCAAAGACCTGAGTTTTAGCAGAATATATTGTGAGGCAAGTTTTCCAGTGCTCAATAGTCAATGCCTAAACATGGGCTACACGTTCCTCTAGAAAGTCGAAGTTTTTAGAAGTTTCTCTGAGCAGATGTGGCTTAAAGCAGGTAAGCAAGATCAGCAGGTTGAAACGCTGCCTGCCCTTCAAGAGACACTAATTCCTGCCTCGTGCATCAGCCAAGTGGTACCATATTAGTGACAAAACACTGGTAACAGTATTTGCAAATTCCTAACTCAAAACTTAAATTCTGTTCATTGGCAGTCGAACAAGGCCAGTGAGTAAAATTTTTTTCAATAATATCCAAAAACCTCAAAATAAGGCCACATCCTCCTGGTTTCTCTTTTGTATTCAAACTTTGCACAGTTTTTCTGTTTTAACTAGAATTGCTCAGGAGTGCAGTATTGCTGCACCAGTTTCAAAGCACAAGAGGAAACAAGAGAAAATATTTCCTCTGCAAGTAAATAGAATCATGAGTGAAATAGTTAGAGCTGGACAGGTCAGAAAAACAGCTTCTGAACTGCTACATTCACACTCCTTGGAAACCTTTCACACCTTGATGGGCTGCTGGCAGATGGGCACAGGCTGAGGAGTTCAGCTTTCCCTTCAAGTGCTAAACATACGGATGAAGCTGGGGAAAGAAATTGTTATCACTCCCCCATCCACACATATATTTCTCTCATATTATTTAGCTCCTACACAAGTACCAAGCTCATATAAATTATTTTAAGGTAGGAGATATATACGAGGAGTCAAGGAAGGAGTTCAGAGAGACACTTAGGATTTATGCATTTCGGTTTTACATCATTGTATTAACATAATGTCCAAAGCACAGCACAGAAGTCAGACAACACTTTTCCTTAAACAATGCTCCCCCCTTGGTTTTTCCCTCCCCTCAAACACATTGAATCACAGGGTTTCAGTATCTATGTACACTTAGTTGTATAAGGTACACACAGTTCTATTTGTATCCTTGGTCCCTCACCCTTTTAATCTTTTTTTTTCCACAGCTCTGACTCAGGAGAGTCTTTTCATTAAGCAGTGCTTAGATGTAGAGCTTAACAAGAAATTCATGATGGTCGTGTGATCTGTACAACTGATCAATAAAAGAACAAGTGAATCTTTATTAATAAACCCCAGTGTACCTCAGAAAATATTTCAAACCAGGATCAAACCGTATTGTATTGACAATACCAGCAGTATCCCACTCTCTCAGATACTGAACTGAATTAAAAAGTGAAGTAACTTCGATGTCACGTGTTCCATCAAGATTACAGCATTACATCCCGATTCTGAGTTACTCCAAACTGCACTTGCATTGTTGCTGCATGGGAAAGATCAATATACACAACTATTACACTGAAGAGACCAATGGAAATTGATATCTTCAGATGAAAAGTGTCCCCTTTTCCTCATTATTGGCTGGAGTCCTAGTTCTAAAGTGACACACATTTATACAGTCAGCAGAGAAAAGGCCAAACACTCACTCCACTTGCAACAGGCAAATAAAGTCAATGAGATTGTCTGAATGCAACTGTTACATTTCCAGAAGTGGCACTAATAGATCATGTAATGTGATGTTTAGGAAATGTAAGAGGATTTGAGGCTGCAACCAAATATTTAACATCAATTTTAATCCAGATGGCAAGCAACACAGAAAATGATAAAAATAAACCTAAACTGATGCTCAGGGTACAGGCACCCTTAGATAAGTGCCAGCTGTTCAGCTATTGCAGTTTTATGCTTCTTTAAAACACTCATGCCTGTGAAGCACATGGACCACGTGCTTTTTATTGCTGACTAGGTGCTGCAAAATTCTATGAAGATGTTTAATGTGTCATAATTTTCAAAAAAAATACAGCTGCAAATGCAAAGAACATATGTATTTCAAGTCCAACAGCAGTGAAGTGACATATCATTACTGATTCCATTCATTATGTTTGTGTGTTGCTTGTTCCATGTGTCCTAAACTCTGCCACAAATCAGACCCGTGCACGTGAGCAATGCACAAAGCTGAATTTCCTCAATAGTCTGAGCAGTCTTCTATTCCTTTGTCAGGGCTAGAAAAGTATTTAATCATTTATGAGAAACAGAGGAAGCTATTAGGATGAATCCCTGTTCATCCTGAAATAAGTAACAACCAAGTGTTTGTGAGACCCACTGGGAAATATGCAGAGGAGTAGGTGAGACAGACTCACACAAGAGATGCTTCAGTGGAATGCAAGAATATTCACCAGAAATAGCAGTAAATTAAAGATTCCTATTTTCCAGACTGTCAACTACTGTTCAAAAAGTATTTATCTTTGCTGCTATCAGTGACTTTCCAAAGCAACACATTGTATTATTAGATCTAGCCAAAAAAGGTGCAATTCAGTATATGCAATCTATAAAATTCAGTGTATGCAATCTATATTAGACAGCAGTAACAAGAGGATTCTCTCTTATCCCATAATTATTTATACTGTATAATTATCAAGGTTTGTACAGACCAGCAGAAAATCTCTCTTTACTTACATAGCTCCACAATATTTTATGTATTTTTAGGATTATACACCTGACAGAAACCTGTAATAATTCCTGGGTTTGGTGGGAACTGAAGGTCATCTTTCCTCAATTTGAAATGTTCTCTTGCATCTTCAGTGATTTTGAAATTATATTTTATGTATATAAGAAATGCATTTGCAAGGGATGGTGCTTTGTGAGGACCATTTTTAGTTTATAGACTCTGATGAGTTGATACTCAAGCTTCCATGTCATCCTGGTATGAATCAGATCTAAGTAACATCTTATCTGCAATCAGTATTATTTTATTGTCTAACTCTTCACCTCACCTTTTATTCATTCAGAATATACATGTCCCCAGGGAAGAGGCTTTGCTAGGCAAAAGTAATTTTTTAATTTCATCAGGCAAAGCAATCGTTGGATGAAGTGAAAATGGCACAGGCAATATTACATTTTAGTAAATACTATAATCTTTTTCCCAAATAATCCTTTCAAGGATAATTCAAATCAATGTCGATATGAATATTACTGCACGAGCTCCAGGTAGACTGGAACACAAAAAGAAAAGAAATGACAAATTTTTAAATGGTCCAAAATCTAGCAAGCAATATATACATTATATCGTGTATTATAGACACAGAACACACATATACAACAAATACAACTTTCCTAAAGGCTGTAAACACTTTAATAAAATCTGGGGTTGATGTAACCTGGCTATTGTATGTGACTGTGTGATGTATCAACCTTTAATTTCTAGTAAGAGCATCAACAAGGCTAATTAATAGCAGTCAGTCCATTTACTCAAGAACTCTGACCAGTCCCATGAGGGTATGCAGGGAAATGTGAATGCCCAGGTCCTCCTTATTCCCACCGTTCCCACTGAGCTGAGCTCCCTGTAACACCACGTCCAGCTCCCACACTTCCAGCACTGCTCCCAATAATTTCACATGGAAGCAACACAGGCCAGATTCACTCTGGCCTGTTCAACAGATGGTGTTGACACACCATGTTATGAGAACATGCTCACAAAGCCACACCAAATGTCACCTCTGAGGATGCTTCTTCAGCCATCCAGATCCCCTTTTCTTGTTGACATTTCTCCACAGTCTATCAACTTAAGACTCAGCAGTCACATCTAGAAAAAACAGTATTTTGTACGTATATCAAACACTCATCAGAGATGAGATAGGCAGAGGTTTTTTTCAAAGGTGATTTGAGTATTTTGATACATCAAATTCAAAATATCACATTTCTTCTTCTTGTTCCTTTATCCTGATAAGTTTTTTTCTTCCTAATCTTACCACGAGTTCTGTAAATCAGAAACCACTCCACTACAAGAAGTGAATCACACAAGCAAAGGTAGTATTAAAAAGAGAACAAAAATTTAATTACGTGTTTTGTTTTGTTTGTTTTTTACAAGTCTGGGAATATTTGAACAAAGTGGAAAACTGAATTAAAGAAAAGCTGGAAGTGACTCTGACAAGAATCTAAACTTGTAACACTTTCATTAACATTATGTAAAGACAGGAACGTTTATTTGGTTTTAGATTTGAAATGCCATCATCATCGTCATCACAGGAGCATGTACAGAAACAAACAAAAGGAAATCTGTGGCCTCTAATGTCTGTATTATGCAATTTAGAATCACAGAATAGTCAGGCTGCGAGAGATCCACCAATACCTAACTCTAGCAGAGATAATAGGAAAGCAATGAGGCCTAATGTTTCAGTAGATATAAAACAATGAAAATGTCCAAGGATAGACATTATGTTATGCAGTTCCAGTCTTGCTTTTTAAGCATTTGGTTTGTAGGCAAACATTTCTGTTGCAAATACAGAGGAAGAGGCTTCTTGTGCTGTACTGAGAAGCAGGGTGGGGACAGGCAGCTTTCACTGCAGCATGACATCAATAGTGTGGAAAGAAAGATAGCATCCCATCCCAGATCTTCAAAGAGATATGGGTATAGTCCTCATTTTTATTATTCTTGAGGATCAACTCCATTTCATGTTGCAAAGTGGGAAATATATTTGCATTAGAAATGTGATAACGGGTGTGTAACTACAAAATCCTCACTAACAAGAAGAGCTGACATGGACTGTTGTAGTAACAAGGTTATAGCAAACATACCATGTTATTCCTGGATAATTTCAGTTAATTTCTGGCAATTTCTGTGGGAAATGTATGTGCATGCACATTTGCTTACAGTTTCCATATGTTTGGGAACTCTGAGAAACAGAAGCCGCAGCTTCCTCTCGCTCCTCAGCTTCTCAAGCTTGTCATCACTTAAAATGATTATTTCTGAGACACTGGGGAAGTCCTACAGCTATAATAAAACATCATAGGGAAATTCAAACAGTGAATTCTGTACTTATTTACATTCTGAAAAATTCTACAGTGCCCTTTCATTTCCAAATGGTTCTTAGACTTGGTACTGCACAGACTGGCCATACCTGTCATAAATCAATGAGTCACAGTACAGTAGGTCTCATGCATAAAAATCTCAGTTACAAACATTTTCTGCTGTGCATGAGTTTGTTTTTATGATCTAGAAACTCCTTTTAGGTACAAAATTTATTTTAAAAATAACATTTATTTTTAATATTATTTATATTACAACTCCTACCTATTGTATTTTTTTCCCTCCCAACTCACCTATAAACTAGGATTTTTTTCCCCCACATAAAATTCTAAGATTCCCTCCCTGGGATGCCTGTTCCTACTGGCCATCATTTTAATGATATATAATAGTAACCTGTCTTGAGAGAAGGGTCTCTAATGATATATAACACTATAATAGGTTCTCACAGCACACTGATGACATGTTGCAACTATACATCATCAGAGAAGCAGTCAGCAAGATGAGGAGCTCAGGGGATACACGTGAGCAGAGCACAACTGTAAAGAAAAATGAAATAGAGCCACAAAGCAGTTCTGGTGATTCTGTCTTTCTGTGGCTGAAGGCATCCCCAGAGCCAGAGTTTAAACATCACATGAATTCTAGTACAGACCTAAGTGACAGACTTCTGCTGATAAGAAAAACCCAATGAGCAAAATATTGCCTTCTAAATAACACCAATAATATAATTCTCTCCTTATTAAGGAAGCAAATTCCATTCACTAGCCCACTCATGTATTTTAAAGTGCACAAATTCTGATGATAAAGTGCTCAAGTTATGTGCAGGAAGGTAAACAGAGAGTTATTAGTCATTCTATCTCACAACTGAAGCCCGAGCAAGCAGGAAAATTAGCATGTTGAAGATTGAAAAAAATAAAATTGACTCTTTGTGCTACACATGAGGAGCCATAAACTGCTGCAGTGATCCAGGGTATGGTGCCTGCAGAAGGAATCAGATTAATTCTACTGAATATAAAAGAAAGGTCTTAACTGATTGTTCTAAGTTCCATTATTAGTAAGAATATGCAAATTTCTGCAGTATCATAGGAAGGATGAGAAGTGATAAATATTTTTGGAAGAAAGACATTAGAGAGATGTACTATTTACATATAACTATGTATTTATAGTCACATAAACCTGTACACACTATAAATACACATATTTAATTATAAAGAGACTTATACAAGCAGGTGATATATTTTTATGTGAAGTGACAGTCTGCTGTAAACCCAGGATCTGACACTTTGTTTTAATCAATGGGAAATATTTCTGTAACTAGATCTGGCTGTAACCATTATGCACCTCTACATTTCAGAAGAGAGACAAATATCTTAAATACTTTCAAATACAGAAGTCAAAACTCATTTCACTGAAGCAAAAGAGCATTATTTAGACATCTCTTGAAAGCAAATATAGTTAATCTTTTGCTTTTTGATTAAGAGCTATTTGTTTTTACATGTTACACAACCCTGTACAACAGAGGACACTGAGGTTGCTCATGAGTGCAGTGTGAGGTTCCTTTTACTAAAAGCAGGTGTCAAATTATTTACCAGTTTAAGCCTGTCTGCCTTAAACATTGATAACGTGGACTTTGCTTTCTCAGGGACATTCAATGAGGATTGCATTAAAGAGAAAACAGAGTTTTTTCCTTTTCCTTTTTGGCACCAGAAGCAGTGGAAGAAATCAAGACTCAATTGACCCAATTCTGTGATTATCAGGGTAAAATTGTTTTGCCAGGCTGTTCTTACTACTAATGATAATGATGCTTTAATGTGATTTTCTGCCCTAGTTGCATAATGAAATTTTGTGTTGATATGACTCTCCTTACGCAGATCTGATTTCAGAAGAACATTTTAAGGAATTAAAAGTGGACTCTTTTTCAGAGAAAATCATCATTCACCATTCTCTCTGAAGTTAAAGACCTGCAAGTAACTTAGGAAGATATTTAGATAGCTTTGTTCAATCAAAAAATAAAAAATTCGCAAATTTCATAAACTTACACTAGATAAATCATTATGATAAAAGTTTGAGATATCATTTCAAATTAAAAACTAATTATCAGTGAAGATCAACATCTAGCTATGAGAATATTTCATTTTGAGCTTATTTCTTGAAAACATTTGATTTTTGGTGCAACACAAGTTCAGGATATTGTCTTTTATGTAGTATTCTTTTCTTCTAATTAACTTTTCCTTTATGTCTCTTTATTGTTCTTCTTCTCTCCATTGTTCATCATAAGGATGACTCCACTTATAAGCTGTTTTATTTTCAGTTCTGTAAATTAAGATATATATACTCTACAGTGCACTCTCCCAGATGCTTTAGGAAACCACTGACAGAAGGAACAAGTAATTCTCATTAAACAAGCTTTTTTCTTTCCTTTCTTCATCTAAACATGTGCAAATATTCTTTCTTATTTGACCTGCACTAGAAGTGGGTGCAGACCAATTTAATATCTAATACATTATTGTTATACCAATGTTGAACAACACTATTTCCCTTAACAAGTTGGTTTCATTCATAACCTAAATTTAAATGTCATCAGTACTTGAAGGATAATTATGTTCTCTAAAACTAGATATCTCAAAATATTCATGTATTTCAAGTTAGAATGTTTCATTTAATGACGAATTTTTATCCTTATTGAATTAAAGTGAATTTTCCCCCCACTGTTGCTGACTTCTTAATCAAACCTGAAGAGTTCTGTGTATGTGTCAATATTATTTCTGTCCTCTCCCCCCCACATGGTCATACTTTATTCCTGGATAGCCATAATTTCTAGTTTATCAAGTAGTAATTGGAAACACAATTTTCAAGGTCCAAAAGGAAGATTTCTGGGAAACGACCAAAAGTTTCTCCCCATATGCAAGCAAATTACTTTTCCAAAATTATCTTTCTTAGGAATCCTACTTGAACATTGACGTACATCCTAATGTATTCCAAAGAATGTAAATTGTAACATAACAAATACAAATGAAGTATAAATCTAGGAATAGATCTCTTCAATTCAGCTGGTTATGTTTTCCACTGATTATTTTCTCTCCACATAAACCCTTTATACTTAATATTCCTAACATAGCACACAATAATATTGCATCACACTTCATAAACAGGACACTAAACTTATCACTGCCAGAAGAGACACAGCTCTGCTACTCCTAATAGTGGGGAAGATAAAAGTCTGTCTTTGGTGATAGAGAAGTTACTTGCATCCCATCCAAATCCAGACTCTCCACTGTCTTGGACAGAACCTGCTGGGCAAACACACTCCTCTGACAGTACCAAGCACTAAAAGTAGTATTTTTCACAACATTAGTGAAACATTTGTAAAACACCACTATAAAACATTTAGTAATTTTTAAAAAACGAAGCATACATAAAATCCTATGAAAATATTTCCTTCAGAAAAAAAATAAAATATATAATCTCATTTCCAAAAGTACTTCATTTACACCTTGTGGAGTATTTTTCTTGCAGGAGTTCTCTTTCAAAGGAAATTCAAGCTCTTTATAGCCCAGATGAACACAGACACATCTCCCTTACCTGAACCAAGAACAGGATACAGTAATTCTCCACATGGCTTTTGAACAAGAGCTGGCTTCCATCCAGCTCCCTGGCAGCAAAGACAACTGGCTGAACCTCTGCAGACAAACCCTAAGGATTAGAGAAACAGCAAAAAAAAAATTAATTTAAAAAACCAGGCTGTTAAGGCCATCAAACAGTCTTTGATCTAAGATGCTATAATTTCAACCAACAAAAAATGCCATAAATTTCAGGTAGAGTACAAAACATAGGCATACAAGTTTAAAAGAACCACTCAAAATACTGAAGCTTAGATGTCCCTCTGTGAATGCAGATCTACTGATATTAAAAAAATACTGCACCATGTTCCAAGACAAAACTCAACTGAAAGTTTGTGGAAATGAGTTATACTGCATGATACTGCAGAACTGAACTTCACAGAAAGATTTCAATGAGCAGGAGAAACCACTTTGTACAAAGAAGTGGAGGCGTCAGAAGAGAAGGAATAGAGAAAGTAATAAGCAGTAGCAGGGCTGAATAGGAAAAGGCAAACTCTTAAAAGCAGGTATAAATAATGTGATTTTTGTGCTAAACCAAACCCCTGGGTTAAACCTAGATGTTGAAGGAAGCAAAGGTAAAAATAGATTTATAACTCTTTTAAAGGGAGTTGTATGAACCATCTATGAATACTTTAGAAGATGCCAAAATTAGACTAGAATGGTTGTAAAACTGCTTCTAGTCTAAGTCTTTATTTTCCCAACAGAACTATTCTTGTGGAAATTTTTACATAGAAAGAGTAGAATCTGTGCTAATTTTAACAGACACATTATGAACTAGGGAAGGGAAAAGGGAATATTCAGAAAAACCCCTCAAACAATAAAGTAAGTTCACAGAATTTTAAAGATGTGATTTTTGGATGAACCTGGAATTTCAGCAGACCAAGCAGGATCCAAGGCTTTCCATATTGTTTTGAAAACAAGCACTTACACTTCCATGACACAGTAACAGAATTTGTTTGCTCTTTTTTCCTTTGTGAATCACTCTGCTCTTTAAGAATCTTCAGGAAAAAGGCAGTAAAAATTAGCCAAATGATCTTTCAGATTTGTCAAGGAATTATAGTTCTTCCACTTTTCCCTTCTTTTCAGGTCTCTGGTAGTATTGGAAACCTAGATTTTCTGAAATGTTCAGCTCTGTAAGTAATTAACTATTTATTGACCTTTCCAGAGGATTTGGCCTTTGGGGAATTAAATCTGGTTTACGACTACTGTGAAACAGTCAAATATTTTGTAACAGTGATAAAATAACAGCAACTCTGACAACGATTCTCTTCTATGCAGGAACTTCTTTGTACCACTCCCATGTGGCAAGTGGATTTTTTCCTGGTTTTATGCATTAGAAATAACAACATAAAAAGGGTTTCTGTCTGGCAAATAAGTAAAAGCAGGGTAGCACTTCAAGTTTTGTGTATTATAGCTCAGCTAATGGAGAGTGAGCAATAGGAAATTAGCAGAGACTTGATATATTTCTGGAATTGATTAAAAAGGAGACTCCTCTGTGTTACAAACACTACATCACAACTGTCATTACTACTGGGGAAGCAGAGCTATTGCTTATCACTTCCTACACACATTAAATTATAAGCCCTATCTCTAATGAGAGGCTGTTTTTTATCATCCAAGTATTATTCTTCTATTGATGACTAAAACCTTTTGCCTTATAAAAGTAAAAAAAAAAAAAGCACATTTTATGAAATCCATAAAGCATATCTAAATAAGCCATTCCACACACACACACAAATCACATAAACAGATTTATTTTAAAACAAATTAACACAAAGGACAATTTGTTAAGGTTAAATTTTGTTTACAGAAGCTCTTTAAAAAAGTGTTTAGGTATTTAGATAGATAATCAAGATGCACTACAATGCACTACATACATCTGAAACAATTGCTCACCTGACTGATTTTATTCCTGTGAACCTTGTTTAAGTTGACTTATTAACCATAATTTGATAAAACCAGATGCAAGTTTGTCCTCACACCAAGAGGAGCCTTCAGTCATGAAATAATCTACTTTACTGCCCTTATTGCTCCTATTGTAGCCCAAGCAAGGCAGAAGAAATAAGTTTATTTTCCTAAACAGAGAAATAAACATTTAATCCCCCATTTCCCCCATTATCTTTGGAATACCCTAAGGGACAATTGAACTGCCTATTCACAGCACACCAGTGTCAAATTAAAAATACACTCTATAGTTACTAAAAGCTGTTCATGGTCTACCAGTTTATCTTTGATTTATACCACTGTGGCCACATTCCAGCTCTAACAAATTACTTTCACCTCCAAACAACACCAAGCATATTTTCCCACAGGGGACAACATTTTAAGCACTTGACCTCTAAATTTGACAGTATTTGCACTACACATTGTTATGCTACATGGAAAAGCAAGGATTTCTTCACTCTTTTCCTACCACCTGTTTAAAGTAAAATATATCAGAACACCTGGTTTCACAAACAAGGCTCCTGCTGCAGCTCTCCCCCCAGTTCAACCAGTATTAAGCTGGCATTTCTTCTTGCACAGGTGCTACAAACCAGCAAAGGGAAAGGCAAACCAGGTGCCTGAAAAACTATGTCTGAAAAACTTTCCCCTCACTGGGATGAAGCAAATCAAAGGCCATTTGGGAACAGAGCAGTACTCAGACCGGGATCTACATGGACCTCTTGGCAAACAGGTAAATGCAAATGTAGCCCTTTGGCTCGTGGAGGAGTTATGGCCCAACACAGACAATACTCTAGATTGTGTCTAAAAGGGCCAAACTTCCCTCAAAATTTGCAAACAGGATCTTTTTTCCCTTTGAGAAATGAAGAAATTTATAGGGATTTGGCCCAGAAAAGCTGTGTACACGGTGGTGGCCTCTGTGAGGGGGTGCCAGATGCGAACGGATCCTGCAAGCTCCACAATGGCTATACAGGGCACAGTTGGGACCATCAGCAAGGCTGGTGGTGCCTCTGAGGGAGGGTAAAGGCTCCCTGCAGCGAGGGAAAAATGTGAGAAAGGTCTTAAAGTACCAATAGTACCTGTGTGAGCCCGTCTGCCTCAGCCCTTGGCTCCCTCACCCCACGGGCAGTGGGGAGGTTGAGGGACACCAGCCCTCCCGCTGTTTCAGCAGTTCCGCTACTCCCAGAGGAAACCTTTTTCCTTTTTGTCTTCAAGACCAGTCCAAAATTTGACAAACCAGATGAAAGTGAAGGAATTTTGCGCCTAGATAAAGTTAAACTTCAGATAATTTAACTATTCAAAGAGGAACATAACGTAGTCTGAGTACGACTCACTCAGATTTCACGTAAATGTTCACTTTACTTCTATTCTTACTCTGGCCTAGAATTCAACCTGAATATTTCACAGCAGAATCTGGCCTCGGAGCCCGGGATGACTGCCTTGGTAATAGAACTGCCATATTTCCATTCCCTGTGATATGTCAGCCTAAAAGATGGAAAAAGGGAAGTTCTGACACCTGAGAAGTCTTTGGTTTAGACTCAGATTTTGACAGAAGGTTCAAGGTACATTTCATTTTGTTGGACCGGTTTGTTTGATAAGAATATCTCTCAGCATAGAAAAAGATGAAGTCATAAAAGAAAATAGTTTCTCTCATCCTCCCTGTCTTCTCTCTTCATCCTCCCTCCAGCACATGGCATGGTAGGTTTGCTTTGTGGCTGGGATACTCAGTGAACTGGAGTGACATCAAATCCATACAGCAACAAGTGTCTGTCAGAAATTAGTGTCTGTGTATACATAATAGCCAAGCTAAAGTTTTCTGTGTGATTGTGGCAAAATTGTGGAGCCAGTTGAATCACGTCAGTCTGCTCCTAATCTTTCCCAACACTATGTTTAGAAATTTCATGAAAAAATACCCAATTTAACAAATGACATGGCTCTCGTGCTCTCTCTTGTTGCAAAGACTTTTTTTTCCTCCACCAACTGCTGAGGAACAGACAAGAGTGTGCTCAGTACAACACACACTGGGAATTAAAATGTTCACTAAATTGGTGTGTGGGGTGGAGGAACATAAAGAAGTCTCACTGGAGGGAAAGAAAAGGTGTGTTTATCTTCATTAAAAACTTTGGCTTAAGAAAAAAAACAAACCCTTAGAGTAAACTGGAAGTCTCCAGAGTATTATTCCCTGAGTTTTGAAGTGTTGGAGTTTATGACAGAGCAGCACAGACTGTTGTCATTCATTTAAAGTAGCTCTAGATTTTCCTGGCCTATGGTACTGTCACTACAGACACCTTGCCCTGCTCTCCCCTGGCCACAGGAGAGTTCTAAGGTACACAGCAAAAAATCTCTTATTTTTCATCTCAAAGGCTTTTATCCAAATACATTAAGCAGTCACTTATTTCATGAATGTAGAAGAAATGGAAATGGAATTTATGCCTTCCCTGGGAAACTTTCCTGTTGTTTGTATGTAGTTCATTAAACCTCAGGAGGCTGTTCCTCTGGTGTGAATTCATACTTGAATTCATGCACAGCTCCACATCAGCAGAACAAGAAAGGATGGAGGTTGGTGGGGGGAAAAAAATCCCTCTTTTTCAGATGACAAAATTGCAACTATTACACCCACAACAACTGGACAGGTTCATTTAGCACACGAGCTGGTCCACAGACAGCACTGACCCCCAGCATTCCAAGGTTTCCTGGGCTGTGAGGAGCAGTATGGGCTGACTTCATTCTAATACTAATGAAATAAAAGCAGCAAACCTCAAACTAAAATTATTTGAATTTCATTCCAAAAGATAATGGATCGGTGGATGTTTCTATTGACTTTGCATTTTAAATTGTAAGCAGTGATGATGTGCCTCTTGTAAAACATATTCCATAATTCTTAGTATAATCCTTGGTCTGCAATAACACTGGGAGTCATTCACCTTTCAGCAGTTGTGATTCTTTTCAGTGATTTCTGAGGAAATCACTGTGAAAATTCCCATTTTCAAAGACTGTGCCTGCCAGGAAGTAGTGGGAGAAGAAGCCCATGAGGAATGGAATCTGGGTGCCAAGGGGCTGGCAGCATCATGGCCTCTTCCAGGGGACCAGTCCACCAACCCAATAAGTCCATCCCATCCCAGGAGTCTTGGACTTGAGTACAGGGAGGAAAGGAGGGGACCAGCAACAAGGCTCCTTAATTTTGGAAAACAAATTAAGCAGCTAAATCCTAGTTCTCCACAGGTCTGTGTCAAAAAACCTCAGCTGCACTCTCTGTACTGTAGGATGACAATTTTCTCTCAGTAAAGTTGGGGTTTTTTTGTTTGGTTGGATTTTGTTTGGTTTGGGTTCTTGTGTTGTTGGTTTTTTTTTAAATACAAGCACTTATCTTTGTAAATTATGATTTTTGCACAGATAACTTTATTTGTGACTTGACTAGTAAAACTCTAAGGAGCTGGACCATCTGGAGACCAAAGTTAAAAATTCCATTTCAGAGTTAAAATGCTCTGAGAGTTTATTCCAGATGGGCTGCAGAAAATCAAACTGCTGTATGAAACTCTGCCAGAAAGCAGGTCACTTGACACATACCACCTTTGAGATAAATTTTATATAAATTATAATTTTCAACATTGCACTTTAATGGCATAAAGAGTTTTGTATGTGGAGGTGAATGAGAGCCTTGGTCTTGAGCTATCAACCAAAAAGTCGAAAAATGGAGAAAAGGTTTAGAGAGAGGAGAACTAACTTGGGATAATTTTGCTGCTATGTCTTTTCTGAAAGGCACTGAATAAACATATTTTTGACTTCTCATTTCTCCTTATTACATGCTGCTTTAAACTGTCTGTGAATTTATATTTACAGAAACAGGCCTGAGCAAGTTGAAGTAAATAATTGTAGTGGTAGCAAAATATGTCCTGTGATTTCCTCTATGTTCTATGAAAGCCAAGTGATGTACTGTTCCATAGGCTTAACTCAATTTAATCTCAGGAAGTAGCCCAGAAGGTGTCCTCAAAGACCCATATTTTAAAGTTTTTTATATTAATGATTTCTGCTGCAATAATTTGAATCAGGAAAAAAAAGAAAATAAATTTTCAAAGTCGGGAAAAGTAGATTTTGCTGAATGTTTAGGACACAGTTACTTCCCAAGGTTCAAATAGCTGCAAACATTTAATTAAAGAACTAGAAAAAGAGATTTATTCCCTTTATTTACCTACTACAACTGTCATTAGAGAGGCAGAGAACCAATCTCTAAGTTACGAGGTAACTTCTTTGTCTTCCAGCTGAAATGAGAATTAAAGATATTAAATACTATATAGGCACAAAGAGGAAATCACATAATAAAAGGATGGCTTATTAGGAGCTGGGATTTATGATGTTAACATGTAGAATATGTACAATGAAAGCTTCTCAGTAACCAATCTCCTCATTAAGAGATTGAGCTATGTAGTGTATAATCTCTGGGGAGAGTTTGCTTTGATTATTATAAAATTAGGTCATGCAAGTAGAGGTTGGTATAGAAAGTAAAGACCACAATATCTGTAAAGCATGATTTCCATTATATTCTCAGAGGGGTATTTTCTCCTTTCCTTTTTTTTCACTCATATGACATACTACCATAAATATTGTACAAAGGAGGTAATACCAGATATTTTCTAAATGACTGAAATGGAATTTTGCAGAAAGAACATAGATATTCCCAAGGAATTAGCTCTTTAATTTCTAATACATTTAGCCTACTTCAATTCACAGCAGACATTTAAGTATATCTATTATGAAAACATCCAGAAAACGTGTTAGTTCAGCGCCAGTTCAATTCAAACTGAACTCTGAAGAGGTGTGAAGCAGCACACACTCCTCAATTCTCAAGTTTCTGTTCTGACTGAAGGAGTAAACTCACAGTTCCTCCACAGCCTTCTCTTGTTAATTGTCAAAATAAAGTAAAAGTAGATGTAAAATGCCTAATTATGCCCTCCCTGCAATGTAACCATGCAATGACAGCGTTCCTCGGTGCTGGGTTGTGCACTGACAGCAGCTGCTTCCAGCAAGGAATTGTGCCATATGTCACAGGCAGATAATGACTTACAGAACAGTTCTGTATAACTCTTCTTTCCTGTCTTCACAAGCCGTAATCCACAAGAAAGAGTCAGAGAAATAAGACTCATCTGCAAGACTTTGTTATAAATAACTCCTTTCTAACATATGCTTTGCTGGAGCCACAAATCCCCCGACTTCTGTGAGCAGCTCCGCGGATGGGGGAGCTGGAGATGACTTTCAGAAGCAATTTCTATGATTGCCAGCCTGTATCATAATCATACAGCAGAACCTGAAACAATTTCCCATCCATTACCTCTGCATTGTAGCAATCCCACATCCCAGGGTGTCACAGCGACACACGGGATGCATGGGGTGAGGATGAGAATATGCTTAATCAACCTATTTTCATTTCCTGCACAAAACATTTCATTTCAAATAATCAAGACAGATAGAGCTAAAATGCTGCTTTGCTGAAATCATCTAAGAAGGTAAATAATTTCTAAATCCACTCTTGTCTACCCCATGGCCCTTTTCTGCTACACTTTTTCAGGAACAGCTTTTTTCCTTTTACCACTGGAGGAAACAACACCACTTTCTTGTTCTACTTCAACATATTTATGTCCTTAATAGATTCTCATAAGAACATCTGTCTTGCAACTCTTTGTGTATTAGAAGAGTATTTTGGGTTTTTCCCCTTAAAATTGATATATTCATAAAAAAAAAAGCCTTTGACTTAAAGCCAAAAAGAGATATTGTGAAATAATTAGTAAAACAAAATAAAACCTTATAAAAGCAGAAACAAATAAGCCCCAAATACACCACTAAGGTCCATGAGTGGTTTTAAGAAGATTGTCAAAACTGTAAACAGCATTTGTGTTCATGCAAAAGAATAAACAGCCAACATCAGATCCAGAAATCCCTGACTCAGGATATTCTACTGGAGTATTTGCTTCCTATTTACTATCCTTGAGTTCCATCAGCTATGGAGTGAGAGATGCATTGTGAGAGATCCCAGGCTGCTCCTTTTGCAGGATTTACTTCCATTTACTAAGGCATAACAGCAAACTGGACAGAAAGGTTTAATTTTCTTCATTTTATCATTTATTAAATGCCGTTTTCCATTTGTTTGAGTTTTGATTTTTATCTGCATTTGAAAACTTTTAAATTCTACATTACAGTCTCAGAGTAAGTGAAAATACATTTAATCAATCAACCTACCACTAAAGCTCAATTCTCTGGGACACTCCCTTCAGATAATTTCTTCCAGTAACCAAATGCTCAAAACTAAATATATTTAAAAAGAGTAGAAATTATTCTGTGAATACATTTTTGGGGCATATGGGAATTTTTCAGTGAAGTAGAGTTATGGCAGAAGTTCTTGTGCTTCCCACTATCCATGGGAATGCAGCTGCACATACATCTGATATAAAGATACCATAGAAGAGAGATATAAATGATTGATGCCTGAATTGCTGCAATATCAATTAATGCAAAAGGTAATTAATTAATCACTGTTTTCTTCATTACCAGGCGGCTGCAAGTTTCTTCTGTGGATTCTCCACTGGCCAAGGACTCAGAATTCTCACTAGGTTTTTTTCCACTGGAATCATAACTAATCTCCTCTGTCCTTCTTCTCTCATCCCCCCCCAGTCCTGGTAACTCATACTGATGGAACTCCCATCAATGTTATTTTCTTTGGGATTGGAGGGAGCACAGAGGGATATACAGGCAAACACCTTGAACACACAGGGATTGCTGCCAGTCCAAAGAGTGTATATTTACACTCCCCATGTAGGAAGAAGACAACAACACAAGACTAAAATTGTGAGAATTCAATTCTTGCACACACTTGCTGAGTGGGTGAAAGACAAACACAACCTGAAGTCTGCCATAATAGAGAGAAATTCAAGCTAAGAAATGCACATAATCATTCTTTCTTATTATCCTTTCTTTCTCTCTTTCCTTCCTTTTCTCTCTTTGGGTCTCTTTCTGAATGTGCAGTGTGCATTATATGTATATTTGATGGCTTTTGTTCTCCAGCTTCGTAACAGCAGGAACACTCTCTGAACATTTAAAGACACCCCTTTAGTAGCTGGGTCCAAATCTGGATACATATCTATGACTTGGCCTCCTGCTGCTTAAGGCAATTTGCACTCAGATCAAATTCTGACCCCCAGAAATGGAAGCATTTATGTTGAAAAAGAGATGAATATTTACAAAGTTATTGTTACAAACCAGGAAAATTATGATATAAATACGATTACACTGTATAAGCCAGATAAAATCTACACAATCTCTGTTTCTTTAAAGAAACCCAAAATGATTTTGTTTCTGAAATACATGTAAAAAGAATTTCAATAACATTGTATTTTCAGACCTTACTGTTAAGGGATCCAAGGAAAGTTTTTCCCTGGTTGTAGTATTTTCTTTATAAAAGCATTATTTCAGACAAAGTAAGCTTGGTTCATTTAAAGTCTCCACAAGGGACTGATACTTTTTGATAGGTATTTTGAATGTTTTTGATATCGCAGTTTTTGAGATCCCTGGGTGACTTTATTTTCTGGACAACTCAGTTATTCTCTCATCCTCTGACCTTATTATTATATTGTTTTTCCCTTCTCTTCCCCACACCATTCTGAGAGAAAGCTTTCTATAAATTTGATATAAATATAGTTCACGTACAATATCTATAACTTAGTCAACTTCACAAGGCATAAAAATAACAATCTTTTTCTTTACACCACAGTTCTTGTTTTTGTACAATATTATCCATTTGCTATGAATTCCCCTACAGTGAACTTAAATAAAGCTAAACCAAACCAAAGCAACAAACAAACAAGCCCCTAAAATCCATTATATCCACATCAACTATAGGATAATTTTTTTCTCACATTGGCTTGAGTTTTTTCATGTGATCTACCAATTTAAATGCACACGGCCAAGGAGAAAAAAATATATTTCTTGCATTGTAAATATGGTTTTTTACATTCCAAATACCCGTCTCTCTTTCTGGCAGTGCCACCTCTCAAGGTTTTTGCCAGAACTTCTCAATGTGCAGACCTTGAGTGCAATTCATGATATGAGGACAGAGGGGGATGAACATGCTCAGGACAGAGAACAGTGATCACAGAGAGTCCTCCAGAAACCCAAAAACCAGGGATGTTTGCAGTGATCCCAGAGAGAGCTCTAAGTAAAGCCACTTATAGCACTGTATTATTCTACAGCTGAGAGGTCAACACTTGAAGAATTCCATGATACACCTTCTCCATAACCTTCCCACTAGGAGGGAATTTCCCCTTCAGAAAGACCTGACAAGATGCAGCAGGGCTGAACACAAGTGACACTATTGGACTATGTGAACACATTAGTATTTTCAGCAGGTCTCTCATATGTGAGGAGGAAGATGACAACGACCTCAAGGCATCAACAGTGTAAATTAGACAGACAAAGTGGCTGAAAAATTGAATATCTTACGTAAAACAAGGGAGGTCAAAACTCAGCATGGTGAGGATAAGTTGTCTTGTTTGGCTGGTAGACTTCATGGAAGAAATAAGTTTATGTATGGGCTGCCTCTTCTAATTCTGAATTCTCAGAGCTTAGGAATGATTGTTTATCTGCTAACAGCCTGCAGGGATTTGGGAAAATAGCTACAGCATAAAACTGAAAAATAATTGAAATAAATAAAGTGTTACCTGGCACCATCCTTGTTTATTCTGTGCATCTGATATTAACATTCTGATGTCTTATGCTTGTAATACATAATAAGAAATGAAAATGTCGTAAAATCAATGCCTTCTAACAGCAGAGGGAAATGTCACAAATTATCCCATTCTCATTATAGTTTTCAGACAGTAATTTCACAAGCCTCCAAGGGATTAGGAAAGCTGAGTATATTTTTGCTCTGCCCTCAGATGTCAGTTTTATTGTACATGATCCAGGCAGAGAAGGTTCTCTGCTCGAGAAGTTCGAAATCAATTGTTTTGCCAATGAGATGCTTTTGTAAGGCTGTTGGATGCCTGCAAGTGTGAAACCACGAAATTCTGTGACCCTGCTTAAATTATTTTGCCATACAAAATTACACTCTAACCTCTCATGTGGTATAGGAGCCTGCTGTGGGCACATACAGACCAGAGAGCTGTGCTGGTAATAAATAAAATTTGCACTTTCTAAAGAAAAGAGACTTATGAGATCTGCTACATATATAATTAATTACTTAGATAATTACCTAGGAGTGATTTTTAACTAGGGATTAGAGTCTGCTTGACCCTGCCTAGATAAGAATGAGCCAGGAAGAACTGATCTGTGATAATCCCAGTGATGACATTTGTAAACCCGCAGTGCCAGTGCTCTGGGAGTGGATGCTCCAGCCAGGTTAGGGTGGAGCTCAGACCTGTGTTGTCATCTGTGCATATATTTTACCAAGATGATTCACTTGCTATTTTACTACAGATGCTAATCCTCTGATCGACCCTGCTGCATACAAACAAGCTTGAATTCAAACTTCTCTGGAGACAATCAGGTACAAAACACAGTCAATCCCAGGGTCTGCTGTCACTGACCATGTGGAAATCCAAGCCCCCCTGCATCCCTTGGCTTGACAACAAGGACCCACTCCTTCCAGTCCATACTGAAACCAGAGGTAGCCATTCATGTCACATGAGCCAGAACCCCGAGGTGTTTCCACAGAATATTCTTAGTTGGAAGGCACCCACAAGGATCATCAATGCCCAAGCTCTGGCCTTGCACAGGACAGCCCAAGAGTCACACCATGGCCCTGAGTGTTGTCCAAACATTTCTTGAACTCTGCCAAGCTTAGTGATGTTAATTTTATATCACATTAGGAAATCTTAAGAAAGACATTTTGGGGGAGGCTAATGGATGCTGTGGGACACTACACACACCAAAGATTCTTGCATCCAGAAAAGCGAGTCATACCAATTAAAAACAAAAACACACAAAACCCCATCATCAGCAACAGAGAACCCAGGCTTTAGTGATAGTTCCAATTATGGCAATACATAAAATATAAATTGTCATTGCAGTGGTCTGGAAAAGGATAATGCCTTTGGTTAAACACCAAGCAATAAGGAAGGGTGAAATGTGAGTCTTTCACTGTGAAACCTCTCCAGTTTTGACAGAGAGAGCAAAGCAAAAAAATTCTGCCAAATCCAAATGTTATCTCAGGCCTCCTCATCAAAATATGAACTACTGTGCAATAGCTAGAGCTAAAAGAATATAACTCATACAAATATGAAAAGGCTGTGATTTGTAATGGCATCTCTTTCCCAAGGAAATTTTATCCAGAGAATTTAGTACTTATTAGACTGTAGGACCCTGGAACTTCAGACGGTTACACAGTGTTAAAATAATTTGGATAGGATCAAAGATTCTCTGTGAGGGAAAGGCTCAATGTGTTACTACAGAGATAATTCACTGTTTATCTGAGAACTCTAAGTAGCTCTGAAGCTCAATACAGCACATGATTACTTTGAAAAGCCCAGTTTCCCAATAAAGGCTATTTTACTAATATGTACCATTAGATTATTTTTATTTTTAATAATGTTGAAGTACTTTGGAAACTGAAGCCAAATTCAACACCAAGTCCTTACTGTGCATTATATGGTCACTCTTAAGTTGTTACAAGGGCTCAAAAGCTTAACTGTGGAAAGAGCAGCAAAAGCCAATTAATAATGTTCCACTGCTTGATATACTTGTTTGTTAGCACAGAATATTGAGAAGCCAAATTCTAAGCTCAGTTCATCACTCTGAGGCACAAAGGTGAACAGGAACATGAGGAATAACCTGGACCTCACTTATAAGAACAAAAACTAAACTCTCCCTCTGGGCTGAAAGAACTGAGACTCCCCCCCCCAAAATAAAAAAAATGTTTTTTCCAATAACATATTTGAAAATATATTCATCAATCATTTCTGACATTATGCACTTGAAATACAGGAAAGAGGAACACATTAACTGAGCATAGATAACTATAGCAGTGAGCAGAATGGCTCACAAGATAAATAGCAGATGAAAATGACAGCTGCTACAATTAAATTCAGTATTTATGTTTTTCTAGTTAAAAATGACATCTTGTTCATAAACAAAAGTAACTCACCAGCTGAGGAAAAAAACCCCAAACAACTTCATTTTTTTTCACTTTAGGAGAAGTGTTTCAGGAAAAGCTCTTTTCAAGTACAGATTTTTCTTTTTTAATTGCTTCCATATCACTCTTCTGTTTTTATTTCCACATGAGTTCTTTTCAAGCACATGTCTGAAAATCGCAAGGATTTATGTGCCACTATCTATAAAAAAGGTCAAAAAGTGCACTCAAATAGACACTTATGGGTTTTTTTTCCTCTGAAAGATGATTCTATAGGTTATTGAAATCAGTCCAGGAGAGCACCCAAGTTTTGATGCTGTCCACCATCATTTTTTGTGTCAATACCTCCTAGTCCACATTTCATCTATCAGAACTTCTATGAGTAATAACAGAGTATTTTGCACAAAGGAGAGAAGGACACAGTCACCTCTCCCATGATGGATATTTCTTACATGCAGGGCAGGGAAATCCAGCCCACCACACAATTTTGCCACTGGCTTTAATTTCACAGGGTGCACTTGCCCACTATTTCTGCTGGTTGAGAAGCCAGACTGTTGATGTGATTAGAAGGATATGGCACATAACAGAGCTGGCCTGCACTACAAGGAGATTTTTATGCCATAAATTCCTTCTGACTGTGGCAGAGCTACCTCAGGGCAGCACTGCTCCATCCTTCAGGAGAAATGGATTTAAAAAAAAAAAATAATATTTTTTTCTTTAATCTCAGTTTTTAGGTTGCTTAATGGTTTGTTTGGTTTTGTTTGTTTGGTTTTGTTTGTTTGTTTGGGTTTTTCTTGTTTGTTGGTTGTGGGTTTTTTTTATGTATGGGTGTTTTTTGTTTTGTTTTCTTTTTGGTTTTTTGCTTTCTCTCAGGCACTTGGCAGCACATCAGCTCCAGAAATCATACTATTTCTGTGACCTTTAGACTCTAAACTAAGTTTGAATTTCCTGGTTTCCTCATTTCTCTGTATTAGTTTCTTTCCCTCTTTCTGATTGCATTAGAGCTATTAGAGTTTTCCTTTCACACTATAACCCCGGTATTTATCAAATTAAATGCTATTTGGAGGGTTTGGGATTTGAGTTCTGAATCTTGTTGTTGATGTCCTGAAAGTATCCCAACTGAAAGCTCAGTTATGAATCATTAGCAGTCACTTAAATCTTAATGATGTCAAGCAGTTAATGAACAAAAAGGTACAGCACAACGTTGGAATAGACGCACACAGTAAGGTAAATGTGCTTTCCTCAAAGTACAAAGACTTGATGCCTCAATCATATCCCAAAAATGACTTCTAATAAGCTTATGTCTTTCTGTTGAGCTTGCTTTTGAATATGACTTCTGCTACACATTAAAAAAAACATAATTAGTGTGTTTATTTTCAATGTGACTGACACCTGTAGGACATGGATGGATGGACTGGCTGTGCAATTTTGTCAAAGCTGTGCATTGACCTTGAATTTGGAGAGGGTCAGCTGCCAGGAAAAAAAAAATCTTTAATTTCACTGACTCATTCAATTAAAATCATTTTTAGCAAAAATAATCATGGGTGAATCGCCATATGTTCTTGAAATTTAGGAGACTGAGATTTTTAAATAGAGTTCAGAGCTTTTCTTTTGAACTACAGTGTTTTCAGTATTTCTGTTTAAGCTAAATTTACAATCCAGTTGAACATAAAGTTTTAAAACAGCAGGAAAACTAGGTAAAGAAAAGAATGATGCTGGATACATACACCAACAGATAGAAGTAAATTAGAAGTCAGTAGACAAAGAAAATATTAAAATTACTCAGGTAAATCCCTAAGAAAAACTGAAGAGATTGCAGAAATAATTGTGATTTTATTAATTTATTGTTTTCTACTTTTATACTGACTATGTTGCTCTATTTTGTCCTGAATTAAATGTAACATAACTTTTAGAGTTGTTGAATATAATTAAGCGATTCAAGATGGAAAGGAGAAGAGCAACAGAATCTGCAAAAGATGCACAAAATCCTGGTAGGAAGAAAATGCAGATGAATGGGACACCCTCTGTTCTCGTACAGCTGTTCCTACACTTGTCACTAACCAAATGATGCCTCCTGATGTACAGATCCCATCACACAGAACGTGCAGAAAGGGGTAAACTTTGACCCAAACCAGAATGTTTCTCTGTGCACAATTTTTTTCTCCTCTACCCATCCTCCTGTGAATCTTCTAGAAACATATCAGTAGACCCATTGTATTTAAGAATGCTGGAACATTATTTGTGACTTTCTATACAAGTGAATTGAGGTAATAGTGGTGGTAAGACTCAGGTCACAATTTAATAAAGTTATGCAAATTTGATTGAAACTTAGGTAATAAAAAATTGAAAAGCTTACTCCAGGAGTAGACCTTGAAATTAGAAGTTATATAGACAAAGAAACATCCAGAAACTTCAGAGTTGTCTACTGCCTTTACTGCCTGCCTAAGTCATTCTTTCTTTTGCATTAATTCATATCATAAGCAACTGTACTGTAACCTCTGCTAGGATCACATCCACCATAAAGCATCCCGTGTTTTTGGAAGTGTTTGGGTCCTTATTTTGAGTTTTGTCTTTGAATTTTCTTTTTTTTTTTTTTCCATCCAAAGACAAATTAGTGATCTGTGATTAGCAAAGTTTCCCAAAACAAGCCACAATGCTCTTTTAAAGGAATACCAAATAGGTAACTTTTTAGATGTTAAATTTCACAGCACTATTGATGTCTTAAGTGATTGATGACCTTAGTCCAGATCCTACATTCATCCATAATCAGAATGATTTCTGATCTCAATCTGCTTCTGAACTTTTTTTTCTGAGGACTATCTCAGCTCTTATTCTGAGACATTTCACTGAACATCTCATGAGAAATAACAGCAAGATCTAGATGTCACTTCCAAAGAAAAACTCTTGCAGACCCATTTGTAAGGCAGTGCCTCCCTAACACAGCCACATCTGTGCTAATCAGTGCTGAACTTGAGAACTCATTGCTTTTGTTTCCTACCAGCCCCTGTGGTTTGAGAAAGCTCAGCTTTTACACCCTTGGTTTGCACACCCATTGTTCCTTTGAAGAAATCTCTCAGATGGCCCATTGATCTCTTGCTTTTTTGTTATGATCACTAAAAGTTTTCCAGAGTGCATTGCAAGTCCTATTGCTGATTGACTTCTGATAAAACAAAACTGCAGAGAGCTGCACTGTGAAAAAGAGAATGGGTGATAAAGAGAATATTATGTTGCATTAGGTGGTAAGAAGATACATCAACTTCAAAGATTAAACCAAGATCATTATGTGAGCTTCTTGTGTTAAATAAATGATGTTTAGAAGAATAGATTTCGGAAGCAGAATTTACAAGTAGGTACTAGAAAATATGGTAATTTGTTAAAAATATATTATATAAAACTCTATATTTTTAATTTTTTTAAAAAAAACTCTAACTGGGCAAATGTTATATTTTGGAAAAAAATAAATTGTGCCTTCTAAATTGAAATCCATGTGCAGATCAATGGCCTGAGCTTCTTTCAGCTACCTCCATCCTCAGCCAGCACCTTTTATCCCTCAGAAGTTATCAGCTTCAGCTATACAGCTGTATGGATTTTTATTTTTTATTTTTTTTTAAAGGAAAAATTGCCTACACAGATGTTGGCAAAATAACATACAATCTAAAATTGACCCACTGGCAGTTTCTTCTCCCTCATTGTGTTGGAAAACGTCTGGCAGAGCGAGTAACCAAGGAAAGCAATACGGAATATTTACATGGAGGGAGCAGCTGAAGCCACCAGAGCAGAGCACACTGAGGGGACACCAGACTTCAGGAGACAATACTGGGAGCACACAACTATTTCTGTACATGAACTTGAAGCACTGGATGAGGTTCATGGAGCTGGAAGCAATTTTTATTGTTTTAAAGACCTGCTTACACTGCAGAAAGGTTTTAAAAACATGGCCTTACTATCCAGCCTTCTTCTCCCCATTCTGTCTTTTCATGAAGACCTATTTTCTCTTATGTCAAAGGTACCCATTATCTTTCCCTAATTTTACTTTTATTGGACCAAAATTTACAGAGAGAGAAAGACAAGAATAGGTTGAATTCTTTTCTTATTCATATAAGCAAGGGCTGTCTCACTTCAGTAACAATTCCTTAGAACTGACAATAGGGATAGACAAAAAAAAAAGTGATTTATAAGAGTAGCTTGTTTTAAGAAAATATTCCAATTTTTCATATCTATTTATGTTGCACCCACTGAATTCAGACACAAATATATTTATAAACAGCACAAAAATATTCTGCAAAAGTCAAAGTTCAGGCCAAAGTTTGAACATAAGGAAAATCAGCATATCCACATGATTCTTTTAACAAAGTCTATTAACTAATACACTACTATGTATGTTTTATATTCACATTGCTGTACATACAAACATACAGGTAAAATGTTAAATAATTGATGAAAGCATCACTGCTTAATGTCCTGCACCAGAACCAGGAACAGTCATCAGCATTACAGAGACTCTCAAATAACTTTGGTCAATCAATGCAAAACATGACCAAATATTAATTGCTGCACTTAGCCTAAAATGTGCAAAGCTCTGAGAAAAAAACTGTATTTTTCTAGTATTACTGATGCACTGGTTTAGAGTTCTCAAAGGCTAATGGAGAGATTTTCAAACCAGATTAAATTCTTTCACACAATACCACATCATTTTTATCCTTTTGGAAAATAGATTCACCTAAAATATAGACCAACAAATGTGCACTCAATCACTTTAAAATTATTTTAAAAAAGCATCTTGGAAAGCAAGTTATAACACAGCAGATTTCCTATTAGAACAAAACCAAACTAAACCCCCAAAGTACAACAAAAATCAGAACAGGAATACAGAAGCCTGAAGACAGATAAGGTTCAGTAGAGCAAAGCTTAATCTAAAGAAGAATATGTTTACCCTGACAGTTTTTGCTATTCTTTTTCTTCACTCTTCTACTTTTCTATTATTTTAGAATATCTTCCTTGGTCCTGTCAGAAAAATCAATCAAATATCAAAGCTGTATTTCTATGCCTGTATATTGCTGTCTAGTGTCATTTGGTACCTCTCCATATGACAGCTTGGTTGTGTTTCATCATTATTAAAAGTAATAAAAATTGCAAATTGCTTTTTAATTAGGAGAATGGATTGTTGCTAAAATTAAGTATATCACTGTGTTGTATTTGAGTCAAACATCTCAAACTCTCATTCTGCACTGAGTTTGGCAACTGGAAAAATAGGATCACCTCTTCTCACCTTTGTACTAATTATCTCCTGTTTAATACCATCTAATCTCTGGGAAGATTTTTAATTGCTCCCTATTTTATTTGGAGGTGGATACAGGTAATAAGAAGTACAAATGTAGCTTGAATTCTTTTCCATGTTTGCTAAAAATTCCAGGGAAAAGACAGACAAAAAATGTTATTTAAAGCAAAGTAACTTCTGTTGGGTAATAATGTCCAGAATAACTGTCCCAAATTATTCAGAACTTGGTATCTGCTGGACACAACTAAAGGTTAAGACCTAAAACTGATTGTAAACCACTGACAAAATGCAACAAGACTGTGTGGCAGAAGGATATTTTTCTCTGTTGAAAGATATATAAGGGCAAGTTTTGCGAATTTTTGTTGAATTGTGGAAAAGAACAGAAAAATGAAGCAACTGGAACAATTCTCTCTGCAGGCAAACCCCTAAATACCACCCACTGCAGCAGGGACAATTCCCACTGACTTGCTACCCTTCGACACTGCACATAACAACCAGAACACAGAAAAATCCACTACATAGAACAAAGGCAACAGAAATACATTTATGTCACATTTATCAACACGTGTCAAGGATTTCACAAAGTCGAAGCAGACTGATAGTTTTTAATGAGTATTTCTTGCTGTTTGTGAAATGTTCACAGAAATCATGATAATTTTAAAACCATTCATTCCTTAAAAAAAAAAAAATGAAAAAAGTTAGGTTTATTCTGTTTTGTGGGCTTATTCTGTTTTGTGGGCTACATAACACAGGTTGTAAAGAACCAAGCTGAAATCCTCATTCCTTCCCAGGTGGGAAAAAAAAAAAAAAAGCATAAAAGCATTTAAAGTGTGACTTTTAGGTATTTAATTTTAATCCTTAAAACCAGCAGCACATTAGCTCTCTAGACATCTCAAGTTCAGAAGTCGCTTTCCTAGGACACTCCAGTTTTTTTGCGGCAGATACCCAAAAATATGCCAGTCTGGGAAGCACTTGGCTTCTCAGCTTGTGCCAAATTCCTGGTATGGCTGTCCCTAAGCCAGGGAAGGGTCAAAATGCAGTGTGTGCACTCCTGCTGCAGTTTTTGGGCCTGACTTTGCTAAAATCAGTGGCTGAGTCTGAACTGAATCTCAATACTCACTTCAGCCTGGGGGAAGTCAGACTTGCATCTTTCAATAAAGAAATGAAGGTGTGAAAGGCTCGCTTGAGATTTCTGCTCTCACACACACGCTTTCCCACTGAGCTGAAAAATACTTTTGCTTCCAAGGAAAAGGAAGCAAAATACAGTCACCATAAATGATGTGTGTAGCATTTGCAGAGATGATAGAGGGAGCTGAGGAGTGTTCTCATCTCACACCATAGAGGGAGGCAGAAAGACTTCTGTGCTGTGACAGACTCTGACATGTTCTGTTCCACACATGGCTTTCAAAACATTGAAAAAGAAAAAAAAACACATGAGAAACCCATGAGAGCCGTGAAATGCAGAATTCCCTTAACTGTGATACTCCTTTAAGTCTTGCCCTTGGAAATTCATAACAAACTTGTATAAGGAGTCATTAGTTTATCAGAAGTTAGTTCACAGTCTAGTAACTAAGAGAAATCATTGGGTAAACCGAGTTTCTATGCTTTTCAGAAGCCACAGAAAATAGAATCACTTCTCATAAACAATTCAGCAAGAACAGAACATTTTCCTTTTGCCTCAAGTTACCAACTGAACAAAACCACACCTTGTGACTTTTTGAACACATCCCTCAATTCTGGTGTTTGCCTTAAGAAAACAAGAGATAAGGTGCATGTATATTTTTCAGAAGCTGAATCTTGTTATCATTTTTATAAGGTCACACACAGAACACAGGAAATTGAAAACCCTGTGGAGGAAAAGAACTGTTGCAGAAGAGCTGATTCTTATGTAGGGTTTGGGGTTTTTTTTCCGTTTTGGAATTGATTTGACTTTCTTCTAATACTTTATTCTTGAAAATATAACCTTTTTCTTTAGAGTTCTTAAGGTTTGAATTACATGATATCTTACAAACCATACTTAGATTTGTTTCATCTGCTGTTCAAAATTCAAATAGAGAAAATGTTATCTGGCCCTGAGTCCTATAATGCCTCTGATACAAAGTATCTTCATTTCTAAAACTGGATGAGAGTCAGGGTTATAATTTTCTCCAAAGTTCATTGAAAGCCAAAGAATATTTTAGTCTTTTTTGGCTTGGCTTTATTGTTTCACTGCTTTTTTCCCTTCACTACATCAAAAATTACTCTCTGCTGTGATAGAACTTCAGTTTTCTGCAAAATGGGTTTGCTATTTATATTCTGCAAAACTATTTACATTCATTTATAATCATTGAGTAGATTTGATAAGTGTCTTTCACTTACAATCAAGAACCAGGCATTTTCCCCAGAATAGTAATAGCTGCTTGGATATTTTTGTTAGTCATTTCAGTCATATTATTGGAACTAACAAAGATAAACTCATGACCCTAATGTATTTGAACATGTATTAGTTACCAGAGACATGAGAACACACGGTTTGTGAAGCAAAACAAATTAGACAAATAAATATCAATAATTAAACACCTTTAACTTTCAATGGAGTGCTTACTTTTCCTTTTACTTTTATAAATATAAATTAACTTCTTTTTACAATGGGATATAATCTTTTCATCTTGGGAACAGGTCTGAGAGTGATGATCTGATATCATTTTCCAACACCTGAAGAGAGTATAGGGAACTGAGCACACCCCATACCCCTTTCAAACAGCACTGGAAAATAACTCTACCTAATTAAATGTCCATTTCTTGCCCTCTCCATAGTTCTGTACAAGGAGCGTGAACAAACAAAAAGGGTATTTATAATGGATGATAAAGTTATGATCAATACTCATGTAAAATTTAGCATCTGATTTAAAACATTTTGATAGAATGCAAAAAAGGTGAATAATACATGAAGTTCTTCCTCCATGGTGCTGCTTCGCACCCTCAAAGATGTAAAGGGTGATAATTTAAAACATAGAAGCATTGAAAAATATTTTAGCCTTAAAGAGTTCACATAAAGTGGGAAACCAGCTACCTCAGCAGTAGAGTTAAAAGGAATTGAACCCCACCCCACACTGCCTTCCAGAAGGAAAAGTGGTGATGCTCTTCCATGAGAAACCTTTGGCAGGAGTGGTTTAAAATATATAGCAATGGGACAGGCAGCAATGAGCACAGTAATCCTGTTATCCTGAAGGCTCTGAAATTATTAATGAGCTGCAGGACTCAGTCTTTTATTGAATTAATTATAATTAATCAAATTTGCCTGACTGCAATGAAAGGCAACCAATAGCTTGATGGGCACAGTTGTTTATCACTCTGAGGTGCTGATTCTTGGCTTTTCTAGTCCTTTGGGACATTCAATCCCTGCCAACTAATCATTAGATGTCTATTTTTAGGTATTTGTAGGTCTTTTTCCTAGTTAGTGAAGAGACACAAATCTCTCTAGAAGCCACTTATTCTCTCTGCATTATATTTTTAATTTTGGATCCTTTGAGGTGATTTATATTCTGGATGTTCATCTGTTCTATATCAGACACTGAGAGTGAGCTTAGACAACTGTCTCAAAGTACTTTAGATGCTTTTTATTAGGTGAGGTAATACAACTGAACAGTGTTAGAGATCTGGGAAGCAAACTGGATTTGCTGAGCTACTTTAAATACAAGCTTTTTCTCACACTTGAATTTAAAAATAAACTGCATTCTATATAAACCCCAGCATGTTCATACAATGCTAATTGTATAATTCCAGTAATTTTTTTCTCAGTCCTTTATAAATATCAAACATTTGAAATATGTAGGAAGTAGAAATAAAACAAATGAGACAATAAGGGACCTAGTCTTAATTTAGACTTGAGAGAGCTACTTAAACCAGTCACAGAGACTGTGTCAGAAAATATATCCTGTAAGTGGTTTTCAGGTTAGACAGAATAAGTTCATTTTATCCTTCCAATATAATACTATTTCTTCCAATAATGGTAGCTGTGGCAATTTTTATCTTCCATCCTGTTATTGAAGGAGGATTAAGATATTTCTAATATCATACAACTACTCTTTGGGAAAGAGTGATGGTTATTAAAAAAAAGTGCTCTAAAATTAGATCATTCAAAGGTGTCAGGATTCACATCCAACAGACAAGCTTAGCAGGGAATGACTGGGGGTTGCAGAGCTACTACTGCTCTAGACATCTCTTCAGATGGAAGTAATTTCCTTGGAGAACAGAAAAAAAAAAACTAATTGTGGCACAAAAATAGCAAAGAATATTGACCTTCAGCTCTCTGTCAGGTTTGGTTGATTGGATGAATATAGTCAAGGCAAGGTTTAACTATATCCTACAATCCATTTTACTTACCACAAGAAAACTGTGAGACTTGTAACTCTTTCACCAAATTCTGCAGTTGTAATCAAAGACAGTGATTTTTTTATTTTTTTTTAACATGGAAATGAAGTGGGCTATGTTGGAGGGTTATTGATCTAGCACTTAAAATACTGCTTTATAAAAAGGCTACCAGATTTCAAACAATGTCATGTAAAAAGTACTGAAGGGCTTTCCTGTACAGGTACAATGGGCAAAGAGTAACAGTAACTTAGAGACACTACTTCAATTTTTATTCTAGAGCTTTGAGACACAGTATGGGAGGTTCTGTTCTATTCTACATAACAAAGTATATATATGGACCACCTCAGCAAAAGAGAAAATGAGAGGTAGATTAAAGCTGATTTAGGAAACTAATATTTTGTTGAACAAATATGAACATGCACCATTATGTCTCCTACAATAAAAGTCATGTAAAGAGGAAAAAAAGGTAGGAAGAGTAACCAGTATATGATACATAAGGACAATTTTCCACAAATTCTTAGCTAGTCTTGACTTTCTGAAAACTGCAACCTTTTGTCATGAGCTCATGGTTTCAATCTCTGCTTTATTCTTGCATTTTGTCCCAAGTTCCAGTTAATACCAGGGACCAGAGAGTTGCTCCCTCTCCCACTTCACTTTTCCTCAGACCTGTTCTGTGATTTTTAGCATTGCTCTGACAATGTTTGCCATTAAACCTCAAAAACTAAAGTAGACCCAAGCAGAGACAAAACAGCTGTCTTCCTGTTCTCCAAGATATTTCACCTCATTTCCTTGAGACCATTTTGAGGTTGTTTGAATCTCCGCCTCTTTGCTACTAAAACACTGGTTTTACTTCACTTTCCTTTGGTAATTGTTGGGATTACTCCTGATAATATTTTTTTAGCATTAGACTTGTTTACCTGTAGCTCTAGTATATCACTCTCCACCCTAGAGCCTGTGATGTATTTATTGTATTGGCACTTTTCATGGATGAACTAGGAAAACTATGTTTTCCACCATGAAGTTCTCACTAAGCTTTATTTATTAACTTATCTAGCTCTAGTTCCAGGAGGCTGAAATCTTTTCTTCTTTGTATTCATTACAATAGGTTTCAGTCCTGGAATGTTTTTTTTTTTTTTCCTTTTCTTAAAAAAAGTCTTTTTTTAATCCATATCTACTCTTGCAGAATACAAAGCGTGGGGGCCTTACATTTAAAATTCTGATTCACTCTTTGCATGCAAGTGGGTGTGTGTATGTGTATATAGTGGTTCCTTATTTTCATGTTTGTTCTTTGTTCCTTACAGATTTATTGTGTTAAAATGAAAGCTTGTGCATCTTACTGAAATTGGATAACATTACAATGACCTAAAAACTAAGTTGCTTGGTACTTGAAATGCTAAATAAATGGCATTTGTGTGGCTGCAGTGAATGCTGAGGGATGTCTGACAGGGTCACCATTCACTTTTCATTACTGTAAATCATTGCTTGAAAAACTGCTGAGAAATTTAATTGTCTTCTAGAAGCTGAGAGGTACATCTTATAAGGGTGACAATGACAAGGTTGTTGTCAGCACACATGGAAAGCACATTTGGAAGAACGTACTTCATCTAAGTACAGAATGTAAAGCTGTTGCCTTTTCTGTGGTTCAAAAGCTAAATAAGAGAGTTGGGAGCATTCCTGTCATGTCCCCTTTCTAAGCTGAAAGTCAACAGTAGGGAGAAAGATGTGTGTGAACAGCTTAGTTTGGTTGCTAAATAAAGAATCCTATGGCCATTATCAGATGCTTTTCATAAACTCAATTTGATTGCATGAGGATGTGAAGGGAGGAGTTTCTTGGTGTCTCAAGGTCGATGTTTGTGATGTTTAACTCTTTTGGCTGAGCATTGAAATGCCCATTTTCTTACAAAACTTGCCTCCATGAGAGGGTTTGAGCAGGTGTTGGTAGTTGGGTTGAAGACGCTCAGCTGAGTGAATATTGTTGTGATGTTGTAAACCCAGTGGAATTGTAATCAATTCCTAGTGAGGTACAATTCTCTTTGAGCTTAGAGTCTTCAGCAAGGACTCGGGACTGGACTCTTCACTAATATTGGTTTTATGATATTATATCTGGACCTTCTCTCTCTCCTGCCTCAAAACAGCACCAGTGTGATTAATACAGTACCCCACTATGCAGTTTATATTTATAATAACTTGCAAGCAATTGCATTAAAAAAAAATAAAACAGCTCCCCCCATCTGGTCACGCACAATGTGCTAATCACAGAAGAACACCCAGAAATGCACAGAAATTTCTGTTTCATGAGCACAGAATAATAGAATATCAATAGTCACAGCATAAATATGTGCATAATGATGTTTTATCTTTTGTATACAGCAAGGCTTCACTCATTATCTCCTCACAAACTTTTTTGATGATACAGTCTGACTAATGGATTTCTCTAGCAGTGCAGCAGTATATTTGCATGCAGAAGTGTGTGTATGTTACAGAAAGAAAATCTCTCAGCCTTTTTCAAACGCAACACAGATTCCCTTCAGTTCGCTAGGAGAAGCTAACTCAGGTTTAATAAACACTTAGACACCAGAGCACTGGGTTCAGTGTAAGTTCTATGCAGCTACAGCCTGAAATATTTATAGTTTATATTCAGAATTTCCCCCACATTTATACACCTGCTATTTCAAAGGTGTTTGCATTTACAAAGAAAGCAGCACTACCTGTGTTGAAGATATACTCAACACATAAAAGAATAAATTTCCCAAGCTGACTCTAGAAATATGACTGACAGAAGAACAAGCACATTCTGGAAAGCTAAAAAGAGGCAAATTTTCATGGAACTATTCAAGAAGCAAAATGAGTGACTGGAACTATATTTTTACAGAGGCAATCTTTGCAAGTTTTCTTAGCTCCAAGTGAAATAGCAGAATAGTAGTGGTTTGTAGGATAAGAGTATGTATAATTGGTTTCTTTAAAACCAGAGATATTTTTTATCTGGTAGATGTGGTGCAGATAAATTGAAAACACGAATCCACGCTAAGACTTTCTCACATGTAGAAGTTTAGAAATTAGACGTTGAAATTTGCAATGCTGATTTGGACAGAGATATGATTTGAAAGGAATTTTTGCTCAGAAAAACAAAAGGCCAAATTTTATCCACTCCCATCTTTCCTTCACCAAAAATTTGCTCTGTAAACACTTTCTGGTTGTGATGGAATCAACACAAGATTGGAACTATAATAATATACAATTATATAAAGAAAAAAATAAGTAAAGAAGTGCTCAGGACCCATTAACAGCAGCTTATCAATACCTCTTGTTTTACCAACTGATCTAAACCAGCTAAATCAGATGGAATGGAGTTCATGGAGGTGGAGAGCAACAGCAATGAGCTGGTCTCTGAAAACCAGCAATACCAGGATGCCTGTTCTGATGAGCAGAGGGAGTTTGAGGAGGAAGGAGAAGAGGATGAGGTGTAAAGTTGAGATGGGTAGGAGTTAAATATACTCTGAGCAGGCAGGTATTTGAACTTATGCTAAACAGAGGGAAAATACTTTGCATAAACATCTACTTCTTGTAGTTATTTGATGAGTTTGATTTGAACTGTTTTGTCACAGTACAGTAATGAGAATCCCCAGAAAAATCAAATATTTTGCTTTATAAGACAGTTGTGACAAAATCATCAAGCCTACTTTTACATCTCTACGTGTTACGTATGATGAACTGCACTCACTACATTTAATATACATTACATTTTAAAAGGAATTCTAGTGTTTATGGAATTGCAGCTTCTTATTAATCAAATTTGTTTGTTAATCCCCTTTCACTAAGCAGTATTTGTTAAACAAGTGAGCATGGCAGCATCAAACATAAAAGCTCCTTTAAAAAAGTGAATACTTTCAAAACAAAATTTGATTTAATAAGAGAGAGCTTCATGAATCTGTCAGGACACTTACTGTGTAATCAGAATTCCAAGCTAATGGAAGTAGGAACTAAAATTTAAAATAAAGGGTGAAATAAAACTTTCATAAATAATATTTTACAAGATGTCAACTTCAACTACTTGACCCTATGTCTTTTATAGCTATTTACTTAGGCTTAGAAATATACCCCACAAAAGTAAGTGTTTCCACAACTACTGTTCCTGAGAATTAAATTTTAAAGTATCCTATTACTGATGGGAAAGTCTGGGGAAGAAGGAAGCTTTTAAATAATGGTAAAAAAATCGAGATTGATAATAAACAAAGATGTATATAACATGTTCTCTGAGTGTCACCAGTACCTGGTCAAAGAAACAGCTCCTGCATGGAGGTCTTTCAAGTTACTGCTAATATAAAATAGTCTGTTCTCACCAACATCTGATCTCCACTCAGATGTGGCCAGAGAGGCTCAGACCATGCAGAACTCACAGAGTTCTGTTATTCCATGAGGGAGGTGTGATTTGAATGTCCCAGGAATGAAGGACAGGGAAAGCCCGTCAGCTCTGCAGGAAGCTCAGAACAACCCTCAGTAAAAGGTAAAACTGCCTTCAGTGCCTGAGCAATGAGGTTTCCAGAGCAAACTTCCATGGGCAAATGACACATGAGGAAAAGGCCTTTCAAGGACTCCTTGTGCTGGGGGACCCTTTACAATCCTTTCTCTCCCTGCTCTCCTCTTGCAGGGAAGAGCTCTGGCTGGGGGACAAGTTGAACGAAAGCAAGAGGCTTCAGAGAGCTCTGACTTTCCTCTCAAATCTGTTCTGCTCTGCATTTCCTTTGTTCTTCCATTCATCCTGCTCCCTTTCTCCCCTTGAGGGAGGAGCAACAAGCTGCAGGAATAGATGTTCCTAATTTCATTAGACACTTCACACTGATACTCTGAGCTTTCCTTCCCAGTTAAGCAATGAGAAGGCTCAGTGCATCTCTCAGGAGTAGCACAATTCTCAAGAGGGGCTAATACATGTATATTTAACATTCCAAATCTTTAGTATGTCTACAGCAAATCATAAATAGAAAAAATCAGTGCCAAAGATTACTTATTAAGTATGTTATTAAGAACATGTAGTTAAGTAAGGTATTTAAGCATTCTTCTTAAAAAAAAAAAACAAACAAACAACCAGCTGAAACTTAGTGTATGGAACCTATAAGCAAAACACTCATAAGGTTTCAAAATCTTTCTCCAAACAAATGCCTAGAACTTTTTTTAGTGGATTTTCTAAAGTATTAGGTATAAAAGAAGTCCAATCCATGGATCCCCTTTTCCCTCCATAGTTTATCTTTCTTCGCCTATTTCTTTATCCTTTTTGATCCCAATTAGTGAATTTTTCTAAGACTTGTTAATCCAGAAAAACACACAAAACAAAACAAAATACACATCTTAATTTACTGAGTTCACTCAACTAGAAATTTCCGGGTTTAAAAGACAAAAGCAACTACAAAAATTAGTTTTCTGTTTTCCTGGAGGACTTAGTCTATCCTGTGCTGTGACATTACAGCACAAACACACCAAAATTCTGCTCTATGCAGCTACAGCCTGTCAGGCTGGTTACTCAGCCCTGACAGAGAACAGTCACCAGATTTAAGAAGCTCTTTGAAAAAAATATGGCTTGACTAAATCAGTCTTCAAAGCTGAGGAAATTCCCATTTTCTTATAAATCAAGCTTTCTACAGCAGAGTATCTTTCCTTAATTTTAAATAGGAATAAGAGCTCACTGTCTAGAGTTTAAAAAACAAAAAATAGTACCTGAAAAAGGAGCACTGGAAATTTCCTTGCCTGTCTTGCAGCTACAGGATGGACTTCCCTCCGTGAGGGGGTTTCAGCAGGTGTTTGTAATTGGGTTGAAGACACTCAGCTGAGTGAATATTGTTGTGATGTTGTAGAACCAGTGGAATTGCAATCACTGAAATTGGATGAGTCTGGAGCTTCCAGAAACTTCAGTTTAATAATTTTTTCAATTAACATAATAATTTCAAATTAAGAAGCATAAAAGTGATATTAAACTGGCATTATATGTGACCCAATCAAATTTTTAAAAGAACCAATCCTGCATGGACCTACTTTTAATATAGTCAATAATAAAATAGATTTCTCCAAAAACTTCACTAAGCCATCTAGACTCCCTAGTTGACTTAATTGCTGGAGCAGCTGGGTAGGAAAGTCATTAGAAGATTATCTAAAGTTTTCTCTTTTTTCTTTTTTTCTTTCTTTTTTAACCTAAAATTTTCTAACTCTAAGAATGAATTGAGATAGTGGAATGATTTTTACTTCTTTGACAATACATCTAAATGAAACAGAAAAATATTCTAAAAATAAAATAAAATGCCTTGCCAGCCATCTACAAATTGCTGTAAGCAGGTGGTGAGCTTTCCTCTCTAAACTGAAAGATTTAGTTTAAGGGTTTGAATTTTAAAGCACCAGATCTCAGGGTAAAATCACTTATGAGAGGAATAATCTGGATCCCTTCTGACAAGGAATGAACAGCACAGCGACAGAACATGGTACCATGTCCCAAAGGGCTGACAAACTTATTCACTGTATATTTCTTTCTTTAATTTTATTCTATTGAGAATTGTGGTTTCCAAATAATTTATCTTAAAAGACAGGTTAAAAAAAGAAAGAAAAAAAAATGTAATAAAGTCTTTCTAAAAATCTCAAAAAAGCCACATAATTTTTATCTTGTGTTCAGTACTTTTTGTATGTCAGAGCAAAGCAATGGAGTACATCCTGTGGATAAAAACAACAATGTGAATAAAACATCTTGAATATGAGAAAAGGCCGCTCAGCCTAAAGAGAATTGGCCTTCATAAAGCACATGCTCCCCCAGGATGGTGGTTAATTGCTTCCTGAATGACTCTTCCCAACATCCTTACCCACTGCACCCTTCAAAGTGTGCTTTTATATATAGTGAACAGGCAGGCTTTAGGTGTTCTGAAATTATCTTGCTTTACCTTCGATTTATACCCACATTCCAATAGTTTTTGTTGTGGTTACAAAGGTAAAGACTGTTGATTATACAGACACTACTTAGGCTTTAATAAACTTCAATTGTCTTTATTTTCTCTCCAGCTCTATTGAAAGTTCACACTGCCATTATTTTTTTCCATACATTTTACCCACCTGCTGGACTAATTCAATCAACTGCTCTTTTCTGTGGTCATTCTGTGCCTTCAGCTCTCCATGGGTGCTGCTGGAACAATCAGTTGGAGTATTCCCACTGTCTGAGAGCACAGTAAGGAATTAGGGATTGTATTTAGTGTCCTCTAGACTGAGTGCCTCCAGGACCATACCACTGAAATGCAGTTAAATCATGAGGCTTAGCAGATATATTACCACAAGAAAAGAAGCTGGAACATTTTCCCATCTTCGTGGCATAAATTACTTTCTTGTGTGTGAGCACATACTTGTGCAGCTTCTTACTTACTTTATAATAACTCATTTGTAGAGCTAAGTCTAAAATGGTCATAACGTTACACATACATAGAAGGGAGATACATAAAATTACTTTTGCCTATCTACTTCAGCTGGGAATTTCATGCCAATCTACTGCCAGCCAATATCCTTCCACAGATTGCATTTGTAGTAAAGTGCATCTTATATTTCCACAGCTGCAATAAATTGGTTTTGTCCAAACCATTTTCTATATCTTTAAACTCTCCCTAAACATCCCAACCAACTACATCTGTGGTTTTTCTTTGCAATTAAAAAAAAAAAGAAAATCTGAGTAACAGTTTGAACTAAAAAAAGTACTGAATTTTAATCTAAACAGGTGTTTTTTGAATTATAAACTGTGAAAGAAAACTTAGCAATGTAATTAAATCCAAATTATCCAATTTCATGCCTATTAATACTATGAAGTCGAATTGTTTCTTAATCTACTTTGAAGGGTTGTTTTGATATTCAAATTGCCACTACAGAAAAAATGTGGGTGTTTAGCAAGATATCAAGTGGACTTCTGCTGAGCTACTGAAATTCACAGTCATCCAGTTATTGTGGATGTGGAATACTCAGCATTTTGCAGGGAGCTTAGATTGCTGAAAGTATTTCTCAGCTGATGAGATTTTAATGAAAATAATAAATATTTAGAACATATATAGAGAGAGAGAACATATATATATATAGAGAGAAAGATTTCTTTCAAATATAGCTCAGTAAATAAATGGATTATTTGACAACAGAAAAGTTCATAATATGTGTGTAGATTTTGAAAGTCAGACATGTTGATGACAGCAATACTCACTGGAACGATTTATGAATAGCAGTCAGTCTGTAGAAGTCCTGAATGCAAGTTTGGTCACATTTTTAACTGTAAATTTTATGTTTTTTTTTTTTTTTTAAATGGCTTGAGAGAGAGTAACTAGATCAAATTTGCTACTAGGGATGTGGGGAAGGTCAGACAGAAGATTTCACTACATTAAACTCTGTAATATTAAATATAATGCAGTGACACATTCCACCTGCGCCATCACAAGCATCCAAGGTACCAAAGGATGATGTGCAGTAAACAGGAACCCTGACCTCCTTTTAACCCCAGTTATCCCTTAAATTGTTAAATTATCAAATTATCAAATTGTTCGCTTTCAAACACCTTGAAAATTCGGTGTAATAAACAAATTTCTTTATACCTCCAGTGCACACCACTTGTACTGATCTGGTGATAGCTTTACATAAATACCTCAATATGAGCACAGATTTTCTCTGTGCAGGAAACTCTATATGTGTTACAAAAGCCTGGCATATTAATTTGAATTCTTAAAATCTGATTTGTTAGTCCTAAAGGGGAAGCCATTTTTCAGTTGTAAAATGGTCATCTACAAATGAAGACATTGCAAGCATGAGATCCATCATCTTAGTAAACTTCATGTGCCCAAGGTCAACTTCAGAGTTAGTTTAAGAAGATTTGCAACTTGAGATAAGTGCAACATCCCTTATCTGAAGGTTATATCTAGTACTTTTATTAAATAATCTAGTCAACTCGGCAGATGCTAAAAGGTAAGCCAAAATCCACATTCTCAACTGGGGTATATATTAGGAAAGAAAACATCTTTCCCTGAACAATTTGAATTTTGTTCTTCATTTTTCAAGCCCTGCATGTTATTCAAATTCTATTTATCCTGAGAATATCCATGTAAGTAAGTAAAATATAAATGGTTAATTTCTTGTGCTGCCATTTTATAGCTGCATCACAGTTGACAGTACTGGGGAACCACAAGACTGGAGCAGATGATCAAGTAGGAAAAATAAAGATTTATTACTTCAACCAAAGTTAGAGTTACAGGGTTAAAAAGAGGATAATGAAGTGTGACAAGATCCACACAGTGAAGGAAAAAGTTTCATGGTAAGTTTGCATAATACTCTGAAAGTGTCACTACTTTTCATATTTCATTGCTAAATTTATGTTCATTTAGGCTTAACCTGGAATAATCACATGTAATTACTGTGCATCCACTTCTGCCATTCACAGTGACACAAAGGGCACCTTTTGCCCACCACAAGACATGTGACTGAAAGCAGAAAGCAGACTCAAACTCAAGTCATACCTTTGCCCCTCCCCAGCTCTGTGAAGATCATCTGCAGCAACAAATTTTACGCAGAGAGGGAAATCAGAGCATTTGATCCTGGTGCTGCCTGGAACAGTTCTTCTGATGCACAAATTCTCAGAGGAAAAACAACTTACTTGTGATTTATAACTCGATATCAATGTGCTTCTGATTTACACCTATATCATAAGCAATCATAATCCACATTCTTTGAAATCACTTTGCCTGATAACCAGAAAAAAGCCCCTCAGTAGCACGAGCGCTGCCACAGGAGAAACCATCATGGACAGGAAATTAAACAGTGACAGAGGGACGCACCACTGGTGTCAGGGTAGACTTAATAGCTCCCTAATTGTTACTCCATTCCACTGGCAATTAATCCACCACCATTGACATAATTTATAGTATCTGGACTATTTAACTCCTTCTATGAGTTACAGAGACAGCCCAGCACTGTTGTACATAAACTAGATTAAGATTTACCTCTGTATTATCTTTCTGATTTTTGACTGCTACAAAGAGTCTAAAATACTGTCTCTGTGATTCTAAGATGCTTAGTAGGTTTGGAAATCACCCAGGTGCTGTTGAATTAAACGGGAGCTCTGCACTTGTACACATTTCCACAGGGGCACTTAGGAACTTCTATAAAATATTTTGAAAGGAAACAAGAAGGAAACAAGATACCCAAAGCCTTGTTTAAATCAGTTGTGGGCATCTTTCATATTTGTAGGCTCCCAACTATATCAAAACAGTCTGGTAAAATTTACTGGTTCATGAACAATATTCACACCTTATATGAGGTGCATTATTTCAAATTTCATATCCCTGTGAAGTGTATTGGGAGTGGGAAGACCTTCAGGTAACCTTGACTAGACACAGGTTTGCACATTATATGCAAACCCCACCTGGAGAAGTGAGGGTGCAGCTGATTCTCTGTGGTGAATCACAAGGACAGGAGCCCCTCTCTTGATTCATCCCCAGAGCAGTTTGCAGCACTCTCCACATTTCATCTTCCTTACCTCAACCTGAAGGTTTAATGGCTTTACACGACCTATGTTTCAACAAAAAAAAAAAAAAAAAAGAAGCTTCTGAGAAAAAAAAAACAAGTGAAGATCTACAGCATATTGTCTTGTACAAGATAAATTTCATGGAGCTTAGCAGAATTACAGCACTGCAGAGACCAAGGGAACATATTCAAATGTATTGCAGGTTATGTTATAAAAAAGCTGGATTTAAAATTCTTCAGTGATGAGACTGTTCCTACTTACTGAATAGCAGCTGCTCTAAATTAATCTATATTGATTAAATTTCCTCTTGCTCCACAAAAAAAAAAAAAAGCTTTTAATTTAGTACATCGCTGGAACATCTCAATTGAAACAATTGCAAGATGAAAGCAACCACATGATGTCAGCAAACATTATCACCTCCCTAAATCACACCGAAATTAGTCTTTTAGAAACCCAAAGGTTATCTCTCCATCACTTCCTCTGGTGGCTTTTGATATTCTCTGATCTATGTTTCCAAAGCAAAGTCTATTTTCAGTGTTGTCATCCCTGCAATACACAGCCTGCCTAGTCCACTTTTTATCTTATCCATTTCCAACACCCTGTTCTTCTTCGGTTTCCTTTTCTTAAGGTTCAAAAGAACTCACCAGATGAGTTGTGCCCATCATAAATAATGAAAAGAATTATTCAGGATACAATCACAGAGCACACTGCAGGTAAATGATGGATCTTGCTGCACACCCTCTGAGCTGGAAATAGGTCTAACGTGCTACAGAGCCTGAGCAAGGACTTCTGAGTTTGACCTAATACAGCAAAACACTCAGCATGCAGGGACTATTTGCATCTCCAGGCTAAGCTGTTGGATAAAACACCCAGGAAAATGACTCTAAGAGTAGATATATTTTATTTTTAGAAGATATTTTAACAGCTCAAACAGAAAGTGCATCAGAAGCAGGAATTATTTTGACTGTACAAGGATGAAAATCTAACAGGCAGTTGCTTATATATTCAACTATAGTTTATACTTCTGATGGCTTTAAAAAGGTCTTTTGAACTTGTTGTGTCTGATGTTTAAAGAGGACTGATCACCTGAATAAAGCAAGGGATTTGGCTACTTATTTCTTAGGCCCTCAGAACAGTATTGCACCAAAATGAGTCTTCATCGTACAAAGCTGAGATATTTTCATATAGAATTGCATTATCCTCTTTTTATAGTCACATTCATATGCTTTTGTTTACACAAAATATAGCACTCTGAAATTAAAAATGTTGATTATTCCTGTTTTACATTCAGATGATCTTAATGGGGTTTTTTTGCAGTATCTTCGGTGAGTTGATTTATATATTCTGAGTGTTCTCTGTGTCTTAGAGAAAATGAAATAAATAAACAAATAGACTTGCAGAATTCTCTTTTTATGGCTTTGTGCTTTTATTTGTTGGTATTTTGTTGAGTATAATTCTGTATATCTGACACCAAACTCTACTTGATGGCTCTTTGAAGCTTTAATTGTCAGCTTTTTTCTCTCCAGTTTTTCTATGCTTCATAAACAGTTCATTTTTCTAAAACAGTAACTCCCACTTGCTGAATTTAATATTGTTTTCTAGAAACATAAAATCATGTCCCAGTTACCCCCTTTCAACACTATACAGTGCTATTTTCCTATCATCTGCAATAAAACAGTGAGAGATAACACATAAATAACGATATTAACACTAAACACGTTCATTAAGTGCCTCATTTTGAAAATGTGTTACAGCTGGCCACTTATACTTGGCTGGAAATCAAATAATACAGGACAAGCAGGAAATAAAGAGCTGACTCTGATGTGATTCTGGGATAAATTATGCCAGGCTAATCCATGGACTATTTACACGACTGAGATGAGTGAGACAAAGTCCTCGCTCACTGAACTCGACCCCAGTGGAGCCAAAGCCTCATTCGTGGTGCATAAGGCAGGTTCATAGTGCAGAGTACTGAAAATATTATGAAAAGTGACACAATTGGTGCAGAATTGAATGGTCGAAACAGGAGAACAGCAGCATTTTTGGGACGTGCTGTGATAGCTGCCACAATGGTTATATAATGTTGGGTATCGCTTTTCTTTCGGCTGAATTTTCTACCTGAAGTCAAGTGCTGACAAAAACTCATTCATTTTAGTCCTGCACTGTCACTTGAGCTGTTGGAGCAGCAGTGAAAATAACTCCATACTGTGGCAATTTGTAACTTATTTACCTAAGACTTCACAGCTCAGTGCATTATTTTTGTTTGAAAACTAAGAAAGCTTTGCAATGATTTTCCAGTTTAGGAGACCTGCGGTAGAATAAGAATGTTTAACGAAGAAGATAAATTCCAGAGAGAGAGATGGAGGAAAAATTATCTAAGGCTTCCAAGCCTGCCATTGTAATATTTAATTTGCTTATTTCTGACTTTTTTTGCTGTTACAATACAGTCAATACTGTTCTTACATCACCTATTTCAACCAGCTGTTTTTCTAATCCCAGTCTATGCTTTTTTTCTAATCATGCAACTCTATGTTCTCACTTCTGCTTTTCAGATTATAGTCCTGTAGTTCCTCCTTGGGCTAGTTATTAGTTAATTTGAATAATTTATTAATTACTTTGTTCTTTCAGAAAGTAACATAGTTCCAGTGTAGGAGCAGAACTTAAACTCTGAACCTAAAGCATCAGATCCAGGATATTCCTTACAATTTGGCCTTTATTCACTATATACTTCCATCTAATTGATGTTTCCATGGATCTACATTTATTTATAGCTTTCATGTGTTGCATAATTAGTAAGTTGGGGCCTCATTTTTTATTTATCTTACTCTAATTTTAGTATGATTTACTTCATTGGCATCAATGGTGTTACTTCCTCCCATATCAATATTAGACTCTGTATTATTAATACATATATAAATATTGCAAGGATTATTTAATGCATCCAGGATTGATTTCAGATCTGTGCTTCTCATTTGCATGAGAGAAAAATCACTCCTCAAGTGTTTTCAGTATCTCTGTTTTTATTGCTTTAAGGTGAAAATTCTTTGTTGCGTTTGTGAGTTTATTTCTCTCATTAAATTGATCATTAAATTAAAAAAAAAACAAGCTTCCTCAAAAGTATATTTGTTAGTGGGATGAATTCACATAAACAATTTGTTTCATTAGCCATACCTGTTACTAGATGACTGGAGACATCAAAGAATCCAAATCAATTTCTTAAGCAATTCCACATCAGATCCTCTTTCATATTTAGTGTTTTATTAAATTAACAATCTGACAGCACAAAGCTGAGGGGTAAATTCAAATAACATACAAATGCTCCTGCAGTATGTAGCACTACCAATCTGTGTCACCAGGGCTATGGCATTTTGTTCCCTGATTGTCTTTATTTACTGTATCTTTTTAGATACATAATCACACAACTGCAGGTCAGATCTGTTGGTTACAATACAAAGCTTTATCAATGTTATTATAGAAATTCTACCCTAAAAATCACAGCATATAAATACACTTTTAATCTCTGCTGTGATGTTTGTACACACTTATCTTTCTTTTCTTTCATACCCCTAATTAGTTGCAGTTATCTCATATTCAGTAAGTAGACAAGTGATAATTAAAAGAATTCATAGGCTGATTCTAATCTAACATTTGTCAGTTTTACACCAGGTTCCATCACTGACTTTTGCAGCATTAATTCATAACACCAAAATCAGGAATTTACTGCTTAATCTACATCACTATCTTTACTCACACGTATCAGAAAGTTACAGATATTTCTTTGAACTAGAGAGATGTGAAATCATCTTCTCTGTTTTACAACATCATCATTGCTCAATTTGTTGTTCAATATTAATTATGCTGAACATAATTAATGAGCTTCTAGTGTGTTCAGGAGAAGATCCCCTCTGTGATGTCTGCTCCTGTAAATTATCCAGTGCCAGGAAATTCTGGCCAGCCTTGAGGTCAAGTGCCATGGCCTGTTCTTAAAAAGCTTTTTCCCTACCCCTCCACTAAGCATGATCATGTTCAAACTGCTTTTTGGAATCAACCTCTGGCCTGTGCTAATCCACCAAATTGTACACAGGAATTTTTTGAGACTCCTAGTGGTGCAGGTCACCACATAGCCTGCTATTAGTGCCACAGGAAGATAAACCTATCATGGTACAGGTTAGTTTATCAACGTAGATATAAGCTTAAAACCAAAAATATAGGGGCAAAAACTCAATAGCAGTCACAAAAAGATGTCATAGAAATAGTCAAGAAATAGTCTACATAAATGGAATTACACTGAATTAGTTCTAGTCCAGCCTTAAGGATGATACAATTACTTGTATTTTCCAGAAAACTGAGAACTTCCTTCTCACCCCACACTTATGATGACTGTGTAGTTAATATGTCCTTGGCCCCTTCTGAACACCCTGGTACAAAGCAACAACCAAAAATAAATTCAAAGTCACTTCTTTCTCAGGGGGAAGCTCATGCATTAAGAGCCATGGAGCACACTGAAAAAGTTTCTCAGTTTACAAAGGTCCCATCTCTTTTCCTATCAATATTTCTGAGATCTATGGTTCTACTTGTCAAATTTCACCTTGGGATTGTGCCTTCCCACTCCACATTTCTGGTCTGTACTCTTTTGGACATCACTTTGTCTTCTGACTGAAAAATTCAAACCTCCTCTTTGGTTTAGAAAAAAAGAAACAAGAAAGAAGAGAAATAAGGTTGCTATTTTCCTCCCACCAGCACTGATTTAGCAAGTCATGAAGGTTATTTTTTCTCACCTTTGGAATAAGGCTGAATGACCAGAGATGAAGAAAAAGTCATTAATTCTTAAAGGCCAATCACCCTCTGGCAATTCCATCATTTATTGCTCTTCCTTATTTCTCTCTATTCTGTCTTTTGTGCAGCTTCCTCTCTTGCTTTTCCAACACCCTTCCTGTTCATTGTTTAGTTTATAAAAACTCCAAAGGAGTTTTAGACACTGATGGTGTCTAAAAGGAACAAATAATTCAAATTTCTTCCTGCTCTAATGAAGTACACGCAACCAGGCAATTACAACCCTTGGTTAAACAACCCACAAAAGGCAGTTTTGATTCTTAAGTAAATCTTAATATGAAAGCAGATACTAAAGGAAATTAGATATTTTCTTTAACAGAATTCCATTTAACATTTTCCCCCAGTCATTTATCATAAGACAATCCAAGTGTGCTAACTAAATTGATATATATTTTTACTTCTAATTTTTAATTCTAATTCAGGGTCTTCTAGTTATTAATTCTCACTGATGGACACTCTATTGTCAGTTCATAAACTTTTTATTTATATTAATATTCAATCAATAAAGTTTTAACAAATCAGTCCCAGCTCCTATTTAGCACTGTGAACAATTCCTAAGAACTTTTTAGATGTTAAATAAGTTACTGCAGCATAAAAAATGTTTAGTGGCAAAATATTTAGTGTTTTTAACTCCCCTGTTACCCACTAACCATTACAAGTTTAAGAATTCAGACTAATAACTACAACATTCTGCTCAACCTGCATTTCCATAATAAGGAATTCAGTCCATATCTGCTCTCTGACAATGTACATGCAAATCTGCCATAACTGAAAAATACCTCATTTGTTCAACATGCCAAAGTGAACAAGAAGCTTTATAAAACCATTATCTAATTGTTATTGTTTAATCTATTAAAACTGCTCTATCAAGGTCCTTTTTTTTTCCCCTGCAAAAAGACACGTTGAAATACTGATACCTTGGTTACTTCTCAGTGGATTTGCTTTCAGTGAAACACTCAGCATTTCTTCTGTTATTAAAGAGTAATTTCTGAAACAGGAGGGACTATTAATTATGCATTTATTTTCTATCAGAATATGCATTTAACATTATTTTTCGGTAAAAAAGCAAAAACCGGCAGACAAATAACTCACAAATGACACTAATGAGCACTGGGAGATGGAGTGGAAAGGCTTTAAATGTGTCCCATTATTTAGCTGGATAATTAAGAGCACAGCTCTACCATGGCATTTTATTACAGAGATAGATAAGATCCCATCTTCCTGCAAGCAGGTGCTGTAATGAAGCAAAGAGTGATCATTTTTATGAGGTTCTCCTGGTCCAAAAAGGATTGCAAACCCATATTATGCTACCTTAATTTGAAAAGTAAGCACACAGGTCATGGGAAACAAAGGGGACAACAAAATACCATGTGTAAAACCACTTCCATTGCTGTTCAGTCAGGTTATCCCAGAGGAAAAAAAAGAACATTTGTTCTCCCATGCATCATAAAGAGTTTGGTTTCTCACAAATAATATGTAGTTTAAGTAACTCATATCAAATGGAACTCACTGTACACAAGTGGTATCAAAGTTCAATATAAACTGCAGGTCATACCAGATTATTTACAGTAAAAACAGGTTTTCTGCCATTTTGATTCATTATGAAGGTTTAACCTTCCATAAATATTGCCACTAAACTTTTCCAACAGATCTGTAATCGTGTTATTCTTTTTATGGTTTTTTCATTAGCATTTCTTATCAGATGTTGCAAAATACAGATAACCCCACATGATCACCTACAACAGATCCAGTATTAAATTGAGTGACTCAATATTTACAATGGTGTAATTGCAAGAAGGTTTTGGACTAATATTCACTGATTATTAACTTCAGGAGTACATACAGAACTCACAGGGCAGAAAACTACAATATTTGATTACCCAGACTACAAGCTGTGCTTCTTTCATCCATCATTGTTGAAAAAACATTCTGGTGAAACTGAGGAGCTGGATTTTTGGAGGAAGGGTGTTTTTATTTTAAGATAAAGATTAAAAGACACTTCAGGTTAAAATATATGAATGTAGATATGAAAGACTGTAATTTCTGTCTTTCAAATAAAATATCTTGGAGAAAGTTGTCCAGGAAAAGGAAAGCCTATGTGTCCAGAAAATTTTCCAATTCTTCTTTTCCAAATAAGGAGTATTTTTTTTGTGCCATACAAATGCCAAACCTCATCTTTCCCAGGTAGCCACTATCATCCCTTAGAATACACTAAAGTTTCAAGGTAATTCTTAGTAATTAATCAAAAATAGCCCTATATCAGATGACAGACACTAAACAATGTCCATAAGATTTATGCCAACAGTTTTAGAATTAAACAGAAATGAAAATGGTACCATCTGATTCCATCCCTGTGGAGGGAAAGCACTTTGAACCCTGATGGTGGCAACAATTTTGCAAATCCTTTTGAGAAAGCAGAACCTGTACTTCTTATCAATTTATAGTTTTTGTGGCTTTTCCCTTCTTAGGCTGTGTTCTCTGGGGTCAGCAACTATTGATGGACAGCGAGAAAGATTGTGTAGGGTCCCAACATGAGCCAAGAACTGTAAAAATGGCTGGATATCATCAAACCCCAGAAAACTTCTGAACCTGGGAAGCACAAACTCAGAGGCTTGTGATAGATTCCTCTTCTCTTTTATTCACAGGAGTCTGAGATTCGTTACACTTGAAATCTGAGGAAGTTAGGTGGGGAGATGAAAAAAGGAGCCAGATACAGAACGAAAGGAGTGTGGAAATTGAAATTTAAAGCATAGCTAATGTCATTTGGCTGATTTTGCTGCAAACCTATGGGGGAAAGGAAAAAAAAGAGTAAAGTTCTGCAGTATGTAAGACACAGCTTCTTGAGATGGTCTTGATTTTCTACTCCCCTGCATGGTGAATGCTCTGTAGTTGAAAGAGCTTGAAATTAATCATCTTTATATGGAGATTAAAGAAAAAGTGATGAAGCATGATAACCTACAACTTCTTTTACTTCTTTTTATAGCTGGGGGAATCTGCACCTTTACTACAAAGGATGGAGAGATGGGGGGAAGTTCCAGTGGATCAAACACCCTTTCATCTGTCATTTCAAACAAATATTATGGTGTCATATTTGCTCACTTCTTCCACTCACTGTAAATTATGGTTTCTGATTATCAGCTTAGTTTTTATTAATGTTCTACAGGAAAACGTGACTATTTCACATGTTCAATATCCGTGGCACTGAATTGGGATGGAAAAGACACAATGACTTTGTTAAGTGCAAAAAACTTTCAGTCATTATGAAACTGTTTTACACTTTATGCCCCCTTACAGACTTACCTTCTCAAAGTCACTTCACCATGACAGATGCTGCTCTAGGAGATACTCTAATAGAAGAATTTTAAACTTTTTTTCATTTTTTTCCTGAGCAGAGATTCACCTGCAGCCCACGGGGACGCTGCAGAGGAGCAGTTGTTTCCCTGCAGCCCATGGAGTCTGTTTTGCCTGTGATGGCCATTGCTAAATACTCTCCTTGTCTAAATACTCTCCTTGTCTTTATCTCAGCCCAGGAGATACCGATTTTTCATTTTTTCCTGCTGTCCAGTTAAGGAGGGAGACTGGGAGGAACTGGATGGGGATCTATCAGCTGCCCATGGTCAGCCCACCACACTCCTTTTCGTGACTGCCCTGGTAAATTGTTTCATCACCATAAATTCACATTTCTTTTAAACCATAACCTTATTTTTTAATTGGTAGCTCCCAATAAGCTCTTGTTTTCAGCTGTTTAGCATCCTCACATTATGAGGAGAAGCTTTTACCCACTGAAGCTGAGAGAGAACCCAGGATCACAGGTCTTAGTACTGCTTTGTCACTAATTACACATAGAAATAATTATCTCCTATTTAAATGTTATGAAAATCACAAATACAAGTTTCTAACACCACAGACTTAGGGTGTGTTTTGGAGAACCTTGCACCCTTAACTGTTATTATAATATAAATTTAATATGCCATGCCATTTGAAAGCTTGAAATTATAATAACTGAGGAGAAAATCCTGTTTATTTGCAGTTAATGTCTTGCTTCATACTTTATTGCACACTGACTTCTCTCTGTATCCATTAAACCTCTCATGAGCCACAGAGAAAACACCAATTTTTGTCTGCAGGGAATAAAATAGTCTAAAATTTTACACTTATTAAATTACTTCATATCCTATGTGGTCATTTATTCTTAAAGTAATAGTTAGCAATAATGACTTTGTACTAATAAACGTCTAATGATTGCTTGAGTCAGAAAAGTATCCAAATTATCCAGCTTTGGTAGTACAGTAAATTTGCTGGAAGGCATTAACTATTTAAAAGCACCCAAACATGATACAAAACTGACTGCTGGTTTCTGCAATCCTTTTTTTTTTTAAGGCAAACTCCTTGCAGTAATTTGAGTGCACTGAATTTTCTAACCTTCCCATAAGAATAATATTAGGGTTCTGAATTAGCCAGATTTGTGTAAATTACGGAGGATATTTTGCTATATAAATTGCACGTAATTTATCAGATTGTTAAAGTGTTTAACCTTTTTTTATAATTGATAGTTTACATTCTTCCAGTTCTTCTGTGATGATGTCAAAATACACTAAAGTAACAACTGAAGTCAGGATGGCTATGGTTCAAAATACTGAAATATTAGAAAGATGCATATAAATAGGCACATCACACACAAAAAACAGAAGGATGAAAACAATCATGGTTCACCTATACAGCAGTATATGTTCACTATTTTTAAATAAAAAATACATATTACATTTAGAACCTTGAGGAAATCAACAGTCAAAACTGACTCCCACTGACTGCTCAGTCACTTAATATTAAGGCCTGATCGATTAGCAGGTTTCTCAGCTGTGGCTCATTTCAAACTTCTTTTTCTCCACATCCTCCTTCCATATCAATGACATTATTCCAGCTGATTTATGCACTGAGGAGACACACTTCATCAGGTTAGATTAATTCACTAACTCCTGGGTGCTATTACAGGCAGATCCTGGCTCTGGGAGTGTCAGTAGCCAGCTCAGGTTGGCATCTGATGTGACAGAGATGAAGTCTCTGTACTTCAGCACACATTTTATTCCATGGTCAGAGGTGGAGAAAGAGCACAAAGACCGAGTCATAAAAACCCCAGGTCCTAAACTCACACCATCTAATCAGATTTTCTTTTTTGTTTGAAATTTAACGAGAATTGAAGGTCTTGTATGAATAGGGAGGAAGGGAATAAAGGGAATAAAAATAATTCCTCGTGTTACCTCTGAAATCTGCGACTCCCACACAGTAACAGTGTTCTGAGCTCTCAGAGCCTGGGGGTTCCTGGGGATGTTCTGTTGCATTAACCAGGTGTAGCAAACCAATCACCTGATATATCACAGCAGTGTAAACCTTTTGGTCACAGCTATCAATAGTGCTCTTCCAGATGGTACGGCTCTGCAAAAATAGATCTTTTTCTTTGACAAAGAAACCTGATTTCAGTATTGAGTCACTCAAATAACTCAATAAGTTAATGAAAAGTTGCAATAAAGACTCATAGTGGCATCAGCATTACTGTGCAATCACCATACCTCATGGAAATTTTACTTTTGAATGACTTCTCTAAAAGGCCTGTAATAACTCTTTAAAGCTTCTAAATGATAGAAACAACCTGCCACTAATACAAATACTTGATTCAGTAAATATAAAGATTGCTTTAGTAGAGGCATAACATATTCTGACCAATCTCTAAAGAAATTTCAGAAATCTTCCCCAATTAACGTAGTGGAAATGTCCTTTCAGCACCAAGAGACAGGGCATATCTTTTAATTTAAAAATCTAATATTTATCCAGTATTAGAAGACAACCCGTGATCAGTTTCTAGTTCAAAATGGAATTCTGAAGTCTTGCTCATTTATATACTTGTTCGTTTTATAATCCTTATTTTGCATTAATTTTCTCTATTTTGGCGTAACTCTTGATGTACAATAATGGCAAATAATATGTTCTGTAATACCCTATTATACACTTATGTATATATATATGAATGCTACCAATGGGTTAAAAAAAGTATTAGTGATGGAACCAGCAGGAATATTCTTTAAGTCACTGAATTTCAGTCTTTGGCTTCCTTGTCAAAGAGTGACTGTCTGGAAATGTTTTAGGAAAATTCATATTTTCCTACAACATTTGCAGAACCTGCTGACATGGTTCAGTGTTTCTAACAGCTTTGAACTTTGTTCTTGTGTTTAAATTTCTGTACATTAACATCTCTGAGGTTAATGGATTTCCCAAATAAAATGTTAAAATTGCAATTTGGTCTTATTCAGTCTGAGGTTGTTAATTCTGCTTTGAATTCCTCCATCTTTACTGATGTTCAAGAGCATCTAACTCCTGATTAACAAAAACAGCTTCACTGTCATCCCTTTCAATACACCACTGAAAACCAAACATAAGCAACAAGATACAAATATTTGCAATATTTATTAATCAGACCATGATCTTTTACTCTGTGCTATTTTTTGGCACCTTCAAAAAGGATATTTATTCAGTTACATATTTTAATATATCTTGTAGGAAGCCAGCGCTTGGGAGAAAGCAAACAGGCATAACAGAATCACTCCAGATGATGACAAAACAAAAAAGAACTACCAGAGCTTTGGTAGCCACAACTAAAAGCAACTGAAGGATGCTTGAGAAGAAAATATGGCTAAAATTATTTTGAAACACTTCATCTTTTTGTGATTTGAGTAAGACAGAGTGTTTCGAAGACAGAGTTTTATATGATCTCCTGCTGGGAATAGTCCCATGCAAAGCTGCCTAATGCTTTGTGAAGTATATAAATAGGGTGACAAGTTACAGCTAAATTTAAGAGAGAAAATGTCAACTTAAGCCTAATGCTTTAAATCTCATTACTTACAAGATTTTTGTGTGATACATCTATCGCTGAGATCAATGGAAATTGAAGGTTCCCTCATTATGGAAGAGGGATTGCTCCTGGTACATCATTTTTCATTAAAATCTCCCTAAACTGGAGTGTGTATCCTTCCCAACAGTTTTATCAGGATATTTATGACACTCCAGTTGAGCTATGGTTATTGGTATTTTTTGTGCACAAAGACCTGTGTTGAGAATAAAAAATGACAAGTTAACACAGTCCCATGACTGTTTTTCTGTGACTATTCAGTATTCAGTGGTTCTAATTGTAGGGAAAAATAAGTAAATGTGAGGACATTCTTAAAATTGCTAATAATTCAACTGAAGTTTTACAGGAAGAGTCTCTACATATCAGGGAAGTACAGTGAGAGTGGTATTATACAAGGATTTTTACCAGAAAAGCCCATGAAAACAGAAATATGGCAGTCCCTGTGTCTGAAGTGCTGATCTCTTCTCCCATTTCCCACAGACTGGTAGATGGTGACACTGGGTCAACTTATATTTTTATACGTGCTAAAGAAGAAGCTTATAAGTGTGCCTGGGGCACTGCATACAGACATTTTTATAAATTAAAAAGTCTATAAGTATCAAGTGTTTCTCAGTTCTTGCTGCTTGACAGCACAATATTCTTTTTGGGATTTGCTAAATGAATTTTCTCACCTTTTCCATTCCTAAAATAAACTGCTCTTTACACCTACTACACACTTTGCACTTCTCTTACACAGATTCACAGGCTGCCTCTGCCTGTTGCCTTTGTCTCCTGGCCTGTGAGTCAAGCCCTTTTCTCACTGTACTCAGTGCCTGCTGCATCATCTGATACAACCCTCCTCTTCATTAGTGCTGTATCACTCAGTAGGATGCACCACCAACCTTTGTAATTTGCAATTCTACATTTAATTGATCTTGTTTCCAACATTTCTTGCCATGGGGACTCAGAACACACCGAATTCCCCTGTTTGTGTCACCATCAGTGTCTGACAGCAACAACCTGCTGCCCCAATATTAACTGTGATCAGGAGTAAAGTCTCTCCACACTTACACCTGTAGTAACATGGACCACAAGAACTCATCTGTAGGGATCATTCACAGAAAACAGCAATAATGGCCATTTGTCCTGGCTTAACATAGACCTGAAGATTTCAAATATTTACCCATAAAACTCTGATCCCTTGAGCTGCTTCATGATGACTGAGCACAGACCCTCAGAGTGCCAGTTAGTGGAGATTCCTCTGGATTATGGGCTCCAGGATGGGAGACAGAAGGTTTAATGCCTGAAGAAACAGAAGGGATGGGACTTTAAAGCTCTGCAAGCTTAGAAATTGGTAAGTACTAGTAAATTAAACAACCTGTTTCTCAATTTATCCACATTAGAACAAAAATTTAAATCAAACCCAACCTTTTTTTTATTATTATTATTATAATTATTATTTTATTTATTACAAATATAAGAATTCTTGTTTGGTTTACAGATATCTCCCAGGTGTGTTGTATCATTCTTATCTCCCACCTTTCTCTCACAGTACTCAAGTATTTTATGTGGTACAGAGAGTGACTTTTAACCAAGTCTTTAGCAAATAAGTATGAGATAAATATGTGCAATATCCTTCACTTGTGTAATGTCTTAGTTGAACAAAAAAAGGTTTAATAAAATAATGATAGGTCAGGAAGCAGATGCTGAAGTAGGCAAAGAAGACACAGGGAAGTGAAAACTTCCTAAACTAAATTATGCTACCAAAGAAAATGTAAAAGGTTACTGGACTCTGAAAGGATTTCACCTGTGACTCATCTCACATTCTGGATCAGTGCTGTGAGGAGAAACAATCTATTTAAAATATGCTCCTCAAATTTTTCCACAAAATTTAATCAAACAGTATCTGGAACTTCCTCTAGAAAGTACAAGTCTCTAATACTCAAATTCTATCTGAGACATGAAAAATCTTACAGTTTTACCAGTTTCCTGGTTTTCATTATGAGCTTTTTTAGTTCTTTTTCAAAATCTGTGTTCCTAATTGCAATTTAAATTTACCATATTAAATTTTAGAACTGAAAGCTTAATATTAAATTGAACTGAGCTTATTACTGTGTTTCTTTCTTGGCACTGGCTACTTAAGTCCAAAAGTGATTTACCTCCTGGATGAACACAGAACTAACTTTTAGATATTCTGTATAATTGCGTGTTTCATTTATCCACAGACAGAAATTGGACATTTCTTTTCTTAAAAAGAGAGCAGACTAAAAAGCCATTACACAAATATCTTTGTGAAGACCAGAGTGCAATGAAATGCTTTATTTTGTTCTAATTTTAAACAGAAAGCTGAAAACTGCTTGAATAAACTGGGTTTCAGACACTTATACATAAGATCAGTATGAATTAGTACTTCAAAAATGTAAAAAAAATACAAAACATTTTATTACTTAACTCTGCCTTTTCCAGGCTCTGTCATTAAGTGCTGAATGGTTCAGGTAAGAATTTTATCATCTTTACATTTCAAAGGTTCTTCTAAGACCAAGTTTTAGAGAGAAAGTATTTAAAAAACCTTCAGAACACAAAACAAATTGGTGTAAATACCTTGCTCAAAAAACTGCTGAAATTAGATTTTCATCTTGGTCATTGAAAAACAAACTATTACTGGTCAAAATACAGCTTGAGTTTCAATGGGAAGAGTCTGTTTGGATCAGAACAACTTAAAAGCTTTAAAGAAAACGGCATTTTTTGAACTCTTTCTGAGTTTCAATACTCACCTTATTAAATCTCACATTAAGAGTTCAATTTCAGTAAATCTATTTTTTTCATAATTAAAAGCAGTAGCTTTAATAGAAACTAATTTGAATTTCTAAAAATAACTGTTTCCATGAAAATGACTATCAGTGAATCAATCCCGTGGAGAAAAGAGCCCTACTTTGTCCTGGCAGCAGTGCTGGGTTTGTGGGATCCTTGGCTGGTTGACTTTTTTTCCTGCAAAAATGCACTTCCTTAAAGAGCTGCTGGTCAATTATGGAAAAATCTTTTAAAACCAGTATTTTCTGTATATTGGCATGTTCAAAAAGTGATTTTCACTTGCCTAATTTTATTTACATAAAGGCACTAAACCCCCAACAGAAGGGTCTGACCCAAATTATTAACATTACACTTGCATCTACTGTTTTGAAAGATTACAAACAATCCAGTTTCTAGAAAAATCTTAAAATGGAACATTTCTAGATAAAGTTTGGATACAATATTCAAACAAAAACTGGACTCTATACCTACTGTATCTTAATTTGTCTTTCCTATTACAGATTCCTGTGGAATGGAAGAAAGTTGTCCTCATTTTACTGAGATAGCAATTATTAATTTCCACAAAAACACCCATAGGTCACAGTTGGCCAATCTGATGATGGGAGCATTGGAAGAGTTAGTTAAGTGACCTTCAGAAAGAGCTTAACCAGGTATAAAAATCTTTCAGGATGTACTGGGTATATGAGATAAATACCCCCCGTCTTCAGAGCAGTGAAAAGGGCATTTGTCAGGGTTTCAGCTCTCCAGTTCTAACTGCAGGCCTGTTGTTTGAGATATCTATTGCTGTAAATGGAGTACATCTTATTAATATTCATATCTGAAAATGTAACAAAAATAAAAGGAAAAATACAAACAAAAAAAAAGGAGGAAACATTCATTTCACTTTTTTTTTTTTTTAATCTGGATATTAATTACTTGCTAGGGGTGAGTGGAATTCACATTACTGTCTTCATTTTACCACTTCAGTTTCAGCAGAGGGAAGAGCTTTACCCTGTCTGGGGCAAAAGGGACTGACCTCGGTGAGTAATTTGATATTTTACAGCATGATTTACACAGGGTGATGTGCAAGGCAAATCAAAATGGTGATTTCATACCCAAATGGACCTAGAAAAGCTTCGGAAGGAGTCCTAGACAAAGGCATAACACTCAGGTGACAGTGTGACTGACTGATCCATCCCAGGGTCCGTGAGTGCAGCACATGGCCAGGAGAGGGGCAGCAAGGGCACCACTGCAAAATCACCTCATGCCTCAGCTACTTCAAAATGGAGCTGCACGGTGATAACAGTGATTTCCTGCAGCTTTCCAAAACCTTTTGTTGTTCAAAGTCTTCTCAAAATTACCTTCAGCCCTTGTAATGGAAGATTCTCCCACCAGATGATGTTAAATGCATTTAATTGTTTGTCCCACACTTGGCTCTGTTAGAGGCAGCTCTGTGAGAGACGGTGAAAATGAGAGACCTGCCCAGAGGGGATGAGAGAGGGTAGTTCTGCTCTGAGGGCTTTACCTTCTTAAATTCAACTTCTGGACATGGTTTTTGATGAAACTAAATAAATTTTCACTGGATTTCTCAAAAGTTAAAAAAAAAAAGTTCACATAATCATACTGGAGAACAGTCACAGATAGACTGAATGCTTTACATAAATGCTGGATTTCCCAACAGTTATTAAAGTTTTTAGTACTGAAATCTGTCTACTCCAGCCTTTTCTAAGTGTACAGTAACTATGTCTTGGTGCAGACAAGACTATTATGTTTCAAATGCACAATATTTATTCTAATCAATATCAGCAGCCACACGTTATTAAAGTGTTCCAGATTTAAACTGCATTAATTTGCTTAAAGCATCTTTTCCAAACAAAATATGGTTAAAATGAATATTTGGCTTTGAGCTTTGTGTTTGGAAGCCTGCCAGAGACGCTAAAATGGATTGCAGGATTTTCCATTTCATTTCCTTACCTCCAAACAGTATTTAAAGCCAGCTTCAAAATAAGGCATGAGATTTTGAGGGAAACTAATTTACTTTTATTTTTTTAATTATGTTAAATCAAGGGCATACCTATTATTTCGGGTTTTTAAATAGTCTTTAGGGTCATTAAATAGCTTAATTACAAGACTGGATTGCTGAGGACATACTTGACTAAGAACAGACATGTTCGGTGTGAGAAAAAGGTGGTGGCTTTATGACATGTAACAGCTAAATGGAATAAAGACCAGAACAACATGGCTCAGCTGAAAGCAGCTTTGGAGCCTGAACCAGAAGCACAAAACCATGGGGACCATCTCTAAAATCACACCATAAATCTCTGGATTGGGTCTGTGATGTACAATGTTTAATTTTTGTACAGAAGGACTTTAAATGCTTGCTCAGGAATATTTATCCCATTTGGATCAAATTGTCTCCTCTTATTCAGAGGTCAAATGCTCCATCATATTCCTAATTTTTCCCTTCATCTTAGAAAACTTCAGAACCTTCCTCCCCACACACAGGCTGCTGCTCTGCAGGTCTTTTTTTTTCTGCTCCAGAGATATCAGGCCAGACAATTCCCACAATCTACACACATTAAAAGCCAAATGAAGCCATAAATAATGCATGGAACACTAACTACCCTATGCTTGGACGTGTGCATCTTGTAAGATCTGCTTCTGCATTTCACATACAAATGTATATTAGCCAGTTTGACAGGACAAATTGGGATGTATTCCTGATGGCATCTCCAGGAGCATTATCAAACTCAGACTTGTTATAATGAGACTCAGTTTGAGAAACAAGAAAATAATAACAGGAAAATCCTTTTCCTTGCAGTTATGTTTATTAGAATAAGTTCTGCTCCTATCTCTGATAACTAAACACCTCATGCAGTTACTTTACATAAAGACAGCAAGATTATTATAGCAATAATAATTTATTCACGTTAGGTATTCACATATTTTTGCTTCTATAATAATCAGGTAGTATCAGATGTTAGGTGTTACATCTGGGTAACTTTTAAAACAACAGTAATATCAGCTCTTACTGTGATGTATAAAATAAGCTTTGGTTCATTCTGCCTCTCTGCTGCCGTTAAAAGATGCTGGATTCTTGTTTTGAAGAAAAAAAGCTTCAGGAAAAAAAGTACCAACTGTGAAAGGACAGAGAACCCCAACATCTTATTTTCAAAGCAACCAGGTTTCCTCAAAAAGGAGAACAAAAAAATACTTCTTGGTGGTGTTCACCTAAATTCTTATCTGTCAGGAGAACTGTCTTGCTTTCTCTCCCTGTCTTCTCCTAAAGACACAATGAGTGAAAAATGGCAGAGAAAGTGAAGGGAAATCTGTCATCATTTTCTGTGCACTGTGTGCTGGTGGCATGGGGAGATCCTGAAAGGTTCCCCAGCAGCCACCTGCCAACAACCTTCTGCTTGGTCAGCTCTCGTGCATGTGTGAAATACAGGGCAGCTCTGTTGGTCATTTTTGCCCAAATGGAGACAATGAAGTAAAGAAAATATATTTGACACTGAAGACAAAAGATTAGGCTTGGGACAAAAAGGCCTGGAAAATAAAGAATTCATCCTTGAGCTGAGTAATGAGTTCCACACATCCATCTTTCCCTTCTCTAGATTTTCAACCCCATTTTCATATTTTTTTGTTTCTTTGCAAGCGTTCAGGACCCAGTAGCCTCATATACAGAGCCAAACAATCATACTAAAAGTCAGACAAAAGATCTCTCATCTGGTTTATAGGATACTACAAAAAGTCAGTTCTTTTTCTGTAATAATAAATTATTCACCTGCAGGGAAAATTTCCTGCTATAATAAAAGCATTTGAGTGGAGAACACAGTAAATATGTATTTCTCATGGACAAGAGCTCACAAGGCTTTTCCCTGTCCTCTCCTGGCAATAGTAAGAACTCCATGTACTTGAACAAAGCTGAAATGAGACTTTTCCAAGGAGATAATTAGCTGTCCTTTATTACTTCAGGAGATCATTAGAGACCTTTAATATCCTCAAGAACAAAAATGCAATAGATTCTCTCTGAGGAAAATCCGCATTGCTCCCAAATATGGTTTGCAGTGGTAAAGTATCTAGTCCACCTTTTTTCAGCTATTAAAAGGTGGATTCATATAATAAGGAGCTTTGTAATTGGAAACTCAGGGTGTTTTCACGGTCCCTCAGACTTGTGGGATAAGTACAGATTCCAGATCATTTAGCCACTTCAGACTTAAACAAAATGTGAGTTATAACCACATACCTGAGCATAAATTGCACTTATTCTATACAACAAGAGAACTAAGAAGGTCTTTTGGAGATGTAGATCTCAGTGAACAACTGCAAAGAAATATTTAAAGAGTATTATTTGTATAGTTCAGAGAATCTTTTATTATAAGACAAAAGGCTATATAAGAAATACAGATAGCTAGAAGATTTAATAATTCACTGAACTCTCATCCTTCAGAGTTCAAAATTTCTTCTTGTTTTTAAGGGAAAAATGAAACATATATAAATATATATATATGTTTGTGTACTATTAAGAAAATTACAAACCCCACAACATTTTCTGTCTCTCATTACAACTGGAACTCCAATTCCCTCCTTTCAGTTCTCTCCAAAACTCTCTAAGATATTTTACTCAAAAAAAATCTGCCTTCTAAGTTCCACAGCGTTTCAGATCTTGGTGTTACCCAGACTTGTCATCACAGGTCAATTAACACTAGATCAGTCCTTTTCCAAGATTTTCTGTATCAAGCATCCTTATTCTGCTGATCTTGAAATGCTTACAGCTTTTGGCTATAAGCTAGGAACAAACTAAAAGAAAATCCAACAAAACAAAAGAGATAACAAAGTTTGCCTTTATAATTAAAAAGAGCACTTGAGCATTGTTTTAAAAAGTAATTAAAGTTGTGCTTCTCACTATTTACTGATGGCCTTTGAAAGATGTGACTCACATTTCTTTGCAAATAATGTTATCATAGAGAGCACTGTACACCTAAATGAACCTTTCACAGTTTTAATAATTTAAACCTCTATCTTATTTTACCAAACATCTGCAAAAGGGTTTTTACTTAATGAACATGTCGTTCATTGTTATCTTGTGAATATTACTAATGTGTGATTTTAAATGGAAAATCAAAGTTTTGACACTAGTCAGGGAAGCACAAGAAGAGTGCACATATACTGGAAATATGTCTTGATTGGCACCATGAAACTGGTAGAAAAGAGAAAGAAAGAAATGTCTAGATGTCAAAAGGGTAATATCCTTAAGATTTCCTAAAGTTTTTCTAAATTATTTCTTATCTTAGCTGTTCTGTTTCCAGTTACTGTCAAAGGGATTGTTCTCATAGCATCTCTAACACCACATTTAACTAAATCTCTGAAATCTAAGAATTGCAGATGTTCTGAAATATCTCTCTTTTTTGGTTTTTTTTGTTTGTTTTTTTTTTTTTTTTAGAGTACATGCCTGTCCTTTCACAGCTTTTTCATCTTTCCAAGTAGCTTATGACTCCAAAACAATGAAGTTCCCTGCCCCTAAGGATGGATCACACACATCCATTGCAAGAAAGACTTCCAGTGATCTATGTGGCCTCTCTTCCTACAACCAAAGCCAGTGCTACACCAGGAGTACTCACTTTTTATTATCCTGTCCATAAATCTGATGTAACACCCAAGGCACCAAGGATGGCACAGAACAGGCTCTCAGTTTAGAATCATGTGAGAATCCCAACATCACTTCCCAACTCTCCCAACTGTTACAACACTGCACTTCCAGCACAGTAAAAGGACCCACTCACCTTTTGATTTTGAGAAATACTTTAAGCTAGAGATACCTTTCAGCTGTTTAAAGCCTAACAAAAATACGGCACAAGTAATTTATTAACTGTAAAGTCCACGTAAGTAATTCTCATAAAAAGTCAAATTTAAGATACTCTGCAAAAGAATTCTTTCCTGCTTGACAGTCTTATTATTTTAAAATTTAAATGACATATTCAGAGACATTCAATGCTGTACAGCTTGGATCAAAGACACTAGTGCAATGGAAGCAAAATGCAGTGATTAAAAAAAAAAAACCAAAAACCAACAGAAAATCAAGTCCAGCTGTCAGTACTTTTCAATAGAGATTTACATCAAGCCACTTTAAACTCTCATAATTCTTCAAGCACTGTTATAAATCAGATCAAAATGCATTCCTAGTCAAGTCCCCTTTTCCTATAACATTTGATATGTCTTGGATGAATCTCAAGAATTATTTAAATAAAGTACTCCACAAGGGTGAGACTAAAAGTAGAAGAATATAGAAAACACTAGAAGTGCACAGCACTCCCCAGATGGGTTATGTCCTCAGCCATGAAGTTTAGTCTCAGTAGAATAGGAAACATTTTGTTGGAAAGTAATATTGGATGAGAATGAGCTCAGTTGGTTGACAGATCACTTCTCTAAACCTTTACCAGACTATAAATTGGTTTGTATAAACTGATTTGGATTCTGGGGGGGGGGAGAACAGAAAAAATTTCCAATGCCGGACCACACTGTGGGGTTAGTCTGATTTCCCAAACTGATTTACAGGGAAGACTCTGATGAAAGACTGCAAGAGGTAAGAAATGTTTTATGGCTTTGACTTAGCCATTCCTCCAAACAGAATTCCCAGAATAGACTGGGTTTGTGTGAAGATTTTTAAATGGAACCAGAGAGAATTTGCAGAAAACAAGTGAGAACTGTCTTGTTGTTAAGTAAAACTATAATCTGAGGGAGGAAAAAAACCAAAAACTAAACCAAATCAAATTGGTTCACTGTAAAAAATAGAGACCAGCTTGATTTACTCCTATGGACTGAGCTGGGTGGGAGAATGACACCAGCTGATGTTTCTGGCACAGCTCCAGATCCAAGGTGTAAGTTCACAGCAGATTTTCATATGTCATATACCAGTGAAACAGGAAATGAGGATTTTTTCCATTTATCCAAGATCTCTCTATGGTACCATACAGGCACAGTTTGAGACAGAGCATATTTCTAAATCACAAGGGAGTTAGTTTATTCTTGTGTACAGAAGAGTCTCTCATTCTATCCCTACCTTAGTAGTCATTGCAGTAAAAACACATCCTAAAATACCCCTTGCATCTCTGCAGGTTTCTTTAAATAAGAGGATTCCTTAGCACAAGGCAATATATCCTTTGGAAATGAAGTCAGCTTTAGATATTAGATAGTGGGGCCTGATGGGACAGGTTTCATCATTTCAGAGAACTATTTATTTCTCCTGAAATATGATGCCACCAGGTACTGCACCTGCTCCTTGCATGTTGATAAACTGTTTAGCATTGCCTGTGTAGGTAGGAATATTTACTATTTCTGTTAGTAGGAAAATTGGAGGAGGCAAGCAGGATGTTCAGCTCACAGTGACTTCTCTCTGCTATCTCAGTATCTTCCAAATGCAGGGCTTTTGTTGTATCAAAATTACATATTAAGCAGGTGACCTTTCTGGGCTTCGATTCAAAAACCTTCTGCAAATAAATTAGTAGGTACTCTGTTAATGTAATTTAAGACAAAAGAGATGTAAAGTTATGCCTACTGCAGCCTGCTCTTCCTTCTGGTAGGAAAGCAAGCTTGGAGAGTGCAGATAGCTTATTCTGCATGCGCATCTGTGGAGGGAGACAAACAGTTCTTTGATTCAGGTGGATAAATTGTCAACTTTCATGTATGACAGATAGTGTAATGCACAGTGAAACAACTACTGTGGCTATTCATTGCTGCTAAATGCATCAGCAAATGCTGTCTGTGACAGAAAAGCAGTGAAGAAATGCACCATAGTGAGGGCAGATGTCCACAGTGTTTAAAAAGAAATCTGTGTCTTCTTAGATTTAAGGAAACAACTGGATTGATACAATTTACTGTAATTTATCTGATTCTTAGCAAGTTCTATCTTACAAAGCTCATATAATAACAGATGCGTATCTATTCTTTTTCATGCTTTAAGAGTCCATTTAACTTTTGAACGAAGGAAAGAGCACTTAGAGGAGCAGTCACTGATGACAGACTATTGTTAAAAAGCCATCATGTATTCAAATCCATCTGGTGCTATCCTGGGAGCAGTGTGTTACAAACTAATAAAAGTACTGCAGAGGTAGGAAACCAGCAAAGAGAATTTTTAAAAAATGGCCATTTGTTTTATAGACAGAAAAATTACATTGTTTTATGTCACGCAAAACACTTAAAAACACCATTTAGGCAAAATGATCTTCATTTCAAAAGGCTTCAGTCTTATCCAGATTCATGTCAGTCAATGTCTGAATATTCCATAAACAATGATTATAAAAATATCTGCTAGACAATTCTTAGACATTTCTGAAAGGTGAGAATAAGCCTGAAATATGTTTTCACATTTCTGAACTGTAAAGCAATAATAAAAATGATATAAATATGGAGTTAGTCATATTATTAGGACAGTGAATACATTAAAATATTCTGGGTGGTTTTAATTATTTATTCATCCCATCACCTCTTAAACACTACATAGCTTTGTAATACTTCTTAACCCCTTCAACTGCAGCCTTAAAGAAAAGGAAAGCACAGCAGATATGAGTCCAAACTGGTCTGGACACAGGAGCACAAATTCTACCTGGATTTGTGCAAAGCTTTTGACACTGTCTCATGTGACATCCTTGTCTCTAAACTGAGAAGACATGGAGCTGATAGATTGACCATGTAGTGCATAAGGAATTGACTGGATGGTCACACTCCAAGAGTTGTGATCAACAGCTCAATATCCAAGGCTGACCAGGAAGGAGTGGTGTCCTCAGGGGTCGGGGTTGGGACTGGCTCTGTTAAACATCTGCCAGTGCCATGGACATTGGGATCAAGGCACCCTCAGCAAGTCTGAGGCTTGACAACCCCAGGATGTGTGGTGTGGTCAGCACTGGAGGGAAGGGGTGGATCCAGAGGGACCTGGACAGGCTGGAGAAGTGAGACTGTGCAAACTTCCTCAAGTTCAACAAGGCCAAACACAAGGTCTTGCATATGGGTCAGGGTAATCCCAAACACAGGCTGAGCAGGGAATGGATTGAGAGCAGCCAGAGGAGAAGGACTTGGTGTCAGTGGACAACAATGTGAGCTGGCAATGGGCACTGGCAGCACAGAAAGCTGAAGGATCGTGGTGGGGGATACCAAAGGAAGCCTGAGCAGCAGATCCAGGAGGGATATTCCCCTCTACTCTGCTTCCATGAAATCCCACCTGCAGTGCTGTGTTCAGCTCTTGGGCCCCTCGACATCAGAAGGATGCAGACCTGTTGGAGCAAGAGTAGAGGATGCCACAAAGATGCTCAGAGGGCTAGAGCACCTGTGCTATAAGTAGCTGGAGAAGGAATTTGGACTAGGACATGGAGTTGACAGTATAAGAGGGCATGGCTTCATACTGTCAGAGAGCAAGGCTACGTAAGATATTAAAAAGAAATTCTTCCCTGGGAGGGTGGAGAGGCCCTGGCACAGGTTGCTCAGAGAAGCTGTGGCTCTCCCATCCCTGGAAGTGTTCAAGGCCAGGTTGGAAAGGGCTTGGAGTAACCTGGGATAGTGGAAGGTGTCCCTGCCCATGGCAGGGAGATGAAATCAGGTCATCTTTAAAGTCTCTCCCAACCAAACCATCCTGTGATAATCCAACAGTTCTCATAAATCACTTTAAAAATAGTTTTCCAGCTGCAAGTTTTCCCAGTCATAAGCACTTATTCCTCTCAGTGCAGAGAAGCAATCACGGAGAAAACATCCAGCAAAATGTGAACCCAGCCGTGTAAAGCTTTGTTTTCCCTGCGTTTGTTTGAATGGTTTATATTTAATTGATGGATCCCAGTGTGAGTGTCTGAATGACTTTCAGTTCCCCAGTGCCTCAATCAGCACAGAGCAGACACACAAACCACAGGTGGGCTTCCTCACGCTGCTATGCTGATGTTCCTTCCCTCTTCATCTTAAATGACCACCTGAGCTGAATGTGATAGACATTTTTATCTGGGAGTTTATGCAGTTTTTGGCCTTTTCTGAGGTAAACTGTCAGCTTGCTCCCTCTGCACCACATACAACTTAAAAAGAGCAAAAGTTCAAAGTGTAATTCTTATTTATTTAGTTTCTTCTTTTTTTTTTCTGCATGGATTAAGGACAGGTTCATACCTTAGCTCCAAGAAAGAGAAATTCTAAGCATGAAATATATAATATAAAAGTGAAAGGCCACAGATGTTTGCTGCCAAGACATATGGCTGGTAAAAAAGAGTGAAAATGCATTAACACAGATAATATGTAACTAGTCCTTTTAAGTATGGTCTTATTACAAAATACACAAGGGCATTTGTGTTAGATATTGAGATGTATGGCTGGCAAAAAAAAAAATGTAAATGCACTAACAGATTTTGTATGCAATTTCACTCTTTAAAAATGATCTTAGACCTGAAAACATGATATCTTTCCTTTATTCTTTTCAGAGCAGGGATCAGAGGGAAAAGAAATTCATTAATACACACATTAGCATCAACAGGCAGAGAATGCAATCATTAGTGTCATGGCTCAGGTGTTTTGTGAATGCAGCTGTAGGATCAAATCATATCACACTAATGTAAATGGCAATGAAGCTCTCCACTGGCTTTTCCTATTATTTGAGTGTTAAACCTGTTTTGCTACAGATCTCTGAAGGACACTGACAATAGTAAACTAACCTTCATTATCATCAACTTCACCCCACCCTTTTTTTTTTTTTAAATCAATAGTAAAGCTGTCATAGCCTATTTTCTGCAAGTTACCCTTTCTGGTTCTGGTAGAATGGATACTTTAAAGTCAGAGCTGTACAAAAGGCATTTGACAGAAATATTAAGTACTTGAGATTTCCTAGTAAAGGCACAGGTAATTCAGTGACTCAAACTCCCCCCCAAAAAACAAACAAACAAACAAAAACCACAAACAAACAGAAATACAACCCAAACCAGGGATGAAAATATTACATACTTATTAGTTTACAGAGAACATTCCGAAAACAGAATGACAAAAAGTGTCCTTAACTGAATGATTTCAGAATGAAATCTCCCAGTTTTGTGCTTAGAAAGGTATTGAGTATTTCTGCATTAGTAGACTTTGGGCCTCTTTCTGTGTTTTCTTTTACTTGCATTTTGACTAAATGCTATTTAATGCAATCATAAATAAATGGAATTACACTGTTTAAGACCATACTAAGGTCTAAGTACGTACATTCTAGAGGAAAACTTGGAGGAAAAACATTAGAAAGGCCCACATTTGGTGTCAGTGCTATTATACTATTATATTTATATTGCAATCTAATGAAAATTAAATACAGAGCCACAAAACAGCTATTTCAGAAGATGAGTTTTCCCTGTAAAGCAAGACTCAGATTCCAGCATGGTTCCCAAGGATCTTGTTTCCTTCCATAATTCAGCTACAGAATGCCCCTAGAAGGGAAGCTTCCTCTGCACCCCCTTTCCCTGGCACCAGATCAAACCTTTATGCAAATGCAGCAAGTTAGGCCAGCCCTGGGTCTGACACTACTGTTTTTAGTGTCTTAGCTTTCCACTAGATGGTTGAGCTGAACCAACTTCCCTTGTAGCCCCATGTTTGTCAGATCCAATACAGAAGCTGGGATCTTTCCTGATGGAAAAGGTCTGTTCTTTGACTAAAATTTCTTTTCCACTAGTCTGATTTTTCATTTGCAGCCCAAAATTTCAGATACTCTCAGTGGTAGTTCCAATTGGAATTGCTACTAAACTTGCTTCCAGTGTTGGAAAAAATATCTTAGCTAAGTTTCACTTGGTATAGTGTGAAAACTCATATCAAAGTGCCTGAGCACCCTTGAAGTTTAAATGACCTCATTTACACATGTTGTTCTGACAGAATTATATATTATGGTTCTGTCCCATGGGGAGAAAGCAGATCACAATTTTGTCACTTGCGTATCTAAAATTAACATACCAAAGGTTTACTCACAATGTGAAAACAGCCCTCTGTATTTTTAGACCCTTCTGTTGAATGCTAAATGTCTTCATAAATCTTTACCTGTACCTCAGCATTTACATGGTAATGAATCCAGTTTAAAACTCCTGAGGTACAATGCCATGTGCTGTCTTGAGTGACTGCCTTCACACGTGGGAGGTAAAAGTTCACAAATCTAAAAATTCAGAATTCCCTTTAGCGTCAAAGAAAAATTCAGACCCAGATAGAATGACTGAGCTGTGGAAATTCAATAGTAGTTGACTTTCATGACTACTAATGGAAGATGTACACTGGAAGAAGTCTGTCCTGAGCTGAACCAAAATGGGACATGGCTCAGAAAGGCTCAAAGAAATGCAATTTTTTCAGGAGTTCATTATTAAAAAGGATTACACAAGGCAGACCTCTGTGTTTGTAGCACAGAAGTAAGGTCAGCAGATAGACACTGTGGCATCGCTGGCTGCAATCTTCTCTGACAACCATCAGCCCAGAGAAATATAAGTCAATGCTATGAGCAAAAATATTTGTACATTGCTCAGGCAGGAATGAAAACAAACCCTAACTCAAAAGTGCTGTAGAAGATGAGAAAGATGGGAAACATTCCAAGAAATCTTTTGAAAACACAGTGCTAAGTACCAAGAGCACAAGCTCTGTAACACGAAAGGCTTCATATCAGCCTTTGTGGGTTGTGAAGGAACAGCTGCATTAACAGAGCTAAAGCAGTAAAGACACCTGAGAGCAAGGCCTGAACCTTGCCATCAAACAGATCTTGAGAGGGCTGACAAATGGCCTGTATTTATTTGGGATCTCTAGGAAGTCTAGAGATATTTCAGGTTCACAGATTCAAGGGCATTTACCCCCAACGTCTACTGGGGGAAATTCTCCATCTCAGAACAGCTTTTACTTGAACCAGCAATCGCTGCACTAAAGCTCCAGCACACCAAATAGATGCTTCCTCCAGGCCATTTTTCACACTCTAATCATTATGGAAGGTTCTGGTAGTTCTGGTCAGAGACTGTTGATATTTAAATGACGGTACAAAACCAAAAGACTGAAGACTTAACCAGGTATGATGGCTTATATTATTGAAGATCAGATGTACATATGAAAAGGATTCTTTTTTACTGCTCTTATCAATAAATTCATGAGCAGCTGGTCAAAAAACGTATCCTTACAATAAAAGAAATGTAATGGTGAATTTACAATTATGTTTTTCTTAAACTTTTAGCCTGTATTCTTCAGTAAGGGAATCATGAAGGGAATAAGAGCGTGGGAAAAACTGGATGCCTCTCTGCTGAGGAGAGGGAGTAGAGAGCATAAGCCTCAACTCATAATTAACAAACTTGTACTATTTCTTATTCATTTCCTATTATTTCCTCATTTTCCTCACTTTTTTTCCCCAGTAACTATTAGCAGAGATATTAAAAACTGAAGAAACATAAGGCTAAACTGACCTTACACTAATTAAAATAATCTTTTTATTACTGCACAGACTTAGGGGAAAAACCCTGTATTCCTGTGTTAAAACTACTGCACAAAAATATGCAAAACTGTCCTAAAGGCAACTTCAACAGTCACAATACCCTTAAGGAACATATAGAACTCTACATAAGGTCAAATTTCCATTTGAATGAGAATGGTTTAGCATATATTCTTAACAATCATAGGTTATTTCACAACAGCAATTCCAAAACCACAAGGTCATATGTGAATTTGCAGAAGTGGTGTTTGTTTAATTGTTACAACACTCACTGTAAACTCTCTTGGAAGCATCAGGTACTCACAGCACTTAATGTGTGTTATCTCTCACTCAAGTGTAACTGTGAGAGAGAAGTTAGAGATAAGTGCTTTTCCTTTTTACATATAGAACTCACTGAGAGACCAACTCATTTCTCTTCAAGCAATACTGGGTTCTTGCTGTTCTTAAGAATATTCTCAAATACTTGGGTTAAATGCCCCACTAACAACATTATATTTTTTTTACAAGTTTTGCCTTTGCCTACTGTTATCTTGACATCTCCAACAGGAATGTCAGATTCTCTTAACTGGGAAGTCTGATAGTTTTGCTTTATGTTTGTTATTTAAGTCCACTTGTGTTCTGAAGGTATCACTGCTTCCCTCAATTTTCTTGAGGTAGATTCAGGAAAGCTGGCATGATACAGAACAGTGTTAGCCATGCTTTTTCCCATGCTTATTGAACCTCTGAGGAACATTCATTTTCCTTCTGAAGGGGAGGTGAAGTTCTGTTTATAATCCAGATTTTTTCTTTTATTATTTTTTTAGAGAGGTGCTGGACTGGTATAGAGATGTAGCTTTGGAGACTTTAACTAAAAGTTGGAATTGAGTGACTCATCCTACTAATTATTAAATAAGAGAATGTGCTCATTTGGGGGGAGGGGGGAACCAAACTAAAACAGTCCTCACAGCTTAGAGCTTTAGCATTTCATCAGTGAATGACATTGTTACATGTGAAATGAAAATCAATTCTTATAAAGTGCATGTATTGAATTAAAATGGTCTCTCAAAAGAACTGTCTACTTCCCCAGCAGGATGTGAAATAGGAAGTTGCCTTTGAATATAAGAGATTCTGAGCTCAACCATCTCATCTGGTACTTACTCTTGCTATGGTAAGGTCAAGATTATTTTTTTTTAATTCTGAATTACAGCATTAATTTATTTTTTAAAATGTATTACTGAGAGTGTGATAACAAATGCAAATATATAAATGAAAAAGGAGAGGTAAAATAATACAACTCAATCCTGAAACAGTGACAAGTTAACTGTGGCCACATCAACACCATCACCATCGTTTCTTGACAATATTTTGTGCAGAAAGAACCATCTAACAATGCATCTTTGGAAATTAAATAACATGGCAGAGCTGCTGGCCTAAAATAAATAATAAGTAATAATTTGCCTTTAATCAGAAAAGTTTGGTTCTGTATTAAATATGCATCAAATACAAAAGTATATTCTCAATTACAGATCAAATCTCAGACAAAGTTATTAATATGCCTATGATATTGTTATAGTAATATTTTGGGTTATAAATAATAGAAAAGCAATAATTCAGTGTGTGCTGAAATTATGAAAGCACATTTAAAAAAGAAAGGCAGCACAAAACTTCTTCAATATCTGCCTCTACAGGGATTCCTTGTGACCATGCTGTCAGTCATAATAGGTCACCTCCTGTTCTCTTATATAGGATATTGCCAAATACTTCATCTAATTGTGCTTTTGTTTCTTTCTACATACATTACAAGCTTTGGCATCGTTATCTCTTCCTGTAAAGCTCCATTTCAGAGTTTAAAGCAGCTCTGCAGCTTTAGTACACAGCACTTCGGCCTCCAGCCCAGGTAATCAGGTGTCTACACCACTCCAGCACCTTCTCAGATAAGGTTTTAGGAGCAAGAGCTGGACTATTTTCTTCAGAAAAAAACAGATCAACAGCAAATACATGGCTGTAGATTCTCTGGTCTTCTTCCCTTCATCCATATCTCCCCATTCTTTACTATCCTTAATAATGCTGCACCCGAGGAAAAGGGCTCTGAACTGCACTTCCTAAATTTGCCCTCCATATTTTCCCAAAAGGAATAACAGCAATATCATGCAGGAGTAACCTCATTAGACAAAAAACTGTGCAGTAAGGTTTAGTGGACTTCCTATGCCAACATATTTTTTAAAAGATATGCAGGGACATATCTGTGTTTAAAATGAATTGACTTTGATACCACGTAACCAAGGAAACAGCATCAAAAAATAGATAAAATCACAGTTGATCCAAAACATCTGAAGTTCAGGGGTTTTGTTTTGAATAATCATATTTATAAAACATGCCTTCAAAGTAGGCAATTCAAAATAAAAGCAGTGCAGCAAACAAATATCAAGTGCCGACATGTTTCTGGTGATCCAGAAGAGGCAGAGAGAGAGCACAGCTCACATCACAAGTGCATAAATCCTGCTTAGTTTGTGTCATTCTCTGGCCACTCTGGGAAGTGTAAAAAGCAGACAATACTCTGACTACAACTAAAGTTATCCCAAGGCTTGAGTTAAGTCACATCCTTGGCACAGGAACAGGTAAAGATGACAGGGGTGTAGCTCTTACACCAGCTCTGGCATCTTACCTGTGTGAACTCACTTGGCATGTCTGTATGAAAATGGATTTAGAACAGAAATTTTAATTGGCTTTTCTTCCCCTGCATGTGCCAAGGTTTTCTACCTCCTTAGGTCACAGGTATGGATGGATCTGCTTTGTGTTTCCATAAATAAACAAGTCAGTGTGGTGTCAGTACCACTCACTGCACTGAGATGTCAAAACTATATAAAGGGGAATGAAACATTATTTAGAAGAAAGGCACTCCAGAATCTTATTTAACAACATCAGTTCTTCACAGGCTCAGGATCACCCAATAATTCTCAAGACAACATTAAAAAAAAATCCAATCTTAAAGAATTTTTTACCTTAATTTAGACAATCAATGGGTAACAACCAAATTAAACTAACAAATAGATTAAGTGTTCATATAATAAATATGCAAATAAAAAAAAAAAAGACAAGTATGGCTTGTAAGTAATGGTTAAATGTAGAGCTTTTACCTATCCTAGAAAAGACAGGTAAAAGATGTAAGAGTTTTAAACCTAACATTCCATATAATCTTTCAGCAAGATACTACAATTAAAAGATTAATTATATCAGAGTCCTTTGTTTGAGGCATTTAAAGAAAATCAGGTATTACCAAAGTCCAAGGACAACATTGTCCTAGAGGTAAATTATCACTTCAAAATAATTAATTATTTGCTATTTAGGTAAAGAAGTGGGCAGAGAAGAGTTCTAACCTGTCCCAGGCCAATTTGTGCCCCTTGGTGCCCTCCAGCAGAATAATAAGTTGTTTCCAGGAAAGGAAAAAAGTTTTGAAGTTTGGTAGTTTTATAAACAGGTTTGTTAGGAAAGGTCAATGCAAGTCTAATCACTACTTAATTATTTTAATCTCTTCAGTGAAACTGAAAACAAAGAGAAGATTTTTACCTTCTATAAAACACTCATTAAAGGCTCATAAATAATTAAATCCAAAGAAGTTGAGTTTGCAAACTGTTACAGATGTGATAATGTACATGAAAAAACAGAAATGGCTGCTTTTGCTCGTTGAAATCCAGGGACAGTATTTTGGTGGTATTTAGGTTTATTTTTAGTATTTATAACTAATTTATTGCGAAAATACGTGGATAGAAGTTTTTCTCGGTTTAATTTCCATGTGTTTAGCTCCTAAATTAATAAAAGCAAATTCTGCAAAAATCATGTAGTGTTTTAACTGTCTGAAACTTTAAATGTTGTTCTTATCTAAAGTTCATATACACAAGACAGACCTTATTCTATTTTTCTTTTCCTCAGGAAATTCTGAATGTTTTTTCATCCCTGCTCCTGCATGATTTTAATTTTTCTAAAAAAAAAATAAATTATTAAGCTATCAGTTATAAATATCCATAATTTAATATCCCTATTCTTATATTAGAAAACTCTATAGTTTAATAACAGCTACGACAAGAACAAATATTTTATAGCTAATTGCAAATGTGTATTTTCCAAAACAGACTAGAAACATGAGATAAACCGAGTTTATCTCTGAATATTTGAAGATAATATTGTCCCTCTTATTCCTTCCCAGTGAGCACAGGTTAAAATTCATTAAAGAAAATACAATTTATTTCTCTTAATGGAAAAAAATGTACCCAAATCATGGCTTTTTATTCTTTTGGCCATTCTATTTTATCATGTTCCTCTGGTATATTTATGAGTTTCCTCAGATTTGATCTGTTCCTGCCATCCTGACAATAAACTTACATGTGATTTAGATGGGTCTTAATATTATTGTTTATTCAGATGCTCCATCAAAAATTACCCCTTGATTATTTTCTTCTACAGTCTAAACCTCTTTAATTTAGGTGCTTTTCTGTTTCTCCTCTCTGCAAGGTGCTCATGTGGTTCCTGTGTCAATATTAATGAATTAATTCTCTGCCCTATTTTCCCTAAAATTCTGGTGTCTCTAAAAGAAAGGGGTGTTGTGCTGTATTTATTATCCCTTACAAATAAACATCTATTCCAGGAACTCTCAGCAAGCCAAGAATAATATTTCATGTGATAGGGAGCACATCACACAGTATTTCAAATAATCTTGCTCTTTTCTCACATTCAGCTCATGTTCAGACAAATTCAGATGAGGGTGGGCTGGGCTAAACTTTTCTAGCTGGGGTACAGTGGACGTATTTATAGTTTTGCTTTTTGGTTTGAAAGGGATTAAAAATAAGCAAAGAATGTGTTCAAAAAGTCAAACAATTGTTTTTTATTTGCCATCCTTGTGACTTGAAAGTAATTATCCAGCTTTTCATTGACACTGTTTTGGGATTGAGATGCAGACTGGAAACTTTTGCTTCAGAGTTCATACTGCTGCTGAATTCCAAGCAGTTACAGTAGATATTCTGAGCCAGCCCTGGCAGCAGTGGCAGAGAAAATACTCCACTATTAGATTTCTGCAGCAATCAATGGGAAAGCACTGGCAGAATCTACCCTAAGGTACTTTTCTTACCCAGCATAATAATTAGAGCTGTATTTTAAAAGCACTAGCACGGGACAATGTTTTCTGAAATTATAAAGTTACTGCAATCACTATATTTCATTAACCCTCTCCTGTTTCCCACTTTCCTCCATCTTTTGTTCTCATTGAGTGTTATCCTAACCTTTCAGTATGTAAAAATCAACACAAAGCATTTCCTTTTTAATAAGAGATTGATTGCAGGAGGCCTGGGACCACAATGAAAAGGAGACATTACCTGTGCTCAAAACACATCAACTTCGTTACACAGCCAGTGACATTTGGCCCAATAGTAACAGCAGTGCAGACCTGATATTCAAATGCAAGAACGCACAATAAGCCAAAGGAACAATAATAAATAAATGATGCCATAAATCAGAAAGAAGTGTATGCACTGTGAGAGAAAATTTTCAATAATTCTATTTAGACATGGATATACAGCTGGAAAAACCTATTACAATGAAGATTACAGGGAGCTATTATGGTCCTACCTGGGATGACAGGCAAAAATGTGTCAGTGTATAGAACTGTGGACACCAATATACCCTAAAGGTGAATGTGCTGCCAAAGCAACTGCACCTTGGCTCTAGAGACATAGAACTCTGCACAAGGGTTTATGGCAACCTCATCTGATAGAATGCTGGCTGATCAAGCTAGTAGATTCCAAAACTCTTTCCTGCCTAGAGTTCTGAGCATAATCTAGTTGAATGAGTACAAGGAAATCATAATTTTAAACATCATGAATTGACCACTGTCCCCATTTTATAGAAGGTTAGGTTTTTTAAAGCTTTTAAATATTTGTTTATACAGGGACTTACCCACAAGTCAAAGCCTGATTTGACTTTGAATCTTATTTGTGATACACTCTTGTCCTGTTACTTCAACTGATCTAAACACTATTTATGAAATACATCTGAAAACAACCAAACAAATTATTATAAACAGGTTACGACCAGCTGCTGTTGACAGTCAGAAGCACTTGAATAGCACAGTATTGAGCCACAGTTTGATTTTATATGGTTATACTTTCATTTCTGAAGGTCTAAGGTGTCATGCACTTGTCCCTAATCATAAATAAGACCAAAAGAAAGGAAGTGGTCCATAATATAAATATCCCTAGTTTAATTCCTCTCATTAGTCTGCTTTATTGGTTGTGGCATGCACTTGCTCTACCCAGTGAAGGTTAAACAGCCCTGTTTCTTTTACCATCATCCAGCCCCAGGCCTGTCGATCAATGACAATTATTACTTAATGAACATGTAATGACGGGGAAGCCCAGGGAGAAGGGAACAAATAAATCACTCATTACAGCCCTGGTAGGGAGTTAGTCTGTCTCCTGTCAGAGGGCTCTGGTGTGCAGGTTTGTTTAGCCAACATCTTCATCAGTAATCAGCAGCAGCAGGTGCTTAAAAATGCTGGAAATCTTCAATGACCTGAAGTATATTCAACTATTCAGCTTCAAAAGGAGACGTACACAACATTTTCACCTTAATTGAAAAATCTCTTCTAAGTAGCCCTCTAAAAAAAAAAGCTCACAGAGCTGTTTGTTTCTTCCTGATTTTTCCCTTCTCACACGAGCAAAGTTGCATTCTTATTCCAGTTTAAATAATAAAAACTTTCCAGAGGCTTTAGTGTGCAACCCACAGTGACTAAACGTGATCTTAACAGTGCTTGATGTTCATCCAACTCTCTGAATAAACAACTCGAAGGAACTAGAGTTCTCTATTCATAGACCCAAACAGCAAGGAGTCCTGGTGAGTTCTGTCAATCAATATTGTGCCAGTAAAACAGGTTATATATTTCACAGAAAGGATGCAGGTGTTTGTTTCTGTGATGCCAATTCCTGCTCATTAAGCTCTGAAGTAAAACTCACTCAAATATTTTGCATCTTAGTAGCAAACTTTAAAAGTTCTAGTCTGGCTTCCACATTAATTTCTCATTTTCCTGTTTTTTAAACAACTCTACCAAAGCTAAAGTAATGCGAGAAGGGAAATCAACAGCTAACTGGTAATCCACAGGCAAGTAAAATTAATACTTCTGGAAACAAACCCACGAATTGGGTATGTGCAGAGGCATATTGACATAAATTCTACAGATTTCCTCTCATACCCTTTTATATTTTGATGTAATATGGCACCAGTGTCCTGTTTCTTCAACTGATGTTTGGCTTTTTGAAATAACAGTCATGACAGCAAGATTTAATTGAAGTTATTTAGATCTTCAAAAATGGGATTTCACCATAGGATGCCATCATTTCCATGGGATGGAAACAGGCTATCACCATTGGGAAAATCCAGATGAATTTGTAATGGTTCTTTCTAAAGAAAAATCATTCTACAAGACAGTTTTTGTGCAGTTCTCCAAATTCTTGATATTAAAAATCCTTGCTTTGCAAGATGGTCCTCCTAAAAATTTCACTTAAGGAAGCTTAGTTTGATTTAACAGAAAGTTTAGCAACTTTCTAAAAAAAAAATAAATTCCATAACAGTATAAAGCTTATAGAAATTCCCTGTGCAAATTTAAATGAGATGAATCTGGTAAAAAATGCAGGGAAAGGGTTACTTCCTCATCCAAGGAAGACTAATTTTTATGTACTTATTTATTTATTTACTATCAACATTGAAAGAAATATTTATATGAAATTTAAGAGAACATTTTGACTATCCAAAGTCTCCTTCTAATTCAATGTAGTGTTTGCCAGGCATAAAAGCCTGTTAGACATTCAAATAACAGATTAAGTGTAAAGCACTGAAAAAATCCACCTCGTGTTTTCAAACATATCATTAAAGGAATGGCTTCTTGGGGGAGAAAAAAAGAAAACCCCACAGATTTCAAAGCTTTTCAGCCTTTCAGAAGTAAAGAAGAGGGGGGAAAAAAGAGAGAAAAAATATTGTTTCAAGTCAAAGCAGGTAACTGTTCCAGGGCAATACCACATTGGAAAAGGATTTCAATACTTAATTGTAATTTCTATCAACAGAGAAAACTCATAATCATTCTTATCTCCTAAAATAGCTTGTTAAACATGAAAAAAGTTTATTGCTGAAACAGGCTGTATCTGGGCAAGAATCATAAGCAGAAACGTGCTTTAATTACTTTTTTTCCAATATCTTCAACTAAAAGTTGATTTTAATGAGAAGAATCCCTGAGGCTGTATTTTTTTCCTTTCTGTCTTGCATGGGTTTAGGTTTTGTTTGTTATTTTGGGTCAGGCAGGCAAAGGTAGGCAAACTCATCTCAAAAACTGTCAGAAGAACACAGGAAAGTTTACAAGCTGAGGTGTTCACTTTTTGAATGATATTTATAGTACATACCAAGAAATGCAGAGAAAGCCTTAATTCAGTGTCACACAGCCAGACATGGTGAATGATGGCATGGACACCTCAGAACTAACTGGTGGCTTCAAACTATAATCACCACTGGGAAAAGGTGGATTCCTGAAGTCTTTCCACAGTTAAAGCATTGACCACAGCATCTTTGATGATTCCTCACTTGAACTTGCCAAACAATAAAATTTAAACTGAGCTTGACAGATGGTGTTTTATCAAACTCTCAAAAAATCCCAACAAAACAAAACAGAAAATAGCTACCAGCAGAAATACATGGATCTTGGAGAAGCAAGGAAAGCTTCCCACAAACCCAGATCTCACGATTCAAACCTGACTCTGCCTAAATGCACAGGATGCTCCCTCACATTACACTGTATTTCTGAGGGACAGAAAGCATGTGATGTCGAGGATAGACTTGTTTAAGAGATAAGTAAAGCATTAGAAGTCTGTTGTTTCTTCTTATTTGTTTGAAGTTTTAAGGCAGTGGGGCTGGGGGAAGCCAGAGGAACAAGTTAGTAGCCCCTCTGTGAAGTTTGATTTTGTCCTGTCACCTTTTGATACTCCTTAGTCCTCACAAATAGTAGGTCTTTTTTATTTTGCAAACACATCAGCTGATCTTATTGTGATCATTATCAGAGTCCTCCTCAGCTGCACTTTATCAGAAAGTAGATAAGCTGCACTTAAGTAGAACCAGACTCTTTCAATTTCAACAAAGATCTAAGACATAATTTCTCTTGGTTTTTTGTGACATCAGTTCTTTCCTTAAATATCTGCTGCTATTATGCTGGGATGAAGAACGACTCTGATGAGGAGCATCAGAAAAATTAAATTAGCACAACTCAATGCCTTGGAAAGGCAGTCTCAGAGGAACACAAAAATTGTCAAATGAATGAAAGGCTTTATGTTAACATATAGACATTTGAAAGTTTTTGAAGAAATGTATCTGATTATTATTAAATATCTTTTATTGTCTTTCTCCCCATTCATATTTTCCACTTCCTCCCCCCCCCTTACCTAAGTATGTTCTTTGAGATTGCATAAAGATGTCTTATGATGTATTACAAATATATCTTTTTTGGTTTTCTTGGGTTTACAAAAGAAATAAAGCAAACAAGAAAAAAATAATCAAACCTTTAAATAGTCAAGGACAAAGCAGTTAGGTTATGAATTACCAAAGCTGTCTCATAATCAAGGCAGGGCACTAAAAATGCCAGGCGGTTACATATGCTATACAGCTCTCTACTGTATAAATCCTTAGCACTGCTGTGTTCCCTTCCTCTTGGATGTAGAAGTATTAGCTGTAATTTGTCACTGTGTTATGTCATGGAAGGAAGGTTTGCTCTTAAAATGCCACTTGGAGAGTAAACAGCAGCCTGCAGAGCAGGATTTGTTTATATCACTTTGGGCACGATGAATAACACACTTAGAAAGATATATTGAATATGAAACATGGAAGTGTAAAAGTTGACTTGTGTTAAATATTCACTGCCATTGCTGCCAGCAGTGGTATATGGAGCTCATGTATTTCAGGCAAAGCCAATACAGGTCATTGCTGCATATCCCAACTAAAACCTTCTGCTCAGGGATTGTGTTCTCTTTTTAATTCCCCTCTCTACTCATCCAATATTTCTGTCCACTCCCTGGGAGCCACCACATCTCATCTAAGAGCTGCATTCCAGTGATGAGAGCAGTGATTCCTGCTGTGTGCATAGGTGTTTATACATATGTACAGATACACCCACACTGCAGGGACTGAGGAACCCACAGGTTGCTGGAAATGAGAATTTTGCATGGATGATGAGCTACGTTAACACCCTCTGCTCTCCACCCACAAAAAAGAAAAAACCCTAAAAACCAAATGTTAAGGGGTCTGGAACTAACATGAGAATGAAAATATTAAAGGTGCACAAAACATTTTCCCTCTAAGAAAACAAGAAATCACACAATGTATCTTCCAGCACAGGTACCCTGGGACATGACTGGAAACATCACTGGATGCACCAGAGTGGAAGTTGCTCTAATGATGCAGTAAAACCACAGCTGTACCACACCATAGTCAATAATTACTGGCATCTAAGGCTGCATGGGAATTTGCTATAGATTCATATTTATGTGAGGAAAAGCTATTTAATCCATGGAAACATAATGGATTCACTGACCTTTGCGTGCTGCTCCCTGACCTTCAGAGGCTGGTGCAGGTCCCCACGGCTGGAGCAGCACTGAAAGCACCTACTCCTCCACCTCAGCTGCAATTTTAAAGAGGTAACAGGCTCCTGGGCACACCCTCTGATCCAGAATCCCAATCACCTGGGGGTGGCTGCAGCCACTCCCTGTTCCTTGGAGCCCATAAGCCTGTGCATCCTGTCAGAAAAGCAACAGTGTGTTCAGGTCTGAAATTTGGCCCAAACTTGGGTCTCCTCCCTGGGCAGTGCTGGGATGCAGCTGAAACCTTCAGTCAGGAGCTGGGAAGTGTTTCCGTGGGCTGAAGTTCAGAGAGCAGAAGGCCAGAGGAAGGAAAAGGCAGAATACAACACAGTAACAGAAGAAAACATCTTAATATTGAATGTGTTCCATAATGTGTTACTCCTTGAAACAACAGCTCTGGCTTCTCCTCTCTCGTCCCCTCTGTGGAAGCCAACTGGAAGCAGTTGCTGTCACATTTTATGCACCTTTGCAACACACAGCAGTCCTTCCCTGAGAGGCTGGGAGGCTGTACAGTACTTTTAAATACATAAATTATATTAAAATATCTGAAATATTGGTAGGGAAATTACTTCAAACTGAAAGAGAGTAGGTTTAGATTAGATATTAGGAAGAAACTCTTTACAGCCTTTAAGAAATTCTTTAAAGCCCACCATTTTAAAGAGTGGGCAGGCTCTGGCACAGGTTGCTCAGAGAAGCCTTGGCTGCCCCATCCCTGGAAGTGTCCAAGGCCAGGTTGGACAGGGCTTGGAGCAACCTGGGATAGTAAAAAGTGTCCCTGTCCATGGTAGGGAGTGGAATCAGATGATCTTTCAGATTCTTTACGACCCAGGCCATTCTATGATTTTATTGATTCTCAATACCTAAATACTACTATAGAGAAGAGTTATTACTATATCTAATGTAAGCTGTGTTTTATAGGGCTTTATAGTGCATGAAAAAGAGATGCAGATTTTGGTTCACTTTTAGTCGTGTGTCCACCTGCAATAATTATTTTTAGTGAGTCATTTGTCAAAGACTAACTGAACTAATTTACATTATACAAGAGCAAAGACCAGATAGAATTCTAGATGTGTTGTTGTGTATATTATCACTTAGAACATCTTGCACACAGATAATTCTTTAATGGAATTGAAATGTTCAGATTTTAGAGCCATTGGTTAGAGCACAGCACAAGAACTGCAGTATGCAAATCCTAGGGATAGCTATTTTCACAACATCATTCCACTAACATGTTTTACACAAGATTGATTGTATGCCTTGCTTCTTCTTAGTGACAATATAAACCCAGTCCCAAACCCCTTGGAGTTAAGCTTTAATAAAGAAAGGGCCTGGCCAATGTAAATGTAGTTCACAGGTTAAATTCTAAGGTCTAACTGTATCACTGCTGTTCTCAGTCAAGTTTATTATTTTATTATACTTCCTATTGATTGTCATCATCACCCTATTGACTGGCTGTGTACAGTGCATGAGGCAGTTCAGAGGAATCAATAAAGCTGTGGGTAAACCCTGGGGATCTTGGTGGGGAACAGAATGAGTTGCCTAATGATGCCTACAAAAACACCTTTCTTTTGTTTTCCACTCAGAAATAAATGAACCACGGGAGAGAAGCAGATCTAGGTGCCTTCTGAAAACTTAGTTATACCACATTAGAAGGATATACTTGACAATTCATCATTTCACAAAGCAAAACAGGCAGTTAAGGAATTTATCTTGAAGTATGATAATGTACCATGTAGCTCAGCATCAGAAAGCACTGGATGCTGTGGTCAGGGTAGGGAGCTCATCTCCAAAAATACAACTCATCTTGGAAACCATCCTCAGGACAGCTTTATCCTGCATGGCTTTTACATGGATCACTCCGTACCACATGATCCAGCATTGCAGATGGACAGTGGATGTCACAGACTCATGTAAATTTTGAGGTTGGAAGGGACTTGTGGAGGTCATCTTGTCCAACCCAGGGTCACCTAGGTGTAAATCACTAGGTAAGCTATCTAGCACACTGCTAGATACTGGAATAATTAAAAAATAAAAAGCTAGGATAGGTAAGTTGGAAGGTTTTAATGCCTATTCCAAGAATATTTTCCTATAGTGGGAAAAGATTAACTCAAAAATTATTTTTTTGGATATAAGGCTTACCATGAAACTAGGTAGTGTGAATAAGCATATATCCCACATTATTATTCCACAATGCTCTAGCTCATGCTTATGACATAGATTTTAAAATGAACAGAAAAGAAATCCAATTAAATCATTCTTATAACAGTGCTTAATGAAAACAGGTCCTTTTTTAACAGAAGACTAAATGTCTAAGCTTTAAGACTTATTTTTCTTAAATATAAACCTGCAAAAATTGATCTAATTGTCAGTTAGTTTTACAGTTTTTTTATTTATTCTACACAAATGCAATTTAATTCAATGCTTCTGTTGCAAATACTTCGTATTTTTGATTTTTCTTGTTATGATGCAACATAAACATCTGAGGAAAGAATTCCAAAATCTCTTCCAACTGAATTCACACTGTACAGAAATGTCCCACAGTGTGGCTCTGAGTACCCATTCCTAAGCCACGCACTGAAACCCTGTCCAGAGGAGATCAGGTTGTAAATCTGTCCATTAAAAATCTAGGATTCCTTCCAAAGGAGTTGTTCAGAGCTCAAGTGGGTGCTCTCAACCCTCAGTCTGTGAAGGGCATTAGTTATGTGGCAGCTCCAGTGTGCAACCCTAATCCACTATGGCAGGACACCATGTAATGGTGTTTTATAGCCTCAGACAAATTTATCCAAATGAAAGATTTAACAGCCTTCATGACCTGAGACACTTCTAAGTTTTTTTTTTTCCATTCACTGGTCTGCCCAGGTCAACTCACACCTACTGATTTAATATAATGTACCCAGCAAGGGAGATGGTGTTCCACAAAGATGAGACCAAAGTGTCAGGTAGCATGAAGAGCACTGATCAGCAGAACAGAGCCTTTCAACTCCACTCTGCCTGCTATTAAAATCAAACCAAGAAATGAGAGGCTTTTATCGTCATTCAACCTGGAGTACTGGCTTAAAATAGAATCTAATTTTGGCTGGTATCAAATATTTTAACATTAAAGGTTCTATTAATACCATTCAATAATATATGCCTTTTTAAAATATAACACATAGGTCAATTTTTGATTAAGATTAAAACTTCCCTATGAGAAATTACTTCATTCTGCTCTCTGATTAATATAACAGTCTATTTTTCATGTGTTTAAATAAATAAGTATGAGATTGTATCAAAGGGGTGAGTCTAACTATATGAAAATATATTGCATGTGGAAGTCCATCGAATTTAAGCTGCAATTCCAGCAGTGTTGCTCCTGCATTGCTGTAGGAATATAGAAACTAAGTGGCACAGATCCTTCCCTGTGAAAACCTTGCTCTGCACCAGCAGAATGTCAAGATTTCCAGTCACATTTTTAACACCAAGACTACGTTTTCTCCTTAGAAGAAAATTACCACCATACAGCCCCACATCTTTCATTAGATGGTGTTCTTCACATATTTGATTCGGCATTTATGAGCTTGCTTTTAGCTAGGAGTTTATTATTATCCATTTATAGGAAGCCGACAAACTAGTAAATTATGTATCTGAAAGCCCTGCTGGCTGACATTTTTAAAGTTCATTGGATTATATTTTATTTTTTTACAGAGTAGAAATTTGTTGCAAACACTCAAGATCTGATAACTGATTCCCATTTAGATGTCATTGAGACATAAGTGCAATGTATTTTCATTAATATTTCATTGTGTAAGTGTTCCTTGCTCTGACATTGCCATCTTGTAGTTATTTGTCCCACATCTAAAGAGCAACTTGTAATCAGATGGGTATATTGGACTTCATTATCTGTCACCACACATCCTTAGCATAGAGAAGGTTATTAAGTTATAATTGCTTTTGGTTTTCCCTTACGGGAAGATGAAGAATATATGACAATATATGGACTCATTAAAGAACAAAAAAGAGGTTGACAACAAGCATGAAACTGTCAAATACATCAAGATTCTGGATTCAAACCTTTTATTTCCACTCCTGCTGTTTTTTTATAGTGTGATGGGCCCAGGACATTAAGGAACTCATGGAACATGTAGATGGGGTCACGAGTGAGCAGCTGCTGGGGTTAAACCATGACACCACTAAATACAGCCTATATTCAATTAATAAATGAAGACAAGCTACATTTTGACTGTAACAGAACCAATGGTGATTAATTTGTGATTTTATATCAAAATGCTAGTTTTTAAAAAGCAAATGTGACAATACAAGATGCACAATAGCTACAAGTCAATATATTTAAAAAAAAAAAATCTTGGTTTTGCTTTTTAAATATACATCAATATGCCAAATAAAAAATAAATGGTAGTACCTGGTATATCAGGTGAGTTCCTGAATTGTTGCAATAATTAGGACCATAACTTGTAGATGCAGATCTAGTTTTTTTTCCTCATCCTCTATTAGAAGTTTTGCTTTGTGTTACATCAAGGAAAATAACATAATCCAGAGTTCAATGAGAACGAAGAATCTCACTTGAAATAACAACAATGGAAAGTAATACTTAAGGTTTCTCAATAAAAAGTTTCTATTTGTCTACCATTAAGAATTTTATAGGTAAAGAAAGAGAACCTTTCACACTTTATCATACACAGGGCTGATATTGTCTACTAAAGTTCCCAGTGAAGTAGCATTTTGGAAGGAGTTAAAGGAAATGTTAAAGCTAACTAGAAGATAACACTGACACTGCACATCTTCCCTGTTTTCCGTTTCAATATTCAGATTGATCTTTAGCTGATGTTTATGCTAAGGAGGATCCCAGGTGAGTCTGTAGCAGCATCTTCCCATCCTGGGCAACACAGAGCTCAGTGATCAGAGTTTCCAGGTACAAACTGGGTCTACAACATACCTCTCATTTCCCTTCCTCCACCAACTCTCGCTCCCTCTGTAAAGAAGAAGCAGATGTCATAAAACAAGTTATTTTGATGCTTTGCCATCAGGAAATTTTAAATTTGCCATACAAATCCTTCACAGTTCCTGTAAGGCTTCCTTAAGTCCTCATAGAGGTACCCAGCCACTAAATATATTGTATTATATTTCCACTTTATAGTGTGCAATAGATTTTTTGTATTAGCAATAACTAACTGCATTGTGGAAGTTATTGAGGGAACAGCTGCAGAATTTGAATCCTGTGCGGGAATGAATTGGTGCTTCTGGCACAGGGGAAGGAATAAAAAGTGTTTGGGGCCTCTGGGAAGTTTCTGCTGAAAGAACAACACTAAAATAATTTCAGTTGTTACCTTTTGGTTTCAGTCCCAAGTCCAAGCCTCGCTCCTCTAAAGTGAAGCTCCACATTGTCTGCGGGCTCCAACTGCTCCCTCTCCGAGGCTATATTTGCTCTGTTCTGATTTTTCCACCCCCCAAGGATCTGTACTAGATACTGCACAGATAGCTGGGGAGGCATGGGCTGGATGGCCCCCTGTTAGAACACACTTAATCAGACATGGACAGGAGGCACCATGTCAATTATCTTCTTTTCCTTTATTCTTGTTGCCACAGCAGGTTTGTACACACCGTGGCCCATGTGATAAATGCCCACAAATACCTGTAGGGTAAAAAACAGTCTGTGATAAACGGAG